>NW_020948910.1:17416546-17436652 GCF_900497805.2 Vombatus ursinus | reverse complement strand
TTTCTTTCTTTCTTTCTTTCTTTCTTTCTTTCTTTCTTTCTTTCTTTTTCCCAATGCATAGCATAATGTCTGGGAAATGCTAGGCACTTGATTTGTTGATTACCATACATACATGCTAAACTTCATGATAAAAAAAAAACATGTTAAATCTTTGCATTCCCATGGTCCTGTAAACAGAATCTTTCACATAGCAGGGTATTTTTGTTTTGTTTTTGTTTTTGTTTTGTTTTGTTTTTCTGCTGAGTAAGTGAATGAATGAACCATGTAATTGAAAATTAATAAACAGACAAAGTAATATGTGACTGAAATATTGAGGGTGTTTCACCACTTATTTTTACCAACTTGGAGTTTCAAAAGTAGACATTCAAGTCATAAATTCTTACAAATGTGTATAACAACAAAAATTCTAGGCCCTCTGCTCATCCTACTGTCCCTTCCCCCATATACAAAACTTATTAGGAGCCCCATGACCCTTTGGTACTAAAGGGGGAGATTTTGGGCACAGAACTCTAGGGATATTTAGGCAAATGTGTGCAAATTTATTCCATGATGACAATGGTCAGGTTTACCTGTAGACATACAGATCTCCATGTCATATGTTGTGGAAACAACAGGAAAGACCCTCTTCTCTAAAATACCCCAACCTCTGTGTCTCTCCTTTAAACATTTGAATAAAAAAAAAATCAATGTTATTTATTCATAGAATAAAAGAACTGGAAGAGATTTTAGTGAATATCTAATCCAACCCTCTCCTTTCACAAATAAGGACACTGAGGCTGAAGGAGGTAAAGAGACTTGTCCAAGATCATACAAATAGTTATTGAAAGAGGAAATTCAGGCTAATATCTTTTTTCTTTGTTTTTTCTAAACAAATTTTCATTAAAAAAATTAACAATCTATTTTCTCTTCCTACTACCTCCCTTAACCCATTGGAGGAAAAAAAGGAAAATGAACCTTTGTAACAAATATGCATAATCAAGCAAAACAAATTATTGCATTGACCATGGTCAAAAATATATATATATTCTCATTCTTCACCATGAATCCATCACTTTTCCCTCAGGAAATGAGTAGCAGTATATGTTATCAATTCTCTGGAATCATGGTTGGTCACTGCATTGATCAGAGTTCTTATTGCTTTCAAAGTTGTTTGTTTTTACAGTATTGATGTTATTATATAAATTATTCACTTGGTTTTGCTCACTTCACTGCATCAGTTCATAGGAATCTTTTCAGGTTTCTCTGAAGCCAATGTCTTCATCATTAGGTATACTCCAAGAACATGTCATTACCTTCATGTACCATAATTTGTTCATAATGCAGAATTATTGAATTGGGGCTAAGAGTGGTAAGTTTGAATAGATGACTCAAATTGTACCTCAAATCTGGGTGTAACTGAGAGGTGTCACATATGAAGAGGAGCCCTTGCCTAATTGATTCATAGTTAATAATGATATAAGTAATAATAATCTCAATGAAATTAACAAATAAACAAACCAAATTTTAAAAATAAAGCCACAAACTCCAAATTATTTATATTTATTAAGAAGAAAATAATGTAGCCTTTAATATACAATATTTTATTTGTTCTTTATTTCTTTTCAGATCTCTTTTATATCTATGTACTTATGAGTTTTTGTTACTATAATTTTTATATAGCTATAGTTATTTTGTAAGTTATGACTCTATTTTCTTTTCTCCATACCACTTTGATCATCTTTCCATAATTCCTTATATTCTTTATATTTGTGTAACATTTAGGGCATAGCAATATTCTATTCAGCTAATATCATACAGTTAAATCAGAAATTCCTTAACTATGTAATGTGTTTTTCCATATTCTTGCTGTCACAAAGTTGCTATAAATATTTGTGTCCATATACACTTTTTTCTCATTTAATAATATCCTTTATATTTAGGTTTAGCAAGTATGTCACTGGATTAGAGATTATTTTTTGTGCACTTTGTTATATATTGTCAAATTAGTCTACAAAAATATTGTATCAATAATTCTACCACCAATGCTACTGCATGTCCCTTTCCCCATAACCCTGCCAACAATCATCTCTGTCAGTTTAAATAATTATTTCTTATTGAGTGTATATAACCTTGTACCTCAAAATATGTTTTATTTCCTTTATCTGAGAATTAAAGTTTGAAAAATAAGAGGTTTTTTGTCATGAACTTGGTAACCACCAAAAAATAGATAAATGTATAAATATCAAAATATCAGGAATTCCCAAGAAACACCCTCTATTATTGCAAATCTCAATTCTTCTGTAACTCATAGTCTTTGGTAGGTCCCTACAGCACGGAGAGGTTAAGAGATTCCTCAGGGTCACACAACAAGGGTATATAATAACAACAAAAGCTAGCACTTATACAGAACTTTAAGGTTTGTGAAGCACTTTACAAATATGATCATATTTTATCTTCACAATAACCATGGGAGGTAAGTGCCATTATTATCTCCATTTTACAGATGAGGAAACCAAGACAGCTAGAGGTTAAGTGACTTGCCCAGGTTCTCATGGCTAGTAAGTGTCTGAGACTAAATTTGAACTCCAGTCTTTCTGAGTCCAACTCTCTATCCACTGCACTCCCTAGCTACTGCTCTATCAGAAATCAGACTTGATCTCAGCTCTAACTGACTTGATCACTATCTATTGCAATATGCTGCCTCATATACTGCCTCATCTTATAGTGAGCGATACAACCATAGAATGTTGGAAACTGAGGTTCAGAGTATCAATATCTGGAGCACAGAGTTCATAGAGGGAAATAAAATGTAAGAAGACTGGAAAGATAGGAAGGAACCAGATTGTGAAAGGTTATAAATGAAGATTTTATCTTTGATCCTAGAGGTAATAGGGAGACACCATAATTTATCTAGTAGAGAGAGTGACATGATCAGACTTGTGCTTTTGGAAGGTCACTTTCACAGCTAACTAGAAGATGGATTGGAGTGGGGAGAGACCCAAGGCAGGAAGACAAAAAAGCAAGTTAAATTGCTCAAGCATAAGGTGACAACAGCCTGCATTAGGATTATGGTTTTATGAGTAGAAAGAAGAGAATTATATGAGATATAGTGAATGCAGAAACAAGTCTTGGCAACAAATCATATTTGTGGAGTGAGGATGAGAGAAGAATCAAGGATGTTATCAGATTTTGAGCTTGGGTGACTGAGAGGATAGTAATGCCCTTGACAGTAATAGGGAAGTTTGGATGAAGAAGTTTGGGGGGGCGGGAAATAATGGCATTTTGAATAGGAGTTGCTTATGGGACAGAGAGTTGGTTATGTCCAAAAGGCAATTGCTGATGCAAGACTGGAGCTCAGGAGTAAGGTTAGGGCTAGATATTTAGATCAGGGAATTATCTGCAAAGGGATGATAAATGAACTCAAGAGAGATGACAAAATCACTAAGCAAAATAGTATATAGAGAAAAGAGAAGCCTCAAGACAAAACCTTGGGAGACATGCGTGGCATGGCATGACAGGCATGACCTTGAGAAAGAACCAACAAAGGAAGCTGAGAAGGGGTGGACAGGCAGGTATGAAAACTAGAAGAGAGCAGTGTCACAAAAACAGAGGAAAGAAAGTACCCAGGAAAAAGAGGGTGATCAACAATTTCAAAGGCTGCAGAGAAGACTGAAGGTTATGAAAAAGTATATTTGACAAACAACAAATCTTTGGTGACTTTTAAAATCCCATCTAACTATAAATTTCTGATCTTGGTATACTAAAATCTTATTCACGATGTACAAAACTTCATTTGGGGAAAAAATGATTAAATATGAAATCAGAGTGGGGAGAATAGAATCTCTGAGACCTGAAACAGGGTAAAAAAAAAAGTTAGGGGTCAGAAAAAATAAGCATTGTCTTCACTTGCTTGATAAATCATTAGAAATATAAATAAATGACTTTTAAGTAGCAGCTACAATTTTTGAAATCCCCTATGAAATTGAAGGTTGTTTAATTTTGAATAGGAATATGATTTTAGTACTTGGGGTTGCAAGGGAAATTGCTAAATAGTAGTATTTTTTTCTTTGTAAGACAAATTGCAAAATGCAAGTTTAAAGAAAAGAAAATTGGTAATGTGACTAAAGATATCAGTTAAATAGAATGTCCCAGCTGTTTTCCAGATTAATCAATGGAAAGATGAAGTGTCTTTCAAAATTGTGAAGTCCCTACTTAATGAGACAAATTACCTGATAATAGGAAAAACAATAGGTGGGAGAGAGTTGACTCTCACTCTAAAACCATTGGTTTTAAAGATCAAACTGGTTCAGAGTAAGTAGTAGAGATGAGTCTTAAAATGAATGTTCTGGAAAGTAAGCATCCAAAGGCTTGAGTAAAGAAACTAGGTTATAAAGTGAGAGAGTGACAACAGAAAATCTCATCAATTTCAAATTATAGATGTTGAGAGCTGTAACCTCCTTCACAATGTCTTCCAAACCCTCTCACCTCAGCAGCCTATCAAGTGAAAGTGACTCTCTCTCTCCTTCCTCAAATTTCTCAAAGCATTTTGATCTATATCTCTCCTTTTCATGTCTCTTCCCCATATTAGATCAGAAGTTCCTTGAGAACAAGGGCTGTGTCCTATTTACCTTTGTATCCTTGGGACCTAGCATGTCATTTTCCGTGTGTGAGAGGGTTAATAAATGTTTCTCTTTTTAATTATTAAATTGGAATGGTCTTTCATTATCTAGTGAGAAAATTAGGAGCAGAAAGATAGATTGGCTTGTCCAAAGTCACACAAGCCTTGGCAAAGTCAGGGCTAGAAGCAGGTTCCCTGACTTCCGGTTAATGAACGTTTTTTTTTATTATTATTATTTTACTTTCATCCACCAAATATTTGAAAAGGAGAGAAAAAGAGAGAAATCAGATAACCAAACCTTGGATTATTTTGTCTGATTGACATTCTAATAGCATATGCCTCTTTTTTCTTCTCCTTTTTCTTTTCTTCATTCCTACAAAAGTTTTATACCAGGAAAATGAAAGCTTACCTTGTTTCTAATTTCAGAATCTTTCTTTCCCTGTCCCCAGTTCCAAAAACTCTCCCTCTTGACTCTGCCAAACCCCCTGGTCAGAGATGTTCTGTGACTCTTCTTTACCAATATATGACCTGGCACCTCCCTGGGGGAAAATTGGTCAGTCTTGGTACAAGTCAATAGTATGGGTCCTAGGGGAAAAGACCTCCCGACTCAGAATGAGTTTTAGAGCTTTCCTGAACCACCTATAGGAAAAGACATAGATCAAAGGATTGCATGCTGAGTTGAAGTAAGCAAACCAGATGAAGATATCAAAGACTAGAGGTGGGGTGATGAAGTTGAGGAGGCTGTCCACCAAGGTATCAACAGTGAATGGTAGCCAGCACAGGAGGTAAATGCCCACTGCTATCCCCAGAGTCTTTGCTGCTTTCCTCTCTCGTTTAGAGGCCCCGATCTGACTCGAAGAGGTGCCCGTGCCCTTGCTCATGGTGCTGATCTGCTGGGCCTGCCTCTTGGCCACAATGAAGATCTTCGTATACAGGCTAATCATAATGACACAGGGGAAGAAGAACATAGGAAAGTTCAACCAGCCCCAGAATTTATTGAACAGCAGCTGGCAGCTGCCCACACAAGGCATCTCATCCAATAACATGCCCAGTTCTTTCTCCACCACATCGGTGTAGAGGAAGAAGGCAGTGTATGCTGCAGGAAGCCCCCAGCCCACCACTATGTATCTGAATGCCACCTTGACAGTGAATTTGGTAGGATAAAGCAAGGGGTTGCAGATGGCACAATGGCGATCAATAGAAATGAAACACAGGTGGAAAATGGAGGTGAGGCAGAAGAGCGTGTCAAGGTATGTATGCAACCTGCAGAGGAAGTCCCCAAAGAACCAGCAGCTCTCTACCGATCGAACTGTGCTGAATGGAAGCACTAGGAACCCAAGGAACATGTCAGCCAGTGCAAGGGAGAGCAGCAAGAAATTAGTAGGAGTATGAAGGGCTTTAAAATAGGACACAACAAACACCACAAGCAGGTTCCCCAGGACAGTAATCAACATACCTATGGCACAGGCCAGGTATATAATCAGCTGGACACCCAAAGGATGCAAGGTTCGAGCACAAGACCCATTCACCTGATAGCATAAAGTTACAAGCTGATCTTCAGAACGAAGTTCCTGGAGAGTTCTCATTTTTGGCTTCTCCGCTGAGTTGCAGAACCTGAAAATCCAGCCCTCACTCCTCATCCGGGAGTGCTGCTTTGTCTGTAAAATAAATCAGAGAAAGGGACTAGTTTCTCAATTGCATTTGAATAACAAAGGTGTCTCGGAATAAGGGAGCTTTTTACTCGGTTTAAAAGGAAAGTGATTTGGGGTTATAATGCAAATACCAAGAAAAAGTCAAGATCTGCCTTCCTCCTGGGCTAGATAAGTAGAATGTTGCTCAGTTAGGAAAAAAGAACCCTGTGAAAATCACAGTAGGAATATTAGACCTGATTTAGATTCCGTATTCCAATTCCAAACAAGGAGTCGTAACTTTTTCCTTTTTTTTTTTTTTAACTAAATCAGTACTTGGTAAACAAGTTCCAGACTCACCATTTGAGAAATTAGTGAGGTTGATTCTTAAAGGATCACGTTCAGAGGTTTCATTGGACAAATATGTCAACTGCTACTAAACCCATTTTAATTCCCCCCAACAATTAAAGGATTAGAGAACACACTGGTATGATTTCTATTCACAATGCACGATTTCCAAATCCCGCACTTTGCTAGGATTTTCAGACTTTGAAGTTTTGCTAAGATTAAGGCAGGAAATACAGATTAATCCATCCTGGAGCAGGGGGACGAAATCCTAAATAGATGGAACCGACGACTTCAATATTCTTCTTGTTCTAATACTTACTGAGGTGAAAATAGCGACCATTACTTCGGAAGAGTCTTTCCTGCATTCGGCGAGGTCTGTCACATTGTGAATTCCTTTTTGGGGCTCTGCTTTGATCAATAGGTGAAATTCGTTCATGAATTTATACTTCAGTAGAAAATCGCTCCTACCATATGGCGTATGGTATCCAATGAGCACCACAGAGGGTCTCGAAGGAATTCCTTTCCAGGATACACTTTCTGCCTATCTAGGTTCAGGTGTTTAAGAATCAAAAAATCCCAGTACAACATAAACATCAAGTGCCCAAACAACTCAAGTTGGAATTCATCTTTGCCTAGTTTAGTTTCAGGGCAATTCACGTGCCTTTTTTTTTCCCTTTTTTCCATTTGTGGACAGTCACTCATACATAAATTTCTGTTCAGGAAGAATTCAAGGCATAAAGCCTAGAAGTCTCTGCTTTTCCCCAAATGATGATTTTTTTTTTTAATAACTAGTACTTCAAGAGAAAACAGGCTTTAAATGGATGCATAATTATGGAGAAATAGTGGGAAAGGAAACTGAATATTTCAAGACAAAGACTAATGAATTTCTAAAACTGTATAAATTTCTCAAGCAGGAGAATCCACTCTGTCCAAAATAGAGAGATAATTAGCAAATTCTAACTAAGAAGAACACAGGAAAGATGATCAGCAAAATTTAACACAATCGAACCATAAAATAACAATTTAAAAGTAGGGAATATTTAAACCTCCCTAATAATTAAACCTGTCATTGCTTTTCATAATGTTTGACTATAATAAGAATCTTAGTCCTCACAATTAAGAATGATCTTAATTTACAATCCTCATTTGGAATACAAGGAAAACAAGATACAGTGGAAGTAAAATAAGGAAATAATTTTGAAAGCTGGAATTTAGAAATAAAGAATAAACCTCTGTTATGGTCCATTTTCTAAGTATTAAAGGAGCTGTGAAGCTAGAAGATATCTTGAAGATCATAAAATTCAATCCTCTCATTTTTATTATATCTTTTTATTAATCATTTTTATTTTTCATACCAGCCTTTTCTCAATATACGGTATTACCAAAGAGCATTACCCTCCCCCCTCTCAACCGTACTGAATCTTAGTTGTAAGAATCTTAAAAAAAAAAAAAAGTTAAGTAAAACTACAAAACAGAATTGCCTTCATGATCAATCTCCCCTATGCTGATTGGATAATCAACCGCTCTACTGAGTGGACAAAAAGTGTGTTTCATCATCTATTCTGCAGGACCAAAACTGGTCACTTTAATTGATCAGAATTTAACTATCTTTTAATGTTTTCATTTGCATTATTATAGTTATTTTGTATATTGTACTCCTTGTTTTATTTACTTTAAATTTACTTTATTTACTTTAAACCCCCAATTTATCCTGTATATATCTTGTTTGTACATATTCGTTTGTTTGCATTTTGTCTACTCCATTATCCTGGGTATTTCTTGAGAGCAGAGACTTTTTTTTTATTTTCTTTGTATACAGAGCACTAAGTACAGTCCTTGACACATAGTAAGTGCTTAATGATTAATAAATACTACTTGTTGACTGGATGACTAGTAAGAGGTATATGAAAAGTTTCCATTTTTAAAAAGTTTGGAGCCACCTTCCATTTCAACTTGGTTCCAACTTTCATAAAAGAAAATTAAGCAAAAAACCACATTAATTATGGAACCCTAAAATTACAAGCTACTTGACAGAGTTATTAGTTGAAACCTAACTGTTATATTTGTTTCTCTGGGGCCTAGCAATTCCCAATGTTGCCCATTAAGATGTCAGTGACATCATTGGCTTATCTTGTGGGAACACTTAGCCCAGAAATTTCCCTAGATCTATTCCCTCAAGTCTTTCTTCTGTACTCTTTAGAGTTGTAAGTATCTAGGAAGACTGAATTATATATTTAAACATAAGAGCACCTGTTCTTTCATACTCTGAATCAATTATTTCTTTTAATTTCAATTAAAAATTTCATTTTAGGGACTCCTATAAATTGATATGTGGAATGTTACAAGATCCAAATGTTCGTTTTTAATTCTATAAGAACACTATATGACCCTTTCATTCTGAATTTTTAACCTTTCCCTTTCCCTTCCAGTATGTTCTATGGAGCCCCTTTCCACTTAATGAAGTAATTTTTTAAAACTTTTGAAGAAACAAATACAGAACTTTTTTTTAATCATTTAAGTGATAAAGTTCTTAGGAGTTACATTATGACTATAATATTCCCAGGAGTTTTAATTTTGGGATTTCTTTCAGGAGGTTCAAGTAGATTATTTCAATTTCTATATTATCCTTTGGGTCTAAGATATTGGGGTGATTTTCCTTGATAATTTCAAGGAATTGTTACTTAAAATCATTCAATTTCATTAACCATTAATGAAAGAACAATAGGCTCCAGATGCAAGTATGAGAGTTCCAAGTTCGAGTTCTACCATGAGCTATGATTTAAGTGGGGAGGGGGGAGTCATTTCATATACTTGGGCTTCAGTTTTAACATCTGTAAAATGAAAGAGTTCATAAGATCATAGATGTAGAATTCAAGAGGATCTTACAGGTCATCTGGGCTAAGTCTCTCGTTTTTGCTGATAAAGAGACTGCAACAAAAAATGTGACTTGTTGGAGAATTGTCCAGGATCACACAGGTAGCAGGTGATAGAGTCAGAATTCAAACCCAGGTCCTCAGATTCCAAATCCAATCTTTTTTTCCACTTCAACTAATGCTTGAATTAAAATGTTATGTGAGACAGGCTTTTTAGTGAAAGATAGTCTCTAAAAAGGAAGAATGATGGCTATTAGAAAACAAGAAGAACACAGGAAATCAGAAGGGATTTGTGACTATGATTTCTGGAAGCATCTTTCAGATCTAATTGTAACAATCCTATGATCTAGATTCTTGGCCTAATTCTGCCTCTTGCTAGCTCTGTAACCATAAGGAAAAAATGAATCTCCCAGAGCCTATCTCCTTATCCATAATTTGGGAATGGTAATATTTGTCCTTTCTAATTCCTTATGAAGACAGATAAGATCATATAGTGTGGGATCAGGATGCTAGGCCTTCTAGATTCTGGTCTTATCTACTTATTTGTTTATTCATTCATTCATTTTTAAATGTATGCATTCATTTATTAATTCTAGCTCTAAATCTATATACATGATTCTATGATGCAAAAACTATGCTGAATATAATTTATTATTTCTTTGATGATGTGAGTGATGAGGCACAGAATCATCATTCATTCAACAAAATTATTTGATACCTAGAAGGATACAAATGAGATGTAGCCCCAAAGCCTTAATTATGATTGCTTAGTACATATGGCAGCTAGGTGGTGCAGTGGATGGAGTGCTGGGCCTGAAGTCAGGAAGACTCATTTTCCTGAGGTCAAATCCAGCTGCAGATACTTACTAACTGCGTGACTCTGGGCAAATCACTTAACCCTGTTTGCCTCAGTTTCCTCATCTGTAAAATGAGCTGGAGAAAGAAATGGCAAGCTTCTCTAGTATCTTTGCCAAGAAAACTCCAAATGGGACCATGAAGAGTTAGACACAACTAACAACAAGGAGTAAAAACATGCAATGAGAAGATATTTGAATTAATAAAAGGCCAGAAATCTGAGGGCTTACAAATGTATTGCTTGTAACTCATTGGAGGCCTTCTTCCCACTGAACCTCTTTGTAAATTAAGGAACTTTTACAAAGATTCGAGCAGTCAAGAGAATTCATTGAATGAGTAAACATTTTCACTAGTTTTGCAAGTAGACAGAATTGTCAGCTTTTATAAAAGGGAATAGAAGAAATGGTCCCTCTTCTCAAAGAGCTTAAAATCCAACTATGAAAGTCTTCCCTATGCGTACTGGAAATTTTTTCTCCATTGACAGGATAATTGTTCTCCCACATAATTAGGAACTACTAAAAAAAAAAAAAAGCTGGTGAAAACCTGCAGTTACTTCCAGGCCACTGGATTCTCCTCAAACAGGACAGTGTTAAGAAGGTACATTTTGCTTAGCCTTTCCCTTACAGGTTGACCTATATTTTCTCTTTCATCACATTTTTCCATTTTTTTCCCTTAAGTTTCTATCTATGTTGATCCAAAGTTTCATTTTTTCCTGTATTCATTCAATAGCTATTTATTGAAGTCATTATTTGGTGTAAGGCACTATGCCAAGTATTGTAGGTAGTAGTATAAACTCAATTTATTTTTTAAATTTTTTATTAATTTATTTTGATTTATCAATAATCACTTCCATATGCTTTTGAGTTTAAAATTTTTCTCCCCCTTCCACCCCACCACTCTCCCCAAGACGGCACACAGTCTGATATAGGCTATACATTTACATTCATATTAAACATATTTTCACATTCACTGTTGTAAGCAGAAATTAAAACCAATAGGAGGAACCACCAGAAAGAGGAAACAAAACTCAACAGAAGAGAAAAAAAAAATAACAATTTGGCTTCCATAGTTCCTTGTTTGAGTGTGGATAGCATTTTCCATCACAAGGCCTCTGGAGATGTCTTAGATCCTTGTATTGCCAGGAAGGGTTAAGTTTATCAATATTAGTCATCACACAATGTGGCTGTTATTGTGTACAACATTCTCTTGGTTCTGCTCACTTCACTCAGCATCAGACCAAATGAGTCTTTCCAGGTTTTTCTGAAGTCAGCTTGTTCATCATTTCTTATAGAACAATAGTATTCCATCACATTTATAAACCACAACTTGCTCAGCCATTCCCCAATTGATGGGCATCCTCTCAATTTCCAATTCTTTGCCACCACAAAAAGAGCTGCTATGAATATTTTTGTACATGTAGGTCCTTTTCCCATTTGTGTGATCTCTTTGGGATATAGCCCTAGAAGTGCTATTGCTGGGTCAAAGGGTATGCCCATTTTTATAGCCCTTTGGGCATAGTTCCAAATTGCTCTCCAAAATGGTTGGATCATTTCACAACTCCACCAACAATGCATTAGGGTTCCAATTTTACCACATCCTCTCCAACATTTATCATTTTCCTGTTTTGTCATGTTGGCCATTCTGATAGGTGTGATGTGGTACCTCAGAGTTGTTTTGATTTGCATTTCTCTAATCAATAGTGATTTAGAACATTTTTTCATATGACTATAGATGGCTTTAATTTCTTCATCTGAGAACTGTCTGCTCATATCCTTTGACCACTTATCAATTGGGGAATGGCTTGTATTCTTATAAATTTGACTTAATTCTCTATATATTTTAGAAATGAGGCCCTTATCAGAGAGACTGGTTGTAAAAATTCTTTCCCAATTTTCTACCTTCCTTCTAATCTTAGTTGCATTGGCTTTGTTTGTGCAAAAACTTTTCAATTTAATGTAATCAAAATTATCTATTTTGCTTTTTGTAATGTTCTCTATCTCCTGTTTGGTTATGAATTCTTCTGTTCTCCATAGATCTGACAGGTAAACTATTCCTTGCTCTCTCGGTTTGCTTATGGTATCAGCCTTTATATCTAAATCATGTACCCATTTTGACTTTATTTTGGTATATGGTATGAGATTTTGGTCTATGCCTAGTTTCTGCCATACTCTTTTCCAGTTTTCCCAGAAGTTTTTTTTTTCAAAGAGTGGGTTCTTATTCCAGAAGCTGGGGTCTTTGGGTTAATCAAATAATACATTACTATAGTCATTGACTACTGTGTCTTGCATACTTAACCTATTCCACTGATCCACCACTCTATTCCTTAGCCAGTACCAAGCAGTTTTGATGATTGATGCTTTATAATACAATTTAAGATCTGGAATGGCTAGGCCACCTTCCCCTGCATTTCTTTTCGTTAGTTCTCTTGATATTCTGAACCTTTTGTTCTTCCAAATGAACCTTGTTATTATTTTTTCTAACTCTATAAAATAATTTTTTGGTAGTTTGATTGGTGTGGCACTGAATAAGTAAATTAGCTTAGGTAGAATTGTCATTTTTATTATATTAACTCGGCCTACCCATGAGCAACTGATGTTTTTCCAAGTATTTAGATCTGATTTTATTTGCGTGAAAAGTGTTTTGAAATTGTGTTCATAGAATTCCTGGGTTTGTTTTGGGAGGTAGACTCCTAAATATTTTATAATGTCTGCAGTAAGTTTAAATGGAATTTCTCTTTCTATCTCTTGCTGTTGGGCTTTGTTGGTAATATATAGAAATGCCGATGATTTATGTGGGTTTATTTTATAGCCTGCAACTTTGCTAAAGTTATTTATTATTTCAAGTAGTTTTTTACTTGATTCTCTGGGATTCTCTAAGTATAACATCACGTCATCTGCAAAGAGTGATAGCTTTGTTTCTTCTTTGCCTATTCTAATGCCTTCAGTGTCTTTTTTCTCCTCTTATCGCTAAAGCTAACATTTCCAGTACTATGCTGAATAACAGTGGTGATAATGGACATCCTTGTTTCACCCCTGATCTTATTGGAAATGCTTCTAGCTTGTCCCCATTACTAGCTTGTCCCCAATCCCCATTGATCCAAAGTTTCAATTTTTCCTGTATTCATTCAATAGCTATTTATTGAAGTCATATTTGGTGTAAGGCATTATGCCAAGTATTGTAGGTAGTAGTATAAACTCAATTTAAAAACATATCCCTGAAGGATGCATGTTGTCTTAAAAAACCATAAAATAACTCCTATGTTGTTTTGCACTTTTACTTATTTTGTTAAACATTTCCCAATTACATTCTAATCTGGTTCCAACTGAGCTCAGGAGTTTAGCGAACTGTTTGTAGCAGCAGCCTTGAGTTTGACACTTCTGCAATAGGGGATATGAAGATGAATTAGTTGTGAACTTACCTTCAAGGAATTTATAGTTGAGTAATGGAGATGACATATAGCTAAGCAACTCCAATAACAGGCAGTCAAATTGCAAATGTTGTGAATAATCAGAGAAGGAAGAAAACACCTTTAGCTATAAGAGTATTCAGGAAGGCTTCATGGAGGAACTGGCATTTGAGCTGGGTCTCAAAATATTCCAGTGTTCCAGTTTTCCCAGCAGTTTTATCAAACAAAAAGTTTTTTCTTGGGTAATTTCTATTTTTCACTTTATTAAACATTGGGTCATTGAATTCTACTGTTTCCCATTTCCTTTGTCTAGTATATTCCATTGATCTTTTTTTTAATTAATACCAAATGTTTTTCATGACTGCTGCTTTATAACACAGTTTGAGGTCTGGAAGTTCTATTCTTCCTTTATCCCTATTTTTATTGATATCCTAGTGTCATAGTTGTTGAAAGGTATAGATGAGTGGAAGGTATTCCAAGAAGAGGGAATAGCAGTCACACAATGGAGTCCAGAAAGTAAGAAAGCATAGTTGCAAAATGGAAAGTGATTGAGCTTGGCTGGGACATAAAGTATATGAAGGGGAATAATGGATTAGAAAAACAGGTTAGGGCCTAACTGGAGGTGGTTGAAGGAAGAGATGGGGTATCAAGTGCCAGAAGAATAGGAAGTAGGTAACTGAAAGTGGTTAAGCAAGGGATTTGCACAAGCAACTGAGTTGTATAATGGATAGATGTTGGCCTTGAATTCAAGGAGATCTGAGTTCAGCGTCAGCCTTCAGACACTTACTAGCTGTGTGACCCTGGGAAAGGCACTTACCCTCCCAGCCTCTGTGTCATCACCTGTAAAATAAGTGTAATAATAGCACCTGCCTTTCAGAGTTGTTGTGAGAGCAAAGTGAGGTCATATTTTTAAAGTGCTTCGCAAACCTTAATGACTCTATAAAGCAAGCTATGATGATGGTGGTGAAATGCTTCCCAGGATTACTGCCACAGCAGTGTGGAGTATAGATTAGAGAGAGAGTAGAAACAGGAGTCAAGCAGACCAGTTAGAAGACATTATTATTACAGAAATTATATATACATATATATAGCTGTAGTCTTTACATATATGTGTCTTTATATATGTATGTATGTATATATAAACTGTCTTTTCAGTTCAACTGAAATAAAGTTTCTTCTGAAATAAAAAAGTTATGTCTGAAATACTTTTCAGACTTCTCTGAAGGGAAAAAAAACTGTAAGGAATTAATTAGGCTTCTGAGGAAACAAATCCCTCTCTTTAGAATTCATTTCTTCCTTTCTCATAGTGTAGACCCCTTTCTTTTAGAAAAAATATTTATAGGTCAAGAACAAAATTAGCTTTTATTTTTTATTTTATTTTTATTTAATTTAGAATTATATATTTATATGTTATATTTATTAATGTATTGGTTTTATATAATTTATGCATTATATATAATTTACAATACATTATATTTATATATCATTATGTAAATATGTAGTTATATATTTATATAATGTATTAATTTATATTAGAAATAATTTAACTAAATTAAGGGCCTGAAAATGAAAGAAGGTTGCTAGTCTAATTCAGCACCTCTGGTTAAGCTAAGACCACCTATTATCTTTCCCAGGAGAGATAAGGTTACTGACCAAGGAGAGGAAGTGTAATGATTAATTCAGTTGTCTCAGGGGTGGGCAGCCTTGAAGGGAAAGATAGTTAAGGGATTGAATAATTTTAGGAGAATGATTCCCTAAAATTGACTATAGTTTGGGATTACAGAAGTAAAATGTTAACTTTTATTTACCAAGAGCAATGTAAACTATGTTTTTGTCATATTATGAAGTCATATTTCTTTGTTGAAGATTGCTATAAATGTTACTTTAAAATGCTCTGTATGACAGAGATATCCAAGATCAGGAAGGCACTATGCCAGTTTAGATGTTTTTCACTCTAATCCAGAAATGATTTGATTTAAGATGATGTTGAATTAATACAAATTATTTTTGTTACAGACTTGTACTTAGTCGCCATTAATTATTTTTTCTTTGATATTGCAATAGCCCAGGCAAAAATTAACCAAGGGCCTAAGCAAGGGTAAAGACAAGGGGAATGAAAAGGAAGGATTAGATTAAAAGTACATGGTGAAGGCAGAATCAACAGAATTTGGCAACTGGGTGAAGCAAAGATGACTATCAAATTTTGAAACTGGGTTAAGGACTTAAGAAAATGATAATGTCATTGAAAGAAAAATGTAAGTTAAGAAATGTTTGGTTGTTTTAGATACATTGAATTTGGTTGGCTGTCCTTTTGTAGATGGGTGCCTGAACTGAAGAAAGAGGTCAGAGCTGGAGATAGTAAATCTCATTCATTCTCAAAGGCAAACGCTGAAATTGTGAGAGTGGATAAGATTACCAAGAAAGAAATAATTTAGAGAGCATGTAAGAAATCATGACAAAACTTTGAGGTACATTCACAAATAGGGCACAGAGTGGAAGATGAATCAATACAGAAAAGTGGGAGGAAGTGATTAGAGAGATCACCTATTTTCTAAAGGAGTTTACAATATAGCAGGAGAGAGAAAATATGTGCTCAAAACACTTATAAAAGTTAGCAAATGAGAATTGGCATTCAAAATTACCCATTGTTTTCTCCTGGACTCCCTTAATTACCCCACAAATCAGTCAAGATGGATAGCACACTGCAAAATCAACCAATTTTTTGCATTCAATAAAACATGTTATCAGAGCATTCAGAACCTCAAGAGAGTTTCTCTGGAGAAATATTTCAAAATAACTTTGAATCAGGATCAACCTAAGGAGAAATTGGGAAATAGAGGCCCCTAGCATCTACTTTCTCCTTTCTTTCTCCACTCAAAGTTACCCCCTTTTATGCAAACTATCACCACTGTTCTCAAAGATCCTCTTCATATCAAACTGTCTTCTAAGGAATGACTTAGGAAAACTCATTCGCATGAAGGTATAAGCTTGGTTTAGTCCAGGGGAGGGGGGGAAAGGGGTAGGAGAGGGAACTCTGAGGTTTTGACCTGGATCTGCCATTTACTAGCTATCTAATTTAGAGTCTCTATTTTCAGTTTCTTCATCTTTAAGAAAAGAATAGGGGAGGGGCAACTAACTGTGTGACTGTGGGCAAGTCACTTAACCCTATTGCCTAGCCCCCCCCCAAAAAAGAATAGGGGTGGGGCAGGATTTAATCAAGGTGAATTCTAAGGATTTGGCCAGTTCTACTCTTCTTCAACAATAAGGGATATTTATGTTTTAACAGAAGCCAAAACCCTTGTTTGGCTTAAGTCAGGAAGATGAATGTTTAATTCTGGAATTTGAGAATAAGGGAGTCCTGTGGAATAAAAGAGTGGTAGAATGCATCAAAAGGAAGAGAAGCCTTTCCATAACTCCAGAAATTACATCACATAATTGGATATTTATTTTGCCTACTCAAAAGACCAGTCCATCAAAGAGAGGCAACATGGTAGAATGGAAAGAACACAGGATTAGGAATCAGAACATTTAGCTTCTTGACCTGTCTCTGCCACCAGCCAGCAGTTCAGCACTGGACACATCACTTCTCTTCCTGGACCATATCTTCAAACAGTGGAGATGGTGAGGAAGAGGGGGAAACTAAGGAGAAGGTTGGACCAAATATTATTTAAAGTCCCTTCCAGTTCTGACCTTCTATAGTGACTGGTATTTTTGAGATATTATATAATTTTTCCTACAGGCAACAAAAGCATGTGACAGACAATCATTGATTCCTAGATGAGGAGAGAGTAGTAGACATTTAACTTGCCCTTCTATCCACATGAGGGGATGATTTTCATCAGAGAAGAATCATGGGAAAATCTATGCATCACCTAAGTATGTATAGGGAATAGACTGAGAGTTGATGAATCTGGGTGGAAGATCATTCCAGTAATTTTAAACTTCATACAAAACCAAGGATAAAACATCCCATAAATGATTGGATTGAAGGTGGAATTGAAGTAGACCAGCCAGCTGAAGGCATTGTATAGATCTTCAGGGGTGGCAAAGTTAATTTAAGGATCTGTGATGATGAGGACAAAATATGGCAGCCAGCACAGGGTAAATACCCCCATGACTATACTCTAAGTTTTGTTGGCCTTGCTTTCTTTCTTAGACAAAGCTTTCTCTCTTGCTTTTCCATGAGCTTGCTTAAAATTCAGAAGGATGTCAATCTGCTTGGCATGTTTCCTGGCTACAGAAAATGTGTGTATATAAACTCCCACCATTACTGTACCAGGGAGGAAAAAAGATATGAACAATGACAATGTCTCCCAAAATTTGTTAAATATTAGCGTACATAGACCCTCATTGTCAATTGCTTCCATAAACTTTTCAGCATCAATGCCAAAGGCAAAGAAGATAGGGACAGACCAGCTGATGAACAAAAAGACCTGGATCACTGAGATGGTGATTTTGATGACATAGTGTAAGGGATCACCCACAGCAAAGTAGCTGTCCACCGAGATGAAACAGATGAAAAATGGAGGTGATGCTGAGCATAATGTCAAAACTTCTGTGTACTCTACAAAAGAGCCTTCCAAAATACCAGCAAGCCTTAATGGACCTGATCGTGCTTAAGGGCATCACAATAAAAGTCATCAGAAATTCTGTTATTGCCATGGAGAGGATCAGGAAGTTGGTTGGAGAATGGAGCTGCTTGAAGTGGGAGACGGAGATGATGACCACCAAGTTTCCAAGCATCATCACTACTATGGCACCTATCATGACCATGTACATTACCCAAACACTAACTACAATCCTTACTTGCCTAGGACAGGAATTATTAACAAAGTCAAAGCAATATTGTACTTCTATTGGGTTCCAGAGGTCAGGAGAATTCATCATTGACATTGCACAGAGGAGTTTTCTTTTAGAAACTACAGGAGGTCCATTTCCATTTCTGAGAAGAAAAGGATGGGAAGAGAGAAAATAAACATCATCGCAGAATGTTATTTTGATCATGCATTCTACAATACTTCTGGCACTTTCAGACCCATTTTGCATCTTACTATTGACCAGAGAAAAATAGAAAAATTAACTTCTAAATGACAGTCAAATATAATCTGAGTTACATAATTTACAACTATGAGGGTTATTCAGCAGATGGATGACCAGTCATTGGAAATCATGTAAACTAAGTTTTAGGATGTTCAATGAATGTTCTTCAGTTAGATTGTCCTTTAATGATATTCCACTCCTCATCTCTATACTTTTGCAATAGGTGTCTCCCTCCCCATTCCCCCCACTCCTCCATTTAGAATGCATTCCCTCTTCACTCCTAACTTTCTTCAAAGGTCAACTTAAATACCACCTCTTACATGAAGTCTTTCTTGATTCCCCTCTTTATGTCTACCCCATACCCAAATTACTTTGTATTTTCTTTGGATATATTTTGTCCTTATTGATATGTATATATTATTTCCCACAACAGAATGTGAACTGCTTGAGAGTAAGAGCCTTTTCATCTCTATTTTTATATCCCTACCAAAAGACCTAGCACCTAGAAAAGTTTCTAGTATAGAGCAAGTGATTTACAAATATTTGTTGATTTATACCACTTTCTGGGCCCTATTATCTTAAGAAGTACACTTAAGACCAGAAAAATATTTATTAATTGATTGATTAAAATAGCTGTTAGTCAATAATAAATACCTACCGTGTGCCAGATGCAGTGTTAATTGCCAATGATGCAAAAGAAACAAAAGATAGTTCTTGTCCTCAAGGAGCTTACAATGCAATGGAGGAGAGATCAACATAAGAGGAGGACTTTAAATAAGACAAGACATAAACAAAGATGTGCAAAATCTATATACAGGAAAAATAGCAAATATTTAAAAGAGGGAAGGCACTAGAATTAAAAAGGGGTTAAAAAAGGACTTCCTTTAAAAAACAGGATTTTAGTTAGGACTTTTTTTTTGCCATTTCCCACCCAGAAAGAAATAAAAAACTTGAAAGAGGACTAAGGATAAAGCTTCAGTGAATCAGACGGAAGGCTTTTGAACTGTGAAAAGTCAAGAGCAAGGAAGACAGAGAAAAATTGCAAATGGAACTCTGTGGTTCTACATACTTGGTGTTACTTAATGCTCCAAAGTCATTATTGTCACAGGAACATAGACTTATAGGTTAAGTTGAAAGAGATCCCAGTAATCATCTAGTCCAATGCTGTTATTTTACAAATGATTAAATTGGGGCACAAAGAAATGACATAACTTGCCCAAAGCCTAGAATAGGAGGTCTTCTTGTTCTTGTTCTTATTCTTGTTCTCCTCCTCCTCCTCCTCCTCCTCCTCCTCCTTCTCCTCCTCCTTCTTCTTCTTCTTCTTCTTCTTCTTCTTCTTCTTCTTCTTCTTCTTCTTCT
>NW_020948910.1:17062466-17416536 GCF_900497805.2 Vombatus ursinus | reverse complement strand
CTTCTTCTTCTTCTTCTTCTTCTTCTTCTTCTTCTTCTTCTTCTTCTCCTTCTTCTTCTTCTTCTCCTCCTCCTCCTTCTTCTTCTTCTTCTTCTTCTTCTTCTTCTTCTTCTTCTTCTTCTTCTTCTTCTTCTTCTTCTCCTCCTTCTTCTTCTTCTTCTTCTTCTTCTTCTCCTTCTTCTTCTTCTTCTTCTTCTTCTCCTTCCATAAGAAGTTTTATAAGAAATGATGAGGGGGTTGGTTTCAGAAAAATATGGCAAGACCTATAGCAACTGATGCAAAATGATATTAGAAGAGCCAGGCGATCATTGTGCATAGTAACAGTAATGTTGTAATAATGATCAACTGTGAAATGCTTGGCTACTCTGATCAACACAATGATCCCAGACAATTCCAAAAGACTCAATGAAAAAAATGCATTCCACCTCCAGAGAGAGAATTGATGAACTCTGAGTGTGAAATGAAGTATAATTTTCTCATTTTATTTTTTTTGCAATATGGAAATAAGTTTTGCAAAGTTTCACATGTATAATTAATATAATTTTACTTGCCTTCTCAGTGGGTGGTGAGGTGTGGGAGGGAGAGGGAGGGAGAATTTGGACTTCAAATGAAAAAGAAAAGAATGTTAAAAATAAATAACAATTTTTAAAAAGTAGCTGGGAACTACTGAGAGGGGCCTTAAATGCCAGTCTGAGGATTTTGAATTATTTCCAAGAGGTACTAGGGGGACATTGAAGATTTTTTAGAAACAGAATGATGTGGTCAGATACCTGTTTTTGGAATATGAATTTGGCAGCCAAGAGGAGCATAGATTGAAGAAGGGGAGAAGTCTGAAGTAGGGAGTTGCTGTTGTTCAGTCATTTAATTCATGTTTGAATCTTCATGACTCCATTTGGAGTTTTCTTGACAAAGATACTGGAATGGTTTGCCATTTCCTTTTCCAGCTCATTTTAGAGATTAGGAGATTGAGGCAAGCAGGGTTAGTGACTTGCCCAGGGCCATGCAGCTACTCAGTGTTTGAGACCAGATTTGAACTCAGAAAGATGAGTCTTCCTGACTCCAAGGCCCACCAGCACTCTATCCACAGTGCCAACTAGCTGTCACTGAAGCAGAGAGACTAGAGACAATTGGCAAACTACTGCAATAGTCTAACAGTGATTTTATCAGCTAAGGTGGAGGCTGATTAGAGAGAATGAGCATACAGAAGAGATGTTATAGAGGTAGAATCAGTAAGACTTGGCAACTGATTAGATAGGAAAGAGGAAGGGAATGGATGAGAGAGGAAGGAAAAAGTCAAGAGTTGAGGATTGCTCTAAGTTGGTAAACCTTGTTCTGTCCTTCCAACTTGGGACTATATTGTATAATGTCTTTTAAACATTCATTAATCATCCATTTTCATAAATATTTTAAAATAATCAACTTTATTAATATGAACATTAAAAACATCGATAAACATGCAAACCTCTTACAAAGGGATAAAAAAGAGAACTGGACACATAACTGTAAATTTCCATTATGTATAGTCTTTTAAATAGTAGACTTAAATTTTCACATGTTGGTTCCAACACTGCTGGTCTGCATCTTCTTCTAAACTTCCATCTGCTCTTTTCTGAGCATTTTTAGTGGTTCACAGATTGCTCTTTTCTCTGTTCTTCCTTTTTTTTTGGTATCACTATCACTATCCTCCCCTACTTCCCTGATAGCTCTGCTACCCACCTCCCAAAATGAAAGGTCTCCACTGAAACAAATAAGCAGAGCTAAGCTAAACAAATCCATACACTAGCTTTTTGAAAATGTATGTCTCATTCTGCACCTCCAGTCCATTATATAGAGATAAGAAGTGTGACCAGGCTTCTAGAGTCATGACTATTATGTTGCTTTTGGTTTTATTTGGCTTTTTATGTTTTTCACAGTTGTTTTACTTTCTAATGTTGTAGTTGTTGTAAGAATTGCTCTCTTTGTTCTGTAGAGTTCACCATGCGTCACTTAATACAAGACTTCTCAAGTTTCTCTGAATCTGACCCTTTCATCATTTATTTTATGCCATGATAACATTCCATTACATACATATACCATAATTTCATCCCTCATTCCCCAGTTAATGGATACTCACTTTGTTTCCAATTCCTTGCTACTATAAATCAAATATTTTGTACATATAGGCCCTTTATCTGAATCTTTGACCTCATTGATGTATATTGCATATCAAAGGGTATATAGTTTGGTGACATTGGGGGTATAATTTCACATTGTTGTATTCTCTTTTCTAATTTGCTCTGCTATCTTCCTCCATTTTATGGATGAATTTGTCTCATTCATGTTCACTATTATGGTTTTTAATTTAATATTTCCTTCCCTCATTACCCCCCTTATATTTTATTTTCTCTTTGTCCCTTGTAATCCTTTTTACAAAGAAAAAGATGACAGGAAAAGATAAGGAATCTGATCAAATTGAACAATCTATAATTGAAGGGTTATGTTCCTATATATGTATATGTGTATGTGTGTGTGTTCCTATACATCCTATCCAAGCCCAGAGCCTGATCTTCTGATTTTAGTACTTTCTCTCTTTTATCTCCTTACTACTTTTATGATTCACTCTTCTGAAGTTGAAATTTGTTTTGCTTTTGTCTATTCCATCCCTGATTCTATACTTTCTCTTATATTACTATCTCCTTGTGCCTTTCTGTTGCCCTGTTGAGTATAACATATTCTACATCAAAATCTTTGTGTGTCTTCATGTTTGTATACCCTTTTCCTAAAGGATTTATGCAAAATAGTAAGCTCCTCCCCTTTTATTTCTCTTAGTGTATTCCTTTTCCTCTACTTTTTATTTTTTCTCTTAAAACAAGCAAACAAACAAGACCAACTGTACTTATTGTGCCCTGTGTTTTTCTTGGTTAACTAGATAACCCTTGAAGGCAACAGTATTCTTAAGGGACAGTTCTCTCCTTGATCTATTTTTGGGGTCAGTTGTTTTTGTTTTTGTTTTTTTAACAGTAAGTATCTGGTATTTTCTTTTCTCCAATGCTTACACTTTGATCCCATAATTCTTACTCTCTCCTGGGGTCATTGAGATCTGTTTACCCTGCTTGTTATTTTTTCAGGAAGACCAATTCTTGGTTAAGGATTTTTACATTCTACTCTAAGTTATTTATTCTTTTTTATTTATTTTTCATCCAGGACTTATATTTTATTTGTAATTCTACTTTTTATATCTTGCTTTATTTATTCCAGCCACTCTTGTAGTTCTTGTAGCCAAATGAGTTTTTTGTGAGAGGTTTTTTTGTAGATTTTGTGGATTGTCTCTCTTCTTCTGTTTTCTTCTTGGACTTTTCTTAATCTGTAGAGTTTCTCCATTTCGTTGGTATCTTCTTATACTTATGTATATATCCAGCCTCAGTTATTTGATGGGATTTTGTGCTCTAGCCACTCTACTTGAACTCTTGTGGATGAGTTGGTTAGTCCCTCTTTGGTCCACTTCTTCTGACAGTGTAGATGGGGTGACTATTGCTAGGCCTCACCCTCTTTCCAATCCTAGCGTCTATCTCCGATTCCTGGTAGAACACTATGGATTCTTACAACAGCTGGTCTTTGTTTCTGATCTCCTTCCACAAGTCCCAGTTGGAAGTTGGTTCTTTCTTTCTCCTGTAATGCCCATGACTAACCCCAGATGGATGTTAGAGATCATGCTGGTCTCAAGCTTCCTGTAAGATTCCCTGCAAGAGCAGCTGCAAATAAACTGCAAATACCAACCATTCTTTTGTATTCAATAAAGTAGATGTTCAGAATATTCAGAATCTCAGAAGAGTTCATTTTGAGAACATTGCTAAATAATAATTATTTGCCCTAGAACAAAGTTGAAATAAGGGCTTCCTATAATCCAATTTCTCCTTGCTATCCCTTCTCAGAGTTGCCCTCTCTTATGCAAAAATCGATTCCTGTGTTCTTAAGCCTTCTCCTAGTTTTTCAAGTCAAATTCTTTTCTAAGGAAGGATTCTGAGAAATGCATATGAAGATGTAAATTTGGCTTAGTGAGGAAAAAAAAAAACCTTCAGTTTTTGCCTTGACCCTACCATTTAAAGCTAAGTAACTTAGATTCTCTCAGACCTTTTTCATTCATCTAAAAAATAAAGGGTGAAAGTTAAGTTGTATCTAAGGTCCTTTACACTTGTAAAATTCTCCAAGTATAAGTATATAAGCTGCCACTTGCATTTTAACAGGGAACAAAATCTCCATTTAATTTAAGGCAGACAGATGATGTAATTTAAGAATGAAAGCCCTGTGTAATAAAAGTTTGGCAGAGTTCATAGAACAGTAGAGAGAGAGAGACCTTACCAGAACTTGAGAAATCACATCATATTACTAGACACTGGACTTAGACACTTACTTAGCCTACTCAAGGGAACAGCCTAGTTGAAAACAGGTATATGATTGGTATAGTGGAGAGAACACTGGGTTAGGACTCAAGAAGAAGTAGCAGATTCTAGATCTGATTATGCCATTAACCAGAAGCTCAGCCCTAGGTACATGACTTCTCTTCTCTGGATCTCACTTTCAAGTGGAGGGAGTAGAGGAAGAAATGGGAAGTTGGACTAGAGGATTCTAAGTCCCTTTCAGTTCTGACATTCTTTGGTAACTCTATGGTATTTCTGAGCTACTGCATAGCATTTTCTAAAGGCACATGATAGACAATTATCGACTTCTAGATTGAGACAGAAGAGGGACGTTTTTCCTTCCATATTGATCAATGATCTTCACCAGAGTAGAATCATGGGAAAATCATAGGAAAATGTATCACTTAAGCATGTGCAGGGAACAAACTGAAGGTAGATGAGTCTGGGTGGAAGATCATTCCAGTCACAATTATTTTAAATGCCTTACGAAACCAAGGATAAAACATCCCATAAATGATTGGATTTAAGGTGGAATTGAAGTAGCCCAACCAGAGGAAGGCATTGTATAGATCCTCAGGGGTGGTGAAGTTAATGAAAGGATCTATGATGGTAAGGACAAAAAATGGCAGCCAACACAGAACAAAAACTCCCATGACTATACTCAAAGTTTTGGTAGCCTTGCTTTCTTTCTTAGATGAGGGTTTTGTTTTGGCTTCTCCACCCTTCAAATTTGGAAAGGTATCAATCTGCTTGGCATGTTTCCTAGCTACAGAAACTATGTGTATGTAAATACCAACCATTACTGTACCAGGGAGAAAGAAAGCAATGAAGGAGGCCAGAACCCCCCAGAGTTTGTTAAATATTAGCACACATAGACCCTCACAGTCAATTGCTGCAACAAATTCTTCAGCACCAATGATGTTTAACTCTGAAAATACAAGACCAAAGGCAAAGAAGATTGGAATGGACCAGCTGATGAACAAAAAGACCTGAATCACTGGGATGGTGATTTTGGTGACATAATGTAAGGGGTCACACACTGCATAGTAGCGGTCCACTGAGACAAAACACAGATGGAAAATGGAAGTGGTGCAAAGCATGACATCACAACAGCTGTGTACTCTACAAAAGAGCCTTCCAAAATACCAGCAAGCCTCAATTGATCTGATCATGCTGAAGGGCATCACCACACAACTGAGTAAAAAGTCTGTTGTTGCCATGGAGAGGATCAGGAAGTTGGTTGGAGAGTGGAGCTGCTTGAAGTGGGAGATAGAGATGATGACCACCAAGTTTCCAAGCATTGTCATCACTATGGCACCTATCATGACCATATACATGAGCCAAACACTAATTGCAGGTCTTACATGTCTAGGGCAAGAATTGTTACCAAAGTCAAAACAATATTGCACTTCTGGTGGGTTCCAGAGATCAGAAGAATTCATTGTCCAAGTCCTAAGGAATAGTCTCCTTTTCAAAATTACAGCAGGTCTTCTATTTCTGAGGAAAAAAGGCTCAAAGTGGGAGTGGGGTGGGGAGAGCAAACATCACAGAAATATAATTTGATCATAGAGGATGAGAATATTGCTTGCAGTTTCAAACCCATTTGATCCTTACTGTCTACCAGAATAGTCAACTCCAAAATGACAGTCAAACACAACATTAGTCACACAGTTTATGCTCCCTGGGTAATTCTGGCAGGTTAAAAAAAAAGAAAAAGAAGAGAAAATCAGCAAAATGATCATAGAAAAAGTCTGAAAATATATGCAATATATTATACCCATCAATCTCCTTTGCTACAAAAAAGTAAGGTAAAGGTATCTTCTCATATCTCATCTTGGGGGCCATGGTTACTTTTGTATTTTCACAACATTTAATTTGATTGTTTTGTAGTGGTTGCTCTTTCCATTTACATTGTTGTCATCATTGTATATATTGTTTTCTTGGCTCTGCTTACTTCATTTTGCTTCAGTTCATTTAATTCTTTGCATGCTTCTCTGTAGTCATTATTTTTGTCATCTCTTACAGCACAGTAATATTTCATTGCATTTATGTACTATAACTTATTTATCCATTCCCCAATTAATAGACACTTGCTTTGCTTCTAATTCATTGTTATTACAAAAAGTGTTGCTATAAATATTTTGCTGTGTATGAGGATGTTCTTATTAGTGATCTCTTTGGGCATAATGATAGTAATAGACTCTACAGGGCAAGTTGATTGAGCACTTTAATAATTTTATTTGCATAATTACAAATTTCTTTCCAAAATGGTTATACCGATTCATAGCTTCATCAACCAATGCATTAGTGTGCCTATTTTCCCACAACCCCTGTAACATTGAATATCCCCATCTTTTGTCATCTTTGCTGGATATAAGTAAAACCTCGGGGCTGTTTTGATTTTTATTTCACTTGCTATTAGTTATTTGGAGCTTTCTTTCATTTTGTTGTTAATAGTTTTCAATATGTCTTTTAAAATTAAGTTGCTCATATACTTTGGCCACTTTATAGATTGGCTTTTGGTAATATGTGTGTATAGAAAGACAGAGAAAGAGAGACAGAGATAAATAGATAGAAATGATATATGCAGACAGATAAAGACAGATAGTTGTGTCCATGTATATACATATTAATTGTCTATATTTTGGATAACAAACCTTGTCAAAGACATTTGATACAAAGATTTTTTTCCCATTCAACTGCTTTCCTTTTTATTTTAGATGTATTAATTTTGTTTGTGCATGAGCTTTTCAGTTTTGTATAATCAAAAATTTCTTTTATCTTTTGTATTTGACTCTGTCCACTGTTTAAATGTATTAATATATTTCTCACTGATAGGTGGAAAAGGTATATGAACTGCTTCCTTTCTAAATATTTTAATGGTATGGTCCTCAATATTAAGATCACCTATCAATTTCGAATTTACTTTGGAATGTGGCACAAGAAGTTGGTCTAAGTCTTATATCTCTCCAAGTACTTTCCAGTTTTTTCAGCAGTTCTCAATCAAATAGAATTCTTTCCCAAATAATTTGTTTTCTGGTTTAGCAACACTGTGTTATTGCATTCCATTCACTTTTGATTCTCCTTTGTCTAATCTCTCCTATTAATCTAATTTTCTATTTTTAAACCAATGTCAAGTGGTTTTGGTGACTATTGCTTTTTAATATAGATTGACATCTAGAAGTGCTATTCCCCCTTTGTCCCTCTATCTTTTAATTATTTTCCTTTATATTCTAAATCTTTTATTTCTCCAAATGATTTGTTTTGTTATTTTATCAAGTTCTGTAAGGTAGTGATGCTGAACTCAAATACAAACTCTATATGTAAGGATCTCCATGGATCACATATTTATTTAGTTTTAATATTATCCATGTTTATTATATTTTTGTTTATTTTGTTAAACATTTCGCAATTACATTTTAATCTGGTTTGGGAAGCACTTGGGAGTATTGTGGGTGGCACACAGCCTGTGGTCAGCATGTTTGACACTTCAGCAAAAAAAAATCCTCTAAATTATTTTTGTTAGTATTGTCATTTTTATCATATTGGCATGGCCCAACCATGAAGACCAAATATTACTCCAGCCATTTAAATCATTCTTTATTTCTTTTAGGAGAACTTTGCAACTGAACCAAAATAAGCTTTTTGTGTGTTTTGTTAGATTGATCCTTAAACACTTTATATTTTTTATACTTATTTGGGATGAGATTTATCTTTGTATTATTGCCTATTAGATTTTATTATTATGTAGAAATTCTGTTGATTTTTGTGGGTTTATTCTGTAAGCTGCCATGTTGTTGAAACAATTGCCTCAGTATACTCATGGATTGTTGGAGTTTCATTTTTTAACCATCAGGTCAAAAGTAAATAGGAATAGTTTTATCTTCTCTTTTCCTATCTGTATGCCTTTCATTTTTTTCTTATCTTATTGCTATTGCTAGCATTTCCAGAACTATACCAAATAACAGTGGGGAGAGTGGGCATCCTTACTTTATTCCCATATTTATTGGGAATGCTTCCAGTATATCTCCATTGCATATGATGCTTGCTTTTGATTTTAGATAGATGTTTATATGACATTTTAAAAGATCCCTATGTGCCTATATTTTGCAGATATTTTAGCACAAATAAGTGTTGTACTTTGTCAAAATATTTTTTTTGCAACTGAGATAATCATGTTGTTAGGATGTTTTGGTTTTTATTATGATTAATTATATTGATTATTTCTGAATGTTGAATGATTCTTGTATCCCTGGTCCCTTGTATCCAACTCGGTCATAATGATTTCTTGGATGAATTTCTCTAGTCTGTTTAACGATACTTTTTTTAAACTTTGAATCGATGTTCATTAATGACATTGGTTTATAGTCCTGTGCTTTATCCTTCCATGGTTTATATATTAAATCTATATTTTCCCATAAAAGGAGTCTGATAGAGCACTTTCTTTCTTAGTTTTAAGAATAATTTATGTATTATTGGTACCTCAATATCTTAAAAATTATCAGAAAATCTATGACTCCACTTATTGTTGTTCAGTTATTTCAGTTGTGTCTGACTCTTCATGACCCCATTTGTGGTTTTCTTGGCAAAGATACTGGACTAGTTTGCCATTTCCTTCTCCAGTTCATTTTATAGATAAGGAAACTGAGGCAAACAAGGTTAAGTAACTTGCCCAGGGACACACAGCTAGTGTCTGAGGACATATTTGAACTCAGGAAGTCTTCCTGACTCCAGGCCCTGCACACCATTCACTGCACCACCCAGCTGCCCATAATTCCAATACTAGCAATTAACTTTAAAATATTGCCTTTGAAGATTATGGAGTTGTAGGATATGAAGGAATATGGGGAGGAGTCAGGTAACCATAACCTTTTAAAAGTGAATTTTTTTTAAGGCAATTGGGGGTAAGTGACTTACGCAGGTTCACACAGCTAGTTAGTTAGTGACAAATGTTTGGTCTGAGGCCAGATTTGAACTCAGGTCCTCCTGACTTCAGGGCCGGTGCTCTATCCACTGCGCCACCTAGCTGTCCCTAAAAGTGAATTTTTAAAGAGAACTAGTAAATCACTCAGACAGAATCTGGTGGTGTTCTTGTTCTTTGGAACTCCTTGCTTTGAAAACTTAGAAGTCTGAGAGAAATATGGTACAGTAATGATGCAAAGTAGAGTGTGTTTTTAAGATAAAAATTAAATTGTTAAAAAATAAGGAAAAACTTGTCAGATAACACCTAAATCTCTTGGCAGCTAGTTTTAAGACTTTCATTTTATGAACTAGGCCAATGTGAGTAAATAAAATAGGCAAAAACTTTTCCCTACTTTCCCCAGTTTCTAAGAAGTTCATGGTAACAAATTTGGCATCTACAAGTATTTATTCTTCTTGCCTTTTAGGCGGCTTTTATTACTCTATTCCTTATCTATTTTAGGATACAGACCACTACCCTTGAAATAAGATGACTTCAGGAGTCTACTATCATATATAGTTAGACATTGTCAAGACCATTGAGAAAGTTGGCACAAATGGGATTGTGAAGAAGCTAAAAGATGCAACCAGCTAGCATGGTTGTAGAACCATGGGCATAGAACATACATGTATATTGAGGGAAGTAAATTGAGAAACTTCTTTGTCAAGCTCAGCACCAAATGTGCTTTATCTTTGTACAAAGAGCCTCATTCCTGGACTTTGCTCTTCATTGGTCCCTTCTGATAATGTTACAGTCCTATATTGGACTCTATTTAAGCCACAGACACTGCTGACTGTCTCTGGTCATTCAATTTTACATCTGTCTTCCCAAGTTGGTACCCATGATGATTCTCTCTATCTGCATAGGGACTTAACCAGCTGATATCTATCCACCTCCCAGGTCCTTAGACCAAGGAGAAATCAATTAGTAGCGTGGAACCTTGTCAGCCATAGGCCATGATGAACCTCACCTATAACCTGACCCACTCACCATCCCTAGCTACAAAAGAATTGGTGGGTGTGAAGTCTTTCAGTAGCAGTTGTTAAAAATTTATACCCAGAACAGCACACTTCAGCTTAATGTAGTCTATAAAAAAGACCCAGAAAAAAAATTGTTATTGAGTCAACTTGCAAGGAGATAAAACTTCACTGTGAGTTAGATGCCTCTGTGGGGGGAAGCTAGCATCTCAATGAGTGCTCTCACCACATTTCCCAGATGAGCCACTGATATACCTGGGTTTCTTGCTAATATAAAGCTATTTCTTTTACATCTACCCAGAAAGTTCTGTGTTCCATGCTAAGGTGCTTGCTCACTCCTTGATTTTCAGGGAAGATCACCCACTGGACCACACTTTACCTCATGAGCAACCATTGTCTACTAATAGACCTTGAGGGTTCCCTAAGGGAAGAATTTCGTGATTTGCTTCGCATTCAAATTGCCAACCAACAGAGTCAGTGATCCAAGAAGTGAAGCACCCTATTGTGGAAAAGGTCTGCAGGACTCCACTGCTGTGCTGGCCTAGGACTTAGAGTGGTATAGACCACCCTTCATTGTTATACATATAGAAAGCTTAGTAAGTCCAGTTCACAATGAAACGACAATTAAAATGCCAGAAATCTTTCTGGGCATCCTTAGACAATGACTTTAAAAAAAGACATACCACAATACTCGACTGGGTAGAGCAGAGGGTCATCTTTCTGCTCAAACTCAAACTTTTTCTTCATAGTCAACTTTTTTCCATGAGTTCAAAACACCCAATGCTTTCAGACCACACACACACTGCCATCCCAATTTACCAGCGGTAAATGACGACCTCGGGATTTTGAGGTGATGCAAGATGAACTGCAAAAGACATTGCAAATTGCCAGAAAGTTTGGTTTGAAGTTTTGTTTGTTTGTTTTGTGGGAGTTTTGTTGTTGTTGTTGCTGTTCTTGGCCATATCCATGGTCTCATTGGTATAAAAAGTTTCTTGTAAGGAAACTCTCATGACGAATGAAGACCTGCACCTTTTCTGTAACTTATAGTCTTAAAGAATTTGCCTAAGGGTAGCTAGGTGGCGCAGTGGATTGAGCACCAACCCTGAAGTTCGAAGGACCTGAGTTCAAAACCAGCCTCAGACCAAACACTTGACACTTACTAGCTGTGTGACCCTGGGAAAATCACTTAAACCCAATTGCCTAAAAAAAAAAAAAAAAAAGAATTTGCCTGTATGGCCCACTGAGAAATTAAGCAAGTTGCCCAGGATCACTCAGTCAATATTTGTCAGTTGATTTGAGCCCGGGTCTTCATGACTGACAAGCTAGCTAGTACAGGAATTATTTTCCCCAATTTACATATGAGCAAACTGAGATTCAGGAAAATTTTATAAGTCAGATATTTAGAGTTGAAATTAATCTGAGAGGCCATTGAGTCTAATCATTTTGTTTTACATCTGAGGAAACTGAGGCACAGAGAAATTAAGTAATTTGCCCTTAGTTTCTCAGCTAATGTGTCAGAATTTCAACAAAAGTCTTCCTGACTGTCTCTGTCTGTCTCTATCTCTGTCTGTCTCTCTGTGTCTGCCTCTTTGTCTGTCTCTGTTTCTGTCTGTCTCTGTCTCTCTGTCTCTGTGTGTGTGTGTGTGTGTCTCTCTCTCTGTCTGTCTGTTTGTCTCTCTCTCTCTCTCTCTCTTTCCCTCCCATACCACATTGTCTCCTGCTGGCTGATCTGGGCTCAGGTTTCATGAAAGGAAGAAAGGAAGGATGAGCTGTATTTGATTTTTTCTGATCTGCTTTGTTACTTTTACTGAAATGCTTTTCCTAAACTCCTTATTCATTTTTCTAGAAACCTGCCTAGCAACTTTATTGAAACTATCATTCAAGTAGTTTATTACTTTTTTTCTCAATTTTATTGAAAATTACCCCCCCATTAAGAAAGCAAGACAAAGTTTTACAAACATGAATACTCAAGCAAAATAAATTCCTTCTATTTTTTGACATACTTACTTCCCTTACAAAAGAAGATGCTTAGCCTTCATTTGCTATTTCCCCTTTGAGTTTTAAGTTTCATCTTGAAAACCATTATTGTTCTTGTTTTGATGAAATATGACTTTCATAACTTTTAGGATCTCTCTTCAGGGTTTTCATTTTTAAAAGTTATACAAAGAGGATGATAGTTTAATAGAATGAGAGAGAACACAATCAACAAGGTGTATAGAATACTAGACTTAAAATGATGAATGCCTGAGCTAGACTCCTCCTTCTGATTCTTACTAGCTGTGTGACCATAGGCAAGGAATTTCAGCTCTCTGAGCCTCAGTTTCCTGATTTGTGAAATGGGAATAATGCTAGCACCTACTTCATAGATTTGTCTAGAGTACTCAATGAGATAATATAAGTATAAACTTAAGAATGCTATATAAATGTTAGTTATTAAAAACACTTAAAAGACAAATTTTGTATCATAGATGCTGCCACTATTTTATGTCTACATATATAGACATAAAATAATGTCTATATATTCTGTATATGTAATGTGTTATATACATATGCCATATTAGGTCCACACAATTCTATTATATTATTATTCTATTATATTATATGTATGCACATATGTGTCTCACTTTAAAGAAGATTCCCTTTCTCTAAAAAAGAGAGGATAAACATGATCATGTGTCCTCATGAGAGGCAGCACTATATTGTTGAAAGAATATTGGCCCTGGAATCCCAATCCTGGGTTTAATCTTAAACAAGCAACAACATCTCTGGACCGCAGTTTCCTCTTTTTTAAAATGGAGTTAATAAAATTTGGACTACCTATATCAAGGAAAAATACTTAATAAACATTAAGGTGATCTGAAAATCTGAGTTTTAATCACTGCTCTATTGTGTCTATTGTGACATAGTGGGTAAGAACTCTGGATCTGAAATCAGGAAAACCTCAGTTCAAATCCTTTCTGAGACAGTATGTAGTTTGATGACCCTGGGCAAATCACAACCTGTCTCAGCCTCAGTTTCCTTATCCATAAAATGAGGATGATACTAGCATCTACCTCATAATGTTGTTGTAAATGTCAGAGAAGGTAACATATGCACTCTGCAAACCTTTTAATAAATTTGGTTTTACAATTTTAGTAGAACATATATATATGCACATTAGTAACAGAAACACTAAAAAAAATCCCATTAATTTGAAGACATGTAACAACACTTAGATACATAATCAGCTCTTAGACCTGATAGAACTATTCTTTGTCTGATATTTGTACCACTAGAACCAAAATCCCTATGTAATAGAAATTTTACATGAAATCATGGTGGGCAATAATCTCCCTTGGCTTCACTTTCCTCAACTGTAAATAAAAGAGTTCACTTACAAGGCCTTTGAGATGAATTCTAGGTCTCTGATCTTCCACTTCTAAATCCAGTACCCTTTCTACTGTATATTTTCTTCAACTAAAGAGATGAAAATTAAATGCCATAATTCAATAATGTTATCTAAATGAAATGTAAGAAATCAGCTAGGAATCCTTTGTGGATCTCTCATTGAGTAACCCCGCTGTCATTTTCCTTACTAATCCTTCTTCCCCCATATCACCTTACCTCATCATGATTACATGTGAAGAAACCAACATGAGGATTTGAGTTCTAAAGTGATATCATCATAGAAAAAAGAAGTTCAGTCAGGTAGAAAGAGTTATGAGGCTTCAAATTCATTGAATCTTTTTAGTATTTCAGTTAATGGTATATATATATATATATATATATATATCCTAATGATTTCTATAACATTTATTAATAGTAATAATAATAGCTAGCTTTAAAACAGTGTTAAGGTTTATAAAGCATTTTTCAAATATTCTCTCATTTTATTAAGTAGTTATATCTGCTAAATGCTTGATGTGTTGATGGAATTGTTTGATACTTAATTTTACCAATTGCTTTTTTAAATGCATCCATTAATTTGTTTTTCTTGCTTTTTCATTGCGGTGGGGAAGGTGGAAGTAGAAGAGAGAGAATTTGGAACTGAAAAGAAAATAAAATTTAAATAATGTATTAATTTCTGCATGTTTAAACTGAATTTACCTGTTTCCTTTCTGTGCTAATTGCATAAATAAATCCCTCGGCATAGTAGTCTTCCTGGTTTTGTGACAATTTTGCTCTACCATTTAAATATACTCATAGTCACAATGATTAAGAAGTCAGAGTTCACTTGTACTACTACTTATATTAAATAAAGATATGACTTACCATTGAAAAAAATATCTCACTCCACTGTTTTCCATTCTGCTTACCTTGGGAGAGGCCCCGTGATGTCACTGACCCACCTGCTGGCCCTGATTTATGGTAGTTGGACCCCTTCTAAACTGGTTATTATATTCAGTCTAAATTCCAACCAAATGCCTCTTCATGGTGGGGTCTCTGGGGAGTCTCGTCCTTTCTCCTGGCCTACCTCTGACAGGTGCATTCTTTAACAATTCTCAAGATGCCCTGACTGGAGAGATTTCTCCAGCTCCCTGAAGAGTCACTTCTGTGAATACAGCCAAGAAGCGTCTCTATATTGACAACAGAAGGGGGAGACATAAGCTCCAGGATTCACACACAATAGTAAAATAAAAAAGGCAATCGTATAAACATCTTGCTTTATCCCAGTTGGTACCAAACAGGGGGATACTTAGTGAAACATTAAAGGATCCATTTTATTTACCATTGCAATGTCTCCAAGCACCTAGGGCAGGACTTAATAAGAAGTTATTTTAAAAAAAAGAAATAAATCAGCAAATTTGGCTCATTAAATTATTTCCTTTGTACTACCATGTATAGATCAATGATTTAAGTTAATATTGACAGTTAACGTTTATATAACATCATTATATCATTTGATATAATAATCTCATTTGATCCTCATAACAACTCTGTAAGTTAAGCACCACAGGTATTATCCCCATTTTACTAGAAGGGTTGTTGAAGCTCAGAGAGGTTAAATGACCTATTCTTATTTACACAGCTAACAAATATCAGAGGTAAAATTTGAACACAAAACTTTCTTACTCCATTTTCAGCAAACCAACCTCTCTGTGCTACCTGTTTCTTTCCTGATTTTTTTAATAGATCTGCGGTTGCAACCACGTAGGAAATTCCCAATGAGGCGGTGCTTTTTCCTAATGCAAATTGGCCACTCTTCTCTAACTTCTAGTCTTGGAGGATTGTCCAGATCCTTGAGATGATGTAATACTTAGCCAGAGCCATATATTCAGTAGATATCATAGGCAGATCTTGAACCCAGGTCTTCCTGGCTCCGAGATGGCATTCTATCCATTATGCAAAGTTGCCTCCTAAGTAAAATCAAATCCCTGTGTTCCTACTTTGTAAAATAGGAAAACTGGTCACACCTACACAATGCCAAACATCCATGGCAAAAATGGAAAAATTCCATCAGTCATCAAATGTTCTCAACACAATGTCAGCAAAATAAAATTCTTCTAAATCAAATGAAGTAATATAGGCATCCCAAAAGTTTTAGTGTATTTTTAAGCCTTAATATCTTAAGGAAACTTTAAGCTTTAGAAGCATTTGATGCTTAGGCATTAATAACTTTAAACTGCACTAAGACTTTTGGGACAATGTACGTGTAAAGCATGTTGCAAATCTTAATGTGTAATGTAAATGTTAGCTACTCATTATTATTCTAAGTTAGTCATTTGGGAAAGGTATTAGTGCTTCAGGTGTGTAAGGTACTATTTGATGATATACCACTACTTTACACTAATTCCCATACTCTATTTAATGACTTAAAGTTTCTATTAAATAGTATCAGAATAAAGATAATGCATTAATATGATTAACGAAGAAAAATTGATGAAGAAATAAAAATTTCAATCACTCAAATTCTACTTTTACCAGATATCCAACCTAGTTAGATTTGGATAGCCTTAAATAGTTCGATGCTTTGGAGAAGCAATGTTTATTTTTAATTGTCAATATTTATTTTAAAAAAATTATTTCAGGGGCAGCTACGTGGCACAGTGGATAGAGCACCAGCCCTGGATTCAGGAAGACCTGAGTTCAAATCCGGCCTCAGACATGTAACACTTACTGGCTGTGTGACCCTGAGCAAGTCACTGAACCCCATTGCCTAGCCAAAAAAAAAAAAAAACTATTTCACATTTCAAACTCATTACTCCGTTAAAACAAGTTTCATTGAATCTTCAAAGAATAGAGAAAACTTAAGGTGAATAAGACTATCAATAAATCTGAGCCATGAGTTTTGTATTGAAAAATAGCACTTTAAAATGGAGAGGGTACTCATCTTAGAGTTTTGTCCAGGAATGTTAGGAGGGACAAATAAGAAAATGAATGTAAAGCACTTTATAGACCTTCAAGGGCTATGTAAATGTCTGTTGCTATAATTATTTGCCTGCAGTCACCAGTCTGGTGATGGCTTTATTCCAGATCCTTCCATTGCACTCCTGTGTACTTCAAGCAATGCTTATGTATGTGGTTAAATATGTGGTTGTTGTGGTAAATATTTAACAATAGAGCATTGAAGGTAGGATTGGGGGTGATGCATGCAAACACTTTTGGGTTTAATCTGCATTATTAACATTTTTTTGAGTTTAGACAATTGTCAAAAAATCAAGCCGTAATTTGTAGATTGATTTCCAAGTTGTAAATGCTCACACCAAAAACGTAACAGTCAGACTAGCAAGCCAGTTAAAGACAATGAAATAATCCTAAGGAAGATAAAATGAATATATTTTTGGAGGTGAGGGGAAGGTAGAAATATAAAGATAACTGTGAGTGTCATCAATGGAATCCCTTTATTTTAGAGTATCTTCCGTGGTATATCCTCTATCATCCTTCCAACCCTGAAAAAGCTACAGGCACTGGTTTTGTCCAACCATGAGAATGTAATGCGGAGAGATAATAGCAGAATTGACATGGTGGCCCAAAATGAATGGCTGCACCTAGATTGAAAGACAGGGGACTGAAACCCAGTCAGAGCTGGTCCTGAGCATCCAGAGGCTGCATCTTTTAACCTAGGAAGAGGATGAGGCAGTTTTGCCACTGAACTAGTCCATATTGCTATCTTGCCTTTGCTTCCCCAAAAGATATGGAGTGGGTTAGATATTGGCAAAGTAACAATCTATTTCTTTAGAGATTAGAAATACATTGTTTCTTTGCCTAATTTACTCAAAAATTTCAGGGCGGTAAAAGGGTACACCTAAAGGTTTGGGAATTTGAAGTTGGAAAGTGGTTTCTTGTGACTCTGTTACCTTTAGATCTAGGTACATTAGATACCTATACAAGTATAAACTATACAAGTATAAACTATATTTTTTAACTTAAGATACCATCCATGATAATTTCATGAGCAAAGCAAAGTATATAGAAACACATTTTTGTGTTCTTTAACCAGAAGACACTCCATTTCTAAAGGATATAAAATGAGTCCTACTACCACCCTAATAAAAAATACTCATTTTTTTCCTCATGAGTTTAATGTTTTTTAGATATTGTATTTCTCTATTATTTATATGTATTCAATAAATATTCATTAATAACAATAGTTTGCATTAACATAGCACTTTGAAGTTCATTAACCTCCCATTATGTGGCCATCACTGTGCTTGGTGATAGGAGGTGGTGATAAGACAAGTAGAAAACTGATTCCTTACCCTTTGAGAATTTAGAATCCTATGGATCGATAACTTGAACCTCTGTACGTGTATATGGACCTTAAGTCATGAGTTAGAGGAGACTCCCTAACTTTCTTGATTTTTTTTTTTCTCTTGGGTCCTCTAGAATTCTAGTAATTATAAGAGTTAGCTCTGAATCATGAAGTCAAAGATGTCTGGGAGAAGATAGATAGATGTTCTGTGTCCTTACTCCTCTAACAAAGGAAAAGGCTTCAATGAGTTAATCATCATTTTTGGATCAACTACTAGCAATTTCTAATTCTTGTGAGCATAATGAACATTTTAATATGAAAACAGATGCATTGCTATTGTGAGCATAGCATGTGAAAAGGTATACGTTTATATATAAATATAGTTGCTTCATCAATCATGTTTCACTGCTTCCTGGATACCTCATTGTGATTTGGAGGTGACCTGAAGCTCTCAAAAGCTATGCCAATGCAACACAAATTTGATAGGTCCTACCAAGTCAAAAAGGTTTCAAGTAGGGACCCGGTGTTTCACTTTTTGTCTAAGGAAAGAACCTGCTAAATTCATAAGACTCATTATCAGAAGGATGGCCCTCAGGAATGAATCTTTTTGTCCATTACAATTCTAGATCATATACTGAGTTATAGAGGGGCTGTCATCTGTATCACTAGATGGAGTTCCCACATCAGTGATCTTAAAAATCCTTAAAATATGTGTTTATGTGGAGGAGGGGATTGGCTAAAAATAACTCATACGTATAAATGTATACAAATGAGTCTTCCTTCCACCATACCTTTGGAGATCTGGTTGCCCTTGCCCGGGACAATGATATGGAAATAAATGAAAATTGATTTCAGAAGCAGATAAAAGGGAGAAACTACAATAAGTACTAATAGTTTAAAGGAGTTAACCTCAAGAAGACAGATTCTCAAGCAAGGCTAGCCTATCAGTGGGAACCATTTTACATGACAATATCTTTAATCTACTTGAAAATCATTTTATTCTGTTACTCTTGAAGGTCCACAAAAGCAAGAATCTTCCAGGTTGAATGCAAATATAGTTATAACTTTATGTAATTTTACATTACGCAAATTCGACTTTACATGAAATAATTAAAGAAATCCTTATAAGTGTTTCTAACTAGCTACAAAGATTGCAGAAGAAGAAAGGGAAACATTTCATTATTTGAGTGAACTTTTTTCTTGTATTGGAAATTGGATTCAAATACTTCAGAATTTTTAAAAGTTCAAAAACTAGTTGAGGGTAATATTGCTTGCTATTGTCAGATATACAAGGGAAAAAAGAGAGCCACTTTGTAAGCATCTCTTGAAAGGTTCATAAAAAGAAAGTTGCACAGCTGACCACCAGTGATAAAAGCTAGATGTAATGGGTGGGGACAGAACAGCATATTACACACTTATGTTAATTTTATTACACAGTACTGTGCATACTTTAACTTTACCTTTCATTTAATAATTCTGTTTATGATCATGGTATAGCATCTATATGTCTGCATTTTAGTAATTTTTATGATTTCTGTAAAGGTATTACAGTTATCGCTTCCACATCACCACTTTTCCCATAGCAGTTTCAGTTTATTGTGGGTCAACATAAGAAATTAAGTGGGAATTTTTTTGGAGTTTTGTAGAAGCTGCAGATGACACATGAAGGCCTATAGACAACACAGAAAAAGTTTAGAAATTCATAAATGGATAAAATATATGTATAATATTGTATAATATCAACATATTTTATCTTTTTAATACCATAATGATTCAGACTTCTCTGGTACAAAGGGAGAGCCAAAAAATTTACACTGATTTTCCAGATGGGGAGGGAGCCATACCCATAACCCACATTTTGTTATATAGGCTAAATGAAGTGGGTGGGTAGGGGCAAATCTGCATCACATAAAAATCACTTTACATAGAGGTCTGTGGAATGGTCCACTTACTTAAAGCATGAATTATTTATACCTCCACAGCTTTCATGGGTTATCAGTGCCTTAACCCTTCAAAAGAATTGTTCCTTTATACAGAGAAGAAAAAACAGGTAATTTTGAAACAATGAGCGTGTTGGCAGATAATAAGGGTTGGGTGAGGCAGCAAAGCAGGGAGATTCAAACATGATTGGGGAATCTGGGAAGTCTGAAAATAAAAGAGAAGTAAAAAATAGAAATAAGATGCAGAAAGTCAGGGTGGAGGTTGCTGAAGACAAGTCATCTATTTCACGTTCTTGTAAAGGTCTGATTCTTCTGTAATACTATAAATGTTATAATTCAACTACATTATGGTTAAATAGGTTTATCTGGAAACCTAATCACCATTTATAACATTATTTCTGTGAAAAAGTTTGTTTTGGGATCCAAACAATCAATCAACTATAAATTATTTTTGGAATGCCATCCATTTGGGGTGTGTGTGTGTGTGTGTGTAAAAGAAGAAGGGAGAGAGAGAACTATATGATGCTACACTAATTATTGTAATTATCATTTTCTTTCTTAAAAAATAAGTTTGGAGTTAATATCTTTTGTTTTTCTATCACCTATATTTTCCTCTTTCCATAACCTGCAAGAAATATATTATTTATATAAAGAAAAGAGTAAGAAAAAAGCAAATTGACTATAACTAAACAATACATCAAAAGACTGATATTTTGTTCAATATTTTGCATCTATAGTCCAGAACTTTGGCAAAGAAGTGAAGAGAGATGTATTCTCATACCTCTTCTTTGTAATCAAGTTTGGCATCATAATTTCATAGCAATCAGTTTTGACTATATTGCTATTTTATTGTTCTCACACTCAGCATGTATTATGTGGCAGGCATTATGCTAAGTGCTGAGTATACAAATTTAAGCAGAAAGATATCTCCTACCCTCAAAGAGCTTATATTTTAATGTGGGAAAAAAGCACATAATAGGAAGCTGAGAAATGAGGGGATGAAAAGCAGGAGTGGAATAAAGTGGGTGTTGTAGAGGAAGTACAGCTTGTAAGCATAGATAAGGAGTCCTTCCCATTTATACTGTTGTAATCATTTACTGGTTCTGCTTACTTCACTTTTCATCAGTTCCCGTGTCTTCCCAAACTTCTTCATATTCATTGTTTCTGACAGCATAGTAATATTCCATTATGTTCATGACCCCCAGTTTGTATAACCATTCCCCAATCAATGTACATCTATTTTGTTTCCAGTTCTTTGCTAACATATGAAGTTTTGCCACAAATAATTGGTGCATATTAAGCTTTTCTTTTTCATTGACCATCTTGGGGTATATACGACAAGAATCTCTGGATTAAAGGGTATGGACATTTTTGTCATTGTCTTCACATTAAGTCCAATCTGCTTTCAAGAGTGGATGACTCAATTTATAGCTTCATTGTCAGTACATAAGTATATTCATCTTTCCTCAGTCCCACCAACACTATTACTATCTTTTGTCACCTTTGTCAATTTTCTGAGTGCAAGATGAAGCTTCAGGGTTATTTTGATTTGTATTTTTCATGTCAGCAGTGATGTGAGCACTTTTTTCATGTGGTTGTTAATAGTTTTGCAATTCTCCTTTTGATAACTGTTCATATCCTTTGACCACTTACCTATTATAGAATGGCTCATGTATTTCTATTAGTTGTCTATACTATTAGACCCTTATTAGAGCTGTTTGATACAAAGATATTTCCCAGTTGAACATATCCCTTCTTATTTTAGTTGAATTAACTAGTTCATATAAAAATTTTTGATTTTATATAATCAAAATTATATTTTATTTTTTGTAATTGCCTCTACCTTTTGTTTGGCTAAAAATTCACCTCTTATCTTTTAACCAATATCAAATTGTTTTGATATTTATTTCTTTATAATATAATTTTAAGTTCTGGAAGTAATATTCACCCTTAATTCCTACCTTTTCATTATTTCTCTTGTTATTCTAGCTCTTTTCTTCTCCATATAATTTTGTTACTATATTGTAAAGCTCTTGAAAATATATAATTTTCAGGAGTCAAACAAATAATAAAGTTAATAAAATTTAAAAATAGCCCAGTTTGATTCATGTCCTTCATGAAATCTTCCTTGACTAACCCAGCCCAAGATGAACTTTCATTCTGCAAATTCCTATAGCTAGACCATGCCTCAACAATACATTTTAAAACTCAATTATCCATTACTTTTATAAAAAATTCAACCATTTAATAATCATTTATTAGGCAACTCCTATAAGCAACATTCTAGAGATACAAAAACAAAAAGGAAATAATCTTTGCCCTCAAGGAGCTTACATTCTACTAGAGTAATATGTATACATATAAGTAAATTTAAAAATGTACAAAGCAATACAAAATAATTTCAAAAGACAAAAAGCATCAGCAACTGGGGAAAATCAGGAGAGGCTCATATAGGCTTGAGTTATGCTTTGAAGGAAATTAGAGATTCCAAAAGGTAAAGCTGAACAGAGAGACAATGAAGACCTATGCAAGGATATGGATATAGAAGATGAAGTGATATATATGAAAAACAGCTAGCAGAACAGCTTAACTAGAATAATGATTACAGGAAAGGGAGTAGTATGAAATAAAACCAGCTTGGTAGATAGGAACCGGACTGAGGAAAGCCTGTCAGGCTGATCACATTTTATTATATCTCAGAAGCAACAAAGATTTTTGAGAAATCTGAATTATAAGAGAAACTAGGATTATAAATTTAGCAACTATGAGGAGGATATATTGGAGAGGGAAAAGGTTGGCACAGAAAGATAATTAGAAAACTACCACAATACTATAGGTGAGAGATGACAGGCATCTAAGCTAGAGTGGACATCGAATGGAGAAAAGGGAACAGATGGGGAAAATACTGTAGAGGTAGAATCAAGAAGACTTGGCAACTGCTTGGATATTGGGGAAAGATGGTGAGGGAGAGGGAAGAGTCAAGTATGACTCCAAGTTGGTGAATGCTGCTTTGTCACTCCAACTAGGGATTGTGTTCCAAATATCTTCTCAACAACACTCTCTCATACATTTTTTAAACTCAGTCCTGAGGACATAGTAATAGCTTCATAAATTTTAGTTGAAGCAATGATTGAAGGTAGTATGTGAAACACTTGACTGTATCATGTATTATCTGTCTGAATTGTAATAGGCTGTTTGATGGTCAGAACACTAACAGCCTCAAATTTCATTTTTCATTCAGTTTGTTGGTACAATTTTTAATGGGTTTCAGGGAACAGGTTTGCTGTACTTGACTGTGAGCTAAAGATTTTGCCTGACAAAATGTACTTGAGTGCATTCCTAAACCAAGGGTAAAAAAAGCCATGAATTAATGGATTGCAAGTAGAATTGAAATACCCAAGCCACACCAAAAGATCAAGCACTACCATAGGAGTAGAATAGCCTAAATATGGATCAACCAAAACAGCAATGAAACATGGTAACCAGCACGCAAGAAATACCCCCATTACAATGCCCAGAGTCTTGGCTGCCTTCCTGTCTTTTTTCTTAGATATATTTTTTCTGCTATCTTCTTTTGCATTTTTAGGCATATTGCTAATTACTCTAGCATGCTTTTTGGAAACTATAAAAATTTTCCCATAGATACCAATCATAATGGAGCCAGGAGTGAAGAAACAGGTAGTAAAGAGTACGGTTCCCCAGAATTTGTTGAAAGTGAGAGCACAGAATTTGAAGCAAGCAACAAGAATCTCATAGGTCTGCATGCCTGAGACATTAGCCTCTGACAAGACCAAACCAAAGGAGAAGATGGCTGGTGCTGACCAGCAAAAAGCCAGCAGTCTTTTTATTGTTGATGTGGTCATCTTGGTGGTATAGTGCAAAGGGTAGCACATAGCATAAAACCGGTCAATTGCAATAGAACAGAGATGGAAAATGGAAGTCAGGCTCAACATCATGTCAAAGCTTGCATGGAATTTGCAAAAACTGTCTCCAAAATACCAACAGCTCTCCACCGACCTGACCATGCTGTAAGGCATAATGACAAATCCCAGCAGAAAGTCGGTGGTTGCCATGGAGAGAATCAGGAAGTTGGTAGGAGAGTGAAGTTGTTTGAAACGGAATATGGAAATTATTATAACAAGGTTTCCAAAGATAGTGATAAACATGGCTCCTGTCATGAATGAGTACATTATCACTCTGATAGTAAGTGGTCTAGAGGTAGGTGGGCAGGATTTATTCCCAAATTTTAGACAATTGGATAAGTCAGAAGGAATGTAAGTAATATCCATGACCTTTTATTCTGTGCAAATCTTCTTTAGATGAAGACCTTTAATCACATTTCTTCTTCTTCAAAAAAGTACCCAGGAATTCTCAGCTCCTAGTAACAACAAAATTTAATATTCTTGTTAATATAAGATCTGGAAAATCCTTGAATAAGAAAATTATAGCAATTGACAGATTTTTCAGTTATCCCTTTATTATTCATTCAGGGTGAATAGTCCATGTTTTCAGTTAACCTTCTTTCTTCCTATTTCTTGGTAAAAATAGTTTTCATTTATCTTTTCCAGCACTCTTTGCTGAGCAATAACTAATATTTCCCTCAATAATACTTAGAGAACTTTGAAATTCTCAATGCTAAAATACTAGAGGTATTCTTAGAATTATGTGGTATAGACTAACAAAAATACTACAAACATCTTATGTTTTCATTGTGCTTGATATGCTTACACTGACACAGAACAAAAATGTTCCAGGCCTTGGGTATAAGGTTTTCATGGGCTGATATGTCCAAAAATATCGTGTAGTAGGAGTCTCTCTCTCATTGTGAAGTTAGCTAAGCTAGTTCTCAGACCAAACACCTACAGCGCATCACTGGGCTGTACCTGGAGCCTTTTTAGTTTGATAGGACCTGCCAGGATTTGTGCTCTACTAAGCTAGTCTTGAAGAATCCATGTATACCTCCATACCATGATCAAGTATCAAAGTAAGACTTTAGAAAAGGTGTATGTGATATATCCTCATTAAAATAAACATAGAGGGGCAGCTAGGTGGTGCAGTGAATAGAACTCTGGCCTTGGAGTCAGGAGGACCTGAGTTCAAATCCAGCCTCAGACACTTACTAGCTGTGTGACCCTGGGCAAGTCACTTGACCCTGATTGCTCAGTAAAAAAAAACAAACAAAAAAAAATAGGCCCACATATTCAGAGTTGAAAGAACAGTCATGCTAATAAAATGAGTAACAAACCTCAAAAATATTTGATTTGCTTTACCTCTCCTGTCCTTTTTTTCCCCACCTTTATCAATCTTCCTCTCCTGCTTCCTTTTTCTCTTTGGAAATAGAAATCACACTTCTATTACTGTATATGCCAGCATTTTATGCTACTTCATGGTTATCATCTGCCACCTTGATCCCTGACACCCAACTCTCATATGCATCATCTTAGTGACAAGGGGATCCAAGAAATAATGTGTATGGATCTTCAAAGCATCATGCCCAGTACTTCAAAATAATTCAAACCACATGCCCCAGAAAACATCTTCTGGTAAAAATTATTATGAAAAACAGCACATTTTTTAAGGCAAAGCTCTGAGACTATAAATTATATAAGTGCAGCTCACTAGATAAGACTGACTGAAAAATTCATTTCATTGGGTAATTATATGAGATGTTCCTGTGTTCTCTATAACTAGATAGACTCAACATACGCTATATGTGACAAATGTGTCTACCCTAAGCATTCTCAGTTTAGTTCTTGATTCTTCTCCCCAAGGGTATTATTATTAAAGTCTTTTCTGGAATATGGGTGACAATAGAAGCTCCTCTATCCTTTTTTTTTATTAGCCACTCTTTCCAACTTGGCTGGATGTATTAACTTCACCACTGTTGGTTGATTGGATAACTTTTAATGGATAAATTTTCCCATCTGTGCTTCATAGTCAATATAGTCTCTGAGAAGACTAAGTAGTATCTGCCATAAAATCAGGCATGAAAGATTTGTCATATGTTCATATTCATCCCCCTTACCTCTTAAGCCATCACTCTTTGCCTGTTTAGTCCTCTTCTGACTTACGAGTTAAAGGCTCTTCCCTTGCTTGTTTGAAAAAAAAAATGAGACATCAAGGAAAGGACATTTCTTTGAGAGTTATGAAACCTGGGATCCAGTCCCAGTTCGATCAACAGTGTGGCCTTGGATAAATAAATTAACCCCTCTGGGCTTCAATTTCTTAAATATAATTAATTTTCCTTAAATATAAGAAATAAAATTAGGGTGCTAGACTAGGCAATCTCTAAGGTACCTTATAGTTTTAAAATTCTATGAAAGACCTATAACATTAAACTTCAATTTTGTCTGATAGGAAAAAAACAAAATCTTTCTCTCTATTCAAACTCTCAGGAGAGCAATAGGAGTAGTCATTGTAGCCAGGGGCCACATGGAAAGATTCAATCAGTAAATTAATAAACATTTATTAAATGCCTACTCTGTGCTTGGCACTGTGCTAAGCACTGGAAAAAAGACTCAGAAAAAGATGGCCAGCTCTGTTCAGAAGCAATCAAGATTTCACAGCTGCTATGACTCCTATGTGCCCATAAGGACCACGATAAGTTACAATCACAACCAGGTATCCTGGGGAAACATATGAAGGTTGGGAGTTAAAAGAAAAGGGGAAAAAATCCAAGGTCATTGAGGACTGTGGATGCTATAATTTCACTGAGCTAGTGATTACTAGAAAACTGATTTCTGTGTTTAGTCCATGAGATCAAAATAGGGAATGAATACCATCTCTTGAACCCACTCTTTTATGAGCCTTGGGCATATGTAGAAAGGAATTTTGAAACACACACCCTCTTCCCTATTAAGTTTCATCTTCGTTTCTATTCATCATCCAAGCCCTTTAAGACTATTTTGAAGTTTTTTTTAAATTTTTTTTATTTTGCTAGGCAATGGGGTTAAGTGACTTGCCCAAGGTCATACAGCTAGTAACTGTTATGTGTCTGAGGCCAGATTTGAACTCAGGTCCTCCTGACTCCAAGGCTGGAGCTCTATCCACTGTGCCACCTAGCTGTCCCTATTTTGAAGTTTAATTCTGCCATTCCACATATTAGCCATTTTGTCCATCCTTGTGTCATCAGTAAATTTGATCCTCAATATTTTAAACTGGACAGGGCTTTGCAAAATTGAACTGTTGTCAGGTAAGTTATCTGACAAAGATAAGTTACAGGATTAAAGAAGGTTAAATGTTGTCTCAATTTTCAAAAAAAAGAAGAGGATAGAATATGCAGCTTGTCTTCTATTACTGGTAAGTTTCTAGAACACATTATTAAAAAGATATTTTTGAATGCTTTGAAATGGATTTTATGATCACTAAAAGCCACTGTGGCTTCATCTGGGGATCAGTCATAACCAGTTAACTTCATAATCCTTTCTGATAGAATAATAAACTGTTTGATCAAAAGAATACTGATAGTAACCATAGATGTCAGCAAAATATTTGACAGTCTCTCATGCTATCCTTTAGAACTATGGCCTAGATGGCAGTACAGTTACATATATTTAGAATAGGTTGGGAGTGGAACCAAGATGGTGGAGTAAAAGCAGTGACTTGCTTGAGCTGTCCCCCAAACTCCTCCAAATACCTGTAAAAAATGGCTCTAAACAAATTCTAGAGCAGCAGAACCCACAAAAACAGAGAGTGAAACAAATTTCCATCCCAAGACAACCTGTATGGTTGATGGGAAAGGTCTGTTGCGCCAGACTGAGAGAAGAGTACAGTTCAGCCTGGGCCATGTAGGCAAAAACCAGGTTTTAGTGAACTCAGAGCAGGGTTCAGGGGACTGAATCACTAGCAGCTGCAGTGATTTCCAGACTTCCCAAACCACAAACACCAAAGACAACTCAGAAGGTCAGTAGGAAAGGTCTGTTGGACCTCAATGAGAGAGGAGTGTGGTTCAGCCTCAGTCCTGGCACAGCCCTGGGGCAGCAGCTGCTTCCAGAGCTCTCAACCCATAGATGGTAAGGGGATCAAGCGACTGATCAGAGGGTGATTACAGGGATCTCTTTGCTGGTGCTGAGGCAGGATTCTCTTGTTTTGCCTGTGCTTGGATCTGAGTTGCAGTCCTAGGTGGTGTTCCTGGGGCAAGGAGGAGCACTAGCGTGATGGAGCTTGTGGTACCAGTGGAGAGGGAATCTTCTTCACAGTTCCAAGGCATAAAACAATGCTTGTGGTCACTCATAGACCAGAGCATAGGCCAGGAAAGGAGTAAACACCTCGCCCTTTTTCATACCACCTCGACCTTGATCATACCAGTCCCTAGAGGTATCTCAGAAAACAGCTACACAAAATCCCCAAAGCTTGGGACAGTACATCCTCCACACTGGAAGCAGACCCCTACCTTAACAAAGAATTTAAAAGTCAAGTAATTGACTGGGAACATGAACAAACAGTGCAAAAAAAAAAACAAAACTCAGACCATAGAATCTTACTTTGGTGACAAAGAAGATCAAAACATACAATCAGGAGAAGACAACAAAGTCAAAACTCTTGCATCCAGAGCCTCCTAGGATAGGTTGAATTACTAGGTCCATAGAGTGAACATTTCTGGTTAATGTTACTTTGGGAGAAGATCTATACTGCTGTGCCCCCAGATCTATCCTTGGTCCCATCCAGTTGACTCTGATTTCAACAACTAAAATGAAGTCATAGAAATCATTCTTATTAAATCATCAAATGATTTTAAGTTGGGAACGACAGCACATTGGATGACAAAATCAGGATCCAAAAGGATCTCAATAGTCTACAAAAATCTGGCAAATCAAGTAAAGTTAAATTCAATAAAGATAAATATTCTCTATTATTTCCAAAAAGCAACTTCAGAAGCATAAGATAGTGTCTCAGCCCAGTTATTTTGAAAATGATCTGGGGGTTTTAGTGGACTATAAGATTAGGCAACTAGGTGGCATAGTGGATAGAACACTGGGTCTGGGATAGAGTCAGGAGGCCCTGAGTTCAAATCCAGCCTTAGACACTTACTAGCTGTGTGACCTAGTCTAAGTCACTTAACCCTGTTTGCCTTAGTTTCCTAATCTGTAAAATAAGCTGGAGAAGGAATGGTAAACCACCCCATTATCTTTGCCAGGAAAACCCCAAATGGGGTCACAAAGAGTGGACATGACTTAAATGACTCAACAACGAAAGATTAATATAAGTATGACACATAGAAGTTATGTTCTGCCCTGGTCACACCACATCTAGAGTATGGTATTCTCTTCTTACCACTGCATTTGAGGAAGGACACAGTTAAGATAAGTGATCAGACTAAGACAATAATAATTGGGGAAAGGATTGAGGATATGTCAGATAATCATTAATTGAAAATACTGGACATATATGGTGCGTTAGAAGAGAAAACTTAAGGTGAACATGATAACAATTTTCAAGTACTTGAAGCATCACATGGAAGAGCTATTAGGTTTATTCTGCTTTGTCTTAAAGGCCAAAACTAGAAGAAATGAACATTGCATAGAGGCAGATTTCTGTTCCATGTAAAGAAAAATTTCTTAACAATTATAGGTATCCAAAAGTTCATAGGATCACAGATTTCAAGCTAGTAGAGACCTTAGAAATCATTAAGTCTAATATCTCATTCTATAGATGAGGAAACTGGTGCTTAGAAAAGTGCTGCTTTACCTAAGGTGACATAGGTAGTATATAGCAGAGCTGGGATTTGAGCCTAGGTCCTTTTTTTTTTCTTTTTTTGGAGGTGATCAGGGTTAAGTGACTTACCCAGAGTCACACAGCTACCAAGTATCTGAAGCAGGATATGAACTCAGGTCCTCATGATTTCAGGGCCAGTACTCTATCCACTATGCCACCCAGCTGCCCCTGAACTGATACCCTTTCATTTTTATATGCCCACTTGTATACCCTCACAACAATTTTATATATATATATATTTTTTTCTTTTATTGCTGTCTTTAAAATAAACCATACTTAGTTACTTATTTTTAAATATCCAGAAATTCAGGACTAAAACCCACAAGCCTAAATTCATACCTAATAGCATGCTAAGAAAGTCTTTCACATGCTTACAAAGAAAAAGGGACCAAACCACTAACTCTCTACATATGCATATACATATTTTTGTATATGTGCATATGAATGTATGCATATATGTGTGCGATTAGACCCTTCATTTTAGAAAAGATCTTAGGGCAGCTAGGAGGAACAGTAGTTAGAGCACTGGCCCTGGAGTCAGGAGGACCTGAGTACAAATCCGGCCTCAGACATGTAACACTTACTGGCTGTGTGACCCTGGGCAAGTCACTTAACCCCATTGCCTACTTAAAAAAAAATAAAAGAAAGAAAAAAAAAGAAAAGATCTTTATACAACCTAATAGTATAGGAAATGAATTGCCATTAATAGTGATTCTTCCTTCATTTCTCAAATCAAAAGATCAAAGATCAACATTGTGTTGGGATATTACAAAGCAATACTTCAATCATCTGTGATTTCATATGTGTACACCTTTCATCAATACAGATCTAGTACCATTTAAGCCTAGTATTTATAAATAATGTTAACAAGGTCATGGCCAACTTTGTAATGCTTAGTTACTCCAAACTTAGCAAACTGGTTCTCAGAAAACAAACTTATGGCCAGTTCATTGCTCAGTCCATATCTGAAGCCTTTCCAGCTTGGTAAAACTTTTCTGAGTTTCTATTCCACCAGAGTGGCATCCACAAATCCAGGATTAGTTTATTTGCCACACCAGATTATAATACTTGGATTTTAAAGCAAACAATTTAGAATTTCACCTACAAAGTCACAATACAGAAATGTTTTATGTATGTAATCCATTTCTCCTCCAGAATTATTGTTAGTGTTTAATAGAATAGAAAGCTACATACTAAAAAAAAAAAAAAAAAACACATGATGTCATTAGATCCTCAAATTAACCTTGCCAACACCAAAATGCCTAATCTGCCAATGCCATTTCCTAAGAGGTTTCACACCTTTGGCAGTTAGAAATCCCCTATTCCTAAAGAATAAAGAAAGGGAATACTTTAACAGGCAAGCCAAGAAAGAAAGGTTTGTGAGATAGGCACAGTTTTCTGGTTTTTATCTGGGCGGAACTTTTATTTCTGAGTTCAACTGCAATTTTCATCCAGACAGCCTTGTCCTGTTCAAAACCACAACAAAGATAACTTTGAAGCCATTTTATTAAAATAAAATATACTGAAAGATGAAATAAATAAAAGGCAAATGGTCATTCCTCAAATCCAGTTGGTAAACATAGAGGTTTATAGCATGTATCATCCATCATGAAAAAATATTTTTACCTGGTATTCTAATGATACATTTATTCCAAATAACTCACAGATCAACGGAGAAGACTTCTAATAGCACATTCCAATTTGTGACATTTAGAAAAGTCATTTTGAATTCACTTTGTCCTAGAAAGAATCTCGGACCATGAGAAACATTGAGAGCAACAGCAAATACATGGATCCCACGAAAAAAGAAACTATCATAAGAGAATGAGGAAAATACAATGAAAATGAAAAAGCGTAATTCTCATTTTTCTATTTTTTTCTTTGCAATGTATTGACAGTGAATACAGTTGTATTATTTGAAGCCTGGAAGGAGAAAGATAAATCTCTCTGGAAGAGAATAATAAAAATCTAGAGGGAGGTGTCATGGGGGGCATAAATTGAGAGGGTTTTTTCATAGAATAATAGTAATAATAATAATTAGCATTTATATAATACATTAAGGTTTTCAAAGCACTTCACATGTGTTATATTAGTTGTTCCTTATAACACTGTGAGGTAGGTACTATTACTATCACCATTTTATAGATGAGGAGACTGAGGTTGAAAGAGGTTAAGTGACTTGCACAGGATCACACAGTGTCTGAAATAGGATTTTTTTTTTTAAGTGAGGCAATTGGGGTTAAGTGAATTGCCCAGAGTCATGCAGATGGTGAGTGTTAGGTGTCTAAGGCTGGATTTGAACTCGGGTCCTCCTGACTCAAGGGTCAGTGCACTATCCACTGCACCACCTAGCTACCCCTGAAATAGGATTTTAACTTTCTCCCTGAATCTAAGTCCAGCACTCTATCCTCTGTACCACCTAGATAAATAGATGAGAGAGAGAGAGAGAGAGAGAGAGAGAGAGAGAGATTTTAGTGATCATATGGAAAAGTACTTGAGGAATATTTCCTTGTCTTGAATAAAGGAGTGGCTAAGGTAAAGAATATCCTCAAAAATATTATGTGAACCTTGGGAATAAACATTATCCACTACATTTGATCTGAGAAGAGTAAGAGAGTTTTTCAAACTGGCTAAATAAATGAAAAAGAAAAACAACTATATGAGTTTTAGAAAACTTGACTCTAGTCCATCCTAATAAGAAAGTATAATGAGACCCAGTTATGGAGAATCATAATAGTCTCAACAATAAACTTCCACTCATTTAGCAAAGCATTTCATTGAAATTGTCTCAGTCAAGTCTTACAATCCTATGGAGTAAGTAGTATTATCTCCATTTGGATGAGGAAACTGAGACTCAGAGAACTTGATCAGAGCAGACTAATGAGCACCGGAGAAGAGCCCTACAACAGGGTTCTAGATGTCCAATGTTCTTTCCTTGCACACCAAGCTGCCTCTAAAAATGAACTTAAAATGAACTGATTTACATCAGCAAGAAAACTTAGAGTCTAAATTACTTGCAGAGAGGTTTCACTGGACAGACTCTGGAAAAGCAGCAATGATTAACAATCAATTGATTTAAGAGTTTTTCTGAATCAAAAAAATACCTTGTGGTCGTGCAGTAATTCTGCTTGTGGGAATAGCATTTCAGAGCTTGAAGGGATTTTTGAGGTCCTCTAGTCCAGGATAAAGTAATCAAGTAAAATTAAATAGAGAATTAGATTTAAATTAAATTTACATATTCTCTGTGTAAAAAAAAAAGCCCAACAACTTGAGAACAGCAAACTGGGGGTGTTGTGTCTCAACCCAATTATTCTGAAAAGATTTGAGAATTTTTTATCTTTTTTTGTGTCATGGATCTCCTTGGCCATCTTGAAAAGTATATAGAATTTTTTCTCAGAATATTTTAATTGAATAAAATATAATGTATTGGATTACAAAGGAAACCAAAAGTTAGTGAAAATAAAGATGCATTTTCCCATCCAAGTTCAAGGACCCCCAGAAATCTGTTCATGGACCATGATCTAGTCTAAATTTCTCATTTAATAGACAATAATAATAACATCTATTATTTATATAGTACCTTAAGATTTAAAAAGTACTTTGTATACATTTGATAATTTGAAAAGCACTTTGTATGCATTTGATAAAGACCAGAAAGCTTAAAATACATATGAATATATATATATGAATATATAATCAATAGATTATAAGCTCCTTGAGAATTGGGGTTTTCCTTTTTTTCCTTTTTCTGTTTGTCTTTGTGTCCCCAGTGCCTAGCACAGTGCCTGGCAATTACTAGACATAAAATATATGCTTGTTGATTAATTGGTTGATTTCTAAAATTCACATAGAGCTAGGACTTTAACCCAGGCCTCCTGACTTCCATCTTGGGGCTTTTCCCACTATACTCTACAAGACAAAATAGTGGGATATTTATGTCCCAGACAAATAATTGAATCATGACAAGTACATCACCTCTTCTCAGATGGTACAGTATTAAAAGGGATGGATTTGGAGTAAAAACGACTTGAGTTTCCAGATATGCTATTTACCACCTCTGTGACCTTAGGCAAAACTCATTACTTTGCCTCTATTTCTCATTCATAAAATGAGGGAGTTCGAATAGAATGATAAACTCAAAATCCCTTACAATTCTAAATCTCTGCTATTATGATTATCATATCAAATCATGAACACCAAAAAGGAATTTTAGATGAATCAAACACATAATAATCAAATCATTCAATGATAAAATTCCATTTTTATTATGTCTATTTAGATACATTACACTATATAGTACTTTAATTCTTTTCTAAATGAATTAAAATGGAAACTAAATAAGAATTTATTTACATTTTCTGCCTTTCTACTTTTAAAAACCTTTTTTTGTTTTTTTTTAAATTTTATTTTAATCTGACTAGTTTAGTTATAGGATCATAGATTTAGGTCTGGAAAGGATCTTAACGGTCATCATCAAACCCCCTCATTTTACAGAAAAAGAAACTGAGGTCATAAGAAACTAAATGATTTTCTCAAGGTCATATAGACTTATAATAATTAGTATAACTAAGATTTGAACCTAGGTCATCTGACTTCAAATCCAGCCCCACATCAGACCATGTTCCCTGTTTCCCAGTTTACTTTGCAATCCTCATTTCAGCAATTCTAAGTTTATTCTCACTGTTTATTAATTTTCAATTATTTTTGAAAAAAGAAAGCAATGTAGCAAAAATGACTATATATTTTTCACCTATATTTAGTGAATCCAGAGCTTTCCCTGTCCTGAGAAGTCAGTCTTGATTCAGTGAATATCTTTGATTGATTTTTCAGTTGTGGGCTTTGAAGAATAGGCCTTTTGGAATATTGGTTAAGGAATAACCTAGAGGCAGAGATATCAGATTTCTTATGATTTTGCATCAATACTCAGGAGAGCCGGTATTGAGGAAAACAGAACCCAAATGCCATAAGCTCTGAGAGAAAAATTAAGTGAAGAAAACTTGGAGGATTGCTCTTTTTAATTCCATCTTCCCAAAAGAATAGTGAAAAATCCTCTGTCTGTTTGATGATTTCCCCAAAGACTGTTCTCTCTTCCCTCTGAAAGATTCATAGTTTATGTATAATTTCATAATCACTAAGGTTTTATGCCATGAAGGCATGAACATAACACTCATTGTTTCAAATATTTAGATATTTGTTATCTTATAAATGTTGAATGAACCTTGTCTAATATGTAGCCAGTTTTTCCAGATTACATTTCATTGTTTTGGTGTTTTAACTAGAGGTCTTACTCTTTGACTATAAGAGTTTGCAAAGGAAAGTTGTTTAACTTTTATAAATCTTACTTTCAAATGAGAAAACCAGGCTTATTAAATAAAATCATTGGACTAGGAGTTAAGAGATCTAGGTTTTAATACTAGTTCTGCCGCTGATTAACTGTGTAACCTTGAACATAACAGTTTTTCTGGGTTAACATAATAAAAAATAGAGGGAGTTTGAACTGTTGAAAGAGGCAATGGGGAGAAAGAGAAGGAGAAAAAAGCCAATGGCTATTTCCAATAACACTGAAGAGATCAGCCTCTCTCTGACCCTGGGGCTGTCTTCAGATAAGATGTGAAAACTGAGAAGTCAATTTCGTTACTGGTATTTATAAGCCATCCCATTTTGTTGATCCTACAGTGTAAGTTGTCTATGAAAGAAACAGAGAATTAGGTAAGACTTCTCTGTCATAAATTCACATAAATCCGGGTTTGGGGGCCAATATTCCCATGTGGATCTCCCTATGTATTAATATTTGTGTTTTCTTGTATAGTATGTTTCTGAGAACATCTTACTTATTGGTCCATGCTACTGAGCTGCCTAAGCTCTGGCATATATACACACACACACACACACACACACACACACACATACATATATACGTATATATATATTAAAAATCCTTTATAAAAGCTAATTGATGTTAAGTAGTTAAATGGAACTAAAGAGCTACTCACTGGCACCTAACAGTGGGTAGAACACAGACAGTGAGGGTGGGGTGGGGGACAAGTTAGAGAAGAGATCTCTCATAACCTTTCATGGTACCCCATAGAACCCTGAGGGGAAGATATAGCAGGTTTAGCTCTGGGATAGTGGGCTAGAATATAGATAGATAGATAGATAGATAGATAGATAGATAGATAGATAGATAGATAGATAGATAGATATACACATACATATGTATGTATGTATATATGTATATAAATTTTTTTATAGATTATACAGATATAAACTTTTGAAGGCCTTGAAATAATTCTCCTGAGTCTCAGTATTTTGTTGAAAAATTATCCATAGATTTTCCCCATATATAGATATTCTACACAGATTATTTTTTAGCATACATGGTGCTTTGAGAAAACAAGGAGAGAAAAAACTGTATTAAAGAAGGCAGTTTGATCTCTGTATGGGTTAGTTAGTTTTGCTCAATTTTTAACCATAACCTAATGCCAAGATGACACATGAAGCCTGCAAAGATACATTGGGAACTAGATAAGAAAATATAATTACATTAGCGTAAACCATTTCTACCCCTGAAAAGAATCTCAAAAGAATTGGCTTGCTGATGATAAGCAAGGAGCAACGTATTAACACATGAAGAATGACACATTAACCCAACAGTGCCATTATTCAGACTACATCATGAGGATTTGTTCAGATTTTCTGAGGGGAATACAAACTTGTGATTTAATTTGTATAGGGAACTCCCCTCGTGAAAATACAGTCCACATATTCAGTTTGGACTACTGGTCTATAACTTACAACTTTCCTTGATAGTTGCCTAAGAACACTGGGAAGTCAAGTCATTTGCCCAGAATTACTTAGCTAATATGTATCTGAAGTGAGACATGAACCCATTACTACTGACTGTGGGCTCTCTTGTAAGCTTCAAGGAGCTAATGAGATAGCTCTCAAGGGGGCAGGGACAGGGAGAGCTCATGATTGTGACTCTTGGTGTTTAGCACCTTGGAATCTGGCATCTTGGAGAGTTAAGAGTGGAAAAGAGGCTTGGACTGAGAGATAATGGGGTAGGAGGCAATTCAGCTGCTACCATGGATATTATGGAGTGGAAAACAGCCAGGATTCCCTGGAGTAGCTAGTGTCATTATCAATGGCAAGTAGCAATCCAATTAAAGAAAAAGCCTGATCAGTAGTGGATTCTTCAACACTCCACTGTGAAGCGTGGTATGAAAGGATATGTTCTTTCTCTGTCTGCCTCCTCTTCTTCCTTCTGTGTAGGTAGAATTAAAAAGACAAAACTCAATTATGTCCTATTTTCCAATCCATAACTGCCAATAGTATTTTGGAAGCCTGATTCTCCTTTCGTTAACTTAGTTGTTTATCTTTTCGCATTATCTGCAGACACATCTTTACTTGATATCAGAGTGTGCATGGAGGGACGACCCTAAGGGTCTTTCTATTTCACAGACTATTGATGTTAGGACCCAGCAGTTCTGGTGCAGGAGGTTTAAAGACCTCTCTGAGAGCTACTGAGTAACAGTTTAGTTTTATTAATGATTCTATAACTCTCCTGAGCAGAATCCCAAAATCTGAATTCTGAGATCACTTATTTTTCTTTTAAAGAATGAACTATTGGATTAATTATTCCCCTGAGGGTGGGAGTGCACACTCTGTTCCCAGAGCTAGATAGTGAGAGCAAATTTTTATAACAAAGAAAGTAAGACACCTCTTAAGAACCTTTATGTATATTTTTATGACAAAGAAATTAAGGGACCAAGAGTAGATGCCCCTTGCTTCTGGAATAAAATACAACTTTCTCTGTTTGGCTTTTCAAATTCTTCAAAATTTAAAAAGTAGGCTCCAGCCTACCCTTTAAGCTTATTTCATATTACTCTCTTTCCCACACTTTATGTTTCAGTCAAACTGGCCTTTTTGGTGCTTTCTCTACACAATATTCAATCCATTGTAGTTTCTTGAGCAAGAGAATAAAAACTCTTGTACTTTAAACAGAACACTTGGGCATATGTGGAGGATGGATTGGAGATGGCAGAGACATGAAGATCAACGAGGAAACGATTGAAATAGTCTAGATCAGAGATTTTTTTTAATCAATTTATTTATTTTTAGTTTTCAACATTCACTGTTATAAGTTCTTGAGTTCTAAGTTCTTCCCCCTCCCTCCATTTTACCCTCCCCAGGATGGCATGCAATCTGACACATGTATGGTAATATTAAACACATTTCCACATTAGTCATGTTGTGAAAGAAGAATCAGAACGAAAAGGGAAAAACTATGAGAAAGAAAAATGATAATAATAAACAAAAAGGAGAAAATAACATGTTTTAATCTTCAGACTCCACAGTTTTTTCTCTGAATGTGGATAGTATGTTCCATCATGAGTCCTTTAGAACTGTCATAGATCATTGCATTGCTCAGAAAAGCTAAGTCTAACAAAGTCAGTCATTGCACAATGCTGCTGTTACTATGTACAGTGTTCTCCTGGTTCTGCTCACTTCACTCGGCATCAGTTCATGTAAGTCCAGGTTTTTCTGAAGTCCGTTTGCTCATTATTTCTTATGGCACAATAATATTCCATTACATTCATGTACTCAACTTGTTCAGCCATTCCTCAATTGATGGACATCCCCTCAATTCCAATTCTTTGCCACCACAAAGAAGAGGCTATAAATATTTTTGTACATATGGGTCCTTTTCCCTTTTTATGATCTCTTCAGAGATCTTTTTAAAAATATTTTTAAATTTTATTATATGTTTTAAATATTTTTTTTTAAATTTTGAGTTCCAAATTCTCTCCTTCCCATCCACATCCACACCACCCACTGAGAAGGCAAGCAAATGATATCAATCATACATGACAAATCATGCAAAACATATTTCCATATTAATAATATCTTTTAAAAGCAAGAAAAATAAAGTGAGAAAATTATACTTCAGCTTGCATTCAGTTCATCAGTTCTCTCTCTGGAGGTGGAAAACATTGTTTCATGATGAGTCCTTTGCAATTGTCTTGGACCATTGTCTTGATCAGTGTAACCAAGTCTTTCCCTTGATTATCATTACAACATTACTATTATTGTACACAATGATCTCCTGGTTCTTCTCACTTCATTTTGCATGAGTTCATATAGGTTTTGTCATTTTTTTTCTGAAATCACTTACCTCATCATTTCCCACAGCACAATTGTACTCCATCACAATTATATGCCATAACTTGTTTGCCCATTCCCCAACTGATGGGTATCTTTTTGATTTCCATTTCTTTGCCACCAAAAAAAAAAAGCTGCTATATAGATTGTTTTCTATATATAGGTCCTTTTCCTTCTTCTTTGATCTCTTTGGAAGTAGTTTTATTATTGGGTCAAAGGCTATGCAGAGCTTTATAGCCCTTTGGACCTATTTCCAAATTGTTCTCCAAAATGGTTGGATCAGTTCACTACTCCACCAACAATTCATTAGTGTATGTATGCATGAAGACTTCCCCCAGTGGACTGGGCAGACAAGAACAATTTGTTCCAAAGGCCATGAAAACAGCTGAAGCACACACTGTGGAGCACTTAGGGTTTAGTCAGACATTGAAGACACCCAGATCATTCACTACAGCCAGGGCCATCACCAAGCATTCTGACTTTAGTCTTGCTACTGCACTTTGATGACTCTGGAAGAAAGAGTAAAGCTGACAGTCATGGTGCAACTCTGCCTCACTTAAATCCAAATCACACACAAGTCAAGACATCACCCTATCTTGTCAAAAATAAAGGACAAACAACAAGTGTGTGTAAAAGTTCTTCCTTGCATGCTTCTTTTGTGTGAGAAAAATTTCCCCTCCCTTCCCCCTTCTCCCAGTGTATCCCTCTTTCTCACCCCTTCATTATTTTGGAGATCATTCCAGCCTAATTGACTCAGAACCATGCCCTCTGTCTATATAAACTTATTTTAACTATGCTAATAATGATAAAGTGCTTAGGAGGTACATGTATCATCTTCCCATAGAGCAATGTAAAAAGTTTAATTTTATTGAGACCTTTATGATTACTCTTTCATGTTTTTCTTTTTATGCTTCTCTTGCCTCTTATGTTTGAATGTCAAATTTTGTATTCAGCTCTGGTCATTTCGTTACAAATGCTTGAAAGTTCTCTATTTCATTAAGGAACTATTTTCCTGCCTGAAACGTTACACTCAATTTTTCTGGGTAGGTTATTCTTGGTTGTAATTCTAACTTCTTTGCCTTCCAGAATATAATATTCTAAACCCTTCTCTCCTTTGACATGCCAAATCTTGGGTAAGCCTGATTGTGGTTCCACAACATGTGAACTGTTTCTTTCTAGCTGCAGGAAGAATTTTCTTTTTGACCTGGGAGCTCTAGAATTTGGTTATAATATTTCTGGAATTTTCATTTTGGGATCTCTTTCAGGAGGTGATTGGTAGATTCTTTCAACTTCTTTTTTACCTTCTAGATCCAAGATATCAAGGCAGTTTTCTTTCATAACTTCTTGAAATATGATGTCTAGGTTCTTTTTTTTAATCATGGCTTTCAGTCAATACAATAATTCTTAAATTGTCTTTCCTTGATCAATTTTCTAGGTCAGTCTTTTTCTGATGAGATATTTTACATTTTCTTCTATTTTTTACATTATCATGACTTTGTTTTATTCTTTCTTGATGTCTCATGGTGTCATCAGCTGCCACTTGTCCAATTACAGTTTTTACAGAATTACTTTCTTCACAGAGATTTTGAGCCTCTTTTCCCATTTGGTCAATTCTGCTTTTTAAGGAGTTATTTTTTTTTTCCTTTAATGAATTTTTGTGTCTCTTTTACCATCAAGTCAATTATATTTTTGAATTTTTTTTTCTTCAGTATTTTGGTGCCTCTTTTACTAAGCTGCTAATTCTCTTTCCTTAATTTTTCTTTTTTTAAAATGTTTTTATTTTGGTTTTTTTTTGTTGTGAAAAACTAAGTATATTTCCCTTCAACCTATCCTTCCACCCATTTATTCTATTCTCTCTTTTGACCCTGTCTCTCCTCAGAAGTGTTTGCTTCTGATCACCCCCTCAATCTGCCCTCCCCTCTGTCATCCCCTTGCTCTCTTGTACCCTTCCCCTCCTATTTCCTGTAGGGTAAGATAGATTTCCATACCCAATTGAGTGTGTATGTTTTTCTCTTCTTAAGTCGAATGTGATGAGAATAAAATTCGCTCATTCCCATTCACCTTCCCTCGTTTCCTCTCCACTGTAAAAGCCTTTTCTTGTCTGTTTTACATGAGATGATTTACCCCCATTCTACCTTTCCCTTTTTCCATCTCCCAGTATAATCCTCTCTCACCCCTTAATTTTATCAGCCAGATATCACCCCTTTATCTTCAACTTACCTTGTCCCCTCTATCTATCTATCTATCTATCTGTCTGTCTATCTATCTATCTATTTATACATACATATAATTTTTACCTTCCAACTACCCTAATACTGACAAAGGTCTCATGAGTTACAAATATCATCTTTCCATGAAGGAATGTAAACAGTTCAACCTTAATAAATCTCTTATGATTTCTCTTTCCTGTTTACCTCTTCATGTTCCACTTGAGTCTTGTATTGGAAAGTCAATTTTCTATTCGGCTCTGGTCTTTTCATCAAGAATGCTCGAAAGTCCCCTATTGCATTGAATGACAATTTTTTCCCCAGAAGGATTATACTCAGTTTTACTGGGTAGGCGATTCTTGGTTGCAATCCTATATCCTTTGCCTTCCAGAATATTATATTCCATGTCTTGCAGTCCCTTAATGTAGAAGCAGGTAAATCTTGTGTTATCCTGATAGTGTTTCCACAATATGTGAATTGTTTCTTTCTGGCTGCTTGCAATATTTTCTTCTTGATCTGGAAACTCTGGAATTTGGCTACAATATTCCTAGGAGTTTTCCTTTGGGGATCTCTTTCAGGAGGTGATCGGGTAGATTTTTTCCGTTTCTATTTTGCCCTCTGGTTCTAAAATATCAGGCAGTTGAAAGATGATGTCTAGGCTCTTTTTTGATCATGGCTTTCAGATAGTCCAATAATTTTTAAATTCTCTCTCCTGGATCTATTTTCCAGGTCAGTTGTTTTTCCAATGAGATATTCACTTTGTTTTCTATTTTTTCATTCTTTTGGATTTGTTTTACAGTGTCTTGATTTCTCATAAAGTCCCTAGCTTCCAATTGCTCCATTCTAATTTTTAAGGAAGCATTTTCTTCAGTAAGATTTTGGACTTCCTTTTCCATTTGGCCAATTTTGCTTTTTAGGATATTCTTCTCCTCATTGGCTTTTTGGAACCCTTTTGCCGTTTGGGTTAGGCTATTTTTTTAAAGTGTCATTTTCTTCAGCATTTTTTTGGGTCTCTTTTAGCAAGCTATTGACTTGTTTTTCATTATTTTCTTGCATCACTCTCAGTTTTTCCTCTACTTCTCATACTTGCTTCACGGCTTTGAATGTAAGAGCTTTGACTTTGTTGTCTTCTTCTGGTTGTATGTTTTGATCTTCTTTGTCATCAAAGTAAGATTCTATGGTCTGACTCTTTTTGAACTGCTTGCTCATGATCTCAACCAATTACTTGAGTTATAAACTTTTTGTTAAGGTAGGAGTCTGCTTCCAGTGTGGAGAATGTACTGTCCCAAGCTTCGGGGGTTTTGTGCAGCTGTTTTCAGAGATATTTCTAGAGACCTGTAAATTTTCAGTTCTTCCAAGGTGGTATGATCAAGGATGAGGTGTTTACTCCTTTCTTGGCCTATGCTCTGGTCTATGAGTGACCACAAGCACTCTTTTCTGTCTTGGAACTGTGAGGAGTATTTCCTCTCCACTACCACTACAAGCTCCACCATGCCAGCCCTCCTTCTTGCCCCAGGACTGCCACCCAGAACTGTAACCCAGATCCAAGCACAAGCAAAGCAAGAGAATCCTTCACCAGCAGAAAGATCCCTGTAATCTTCCTCGATCAGCCACTTGATTCCCCCTCAGTCTGTGTACCTGAAGCTCTAGAGGCAACCACTGCCCCAGGGGCCATGCTTGGGGACTGAGGCTGGGACTGCACTTGTCTCTCACCATAGTCACAGACTTTTCCCACTGATCTTCTAAGTTGTCTTTGGTGTTTGTGGGGTGAGAAGTCTGGAAACCACAACAGGTGCCCACAATTCACTCCTCTGAGGGCTGCTCCAGGTTCGCTGAGGCCTGCCATGCCTGCATGCCCACACCAAACTGCGCTCCTCTCCCCACTCAGCTTGATATACCTTTCCAATCAACCATCCAGGCTGTCTTGGGCAGTAAATTTGTTTCTCTCTGTCTTTTTGTGTGTTCTGCTGCTTTAGAATTTGTTTAGAGCTATTTGTATAGGTATTTGGAGAAGTTTGGGGGACAGCTCAAGCAAGTCACTGCTCAAAAAGGAACTTTAAAAAATCATCTAAGAACAAAGTAAAAAGAGCACAGCAGAGAACAAAAGAAATTTACAAGGAAGCAAAGAAAAGATGGACAGCTTTGAACACAATGAGCAGTGTTTATTATATAGGCTTTCTTGAAATAAAATTTTATTGCTGTATATTTTGAATCCTTTCTTACATTCTGCTACGCACATGGTAATCCTTTTTTTTTCTTTTCTTATTTTGTATTTAAGTTTTGGTATTTAAGTTTCTAATACATTTCTGTTTCTTTTCTTATTGTGTATTTAAGGCTTTGGATTTAAGTTTAAAATAAATTAATTAAAAAAGAATAGTGGTCTTTTTGAAAAGTCTCCTTTATTTCTTAACTTAATTTATAGTTATCTGGTTAGATTTGACCTCAAATGATAAATGTTGCATGACTTCCAATCACTAAGGAAAAAAATGATTTTATATCTCCCATCATGAACATGGTTGAGGGTTTGGAATGCTCTGATGCTCTCTTTGCCTTGGAACTGTGAGCAGGCCTGTTCCTTTGTGACTGACCCCCAGCACTCACCTCTTCCCCACTGACCTAAGACCCACTATTGCATTTGGGCAACAAAGTTGCCAATCAGTGCCGGCTGAACCCAGTGCCAACAAAGAGAGCATTGTAATTTCTTTCTGACCAGTTATCCAACATCCCGACTGTCACTAGACTAACAGCTTTTGAAGAAGCTGCTGCTGCCGCTGCCACCCTAGCTGCTGCCGCTACCATCCGTGCTATTACTGCTACTGCTGCCCTTGCTGCTGTTGCTGCTGCTGCTGCTGCTGCTGCTGCATTTGGAGGTGTCCAATTTGGAGATTGCTCCTTGCTCAAACAGCATAAGAGGAGTCTGCTGTTTCCTCATTGTCCGGTTAGAGACTGGCACAGTAAAATCCTGTTAACCTTATGAATGTATGTATGAATGTGTGCATATGTATATGTGTGTATGTGTATGTGTATATATGTGTGCATATGCAAGCTTAATTGGAGCCTTCTTGGAGGAGGAGAGGGGAGGAAGGAGGGAAAAAAGAACATGGTAAAAAGTGCACAGCAAAGAACAAAAGAAAACTTATAAGGAAGCAAAGATAGACATATTCGAACACAATGTGCAGTATTTATTATATAGGGTTTCTTGGAATGGAAATTTATTGCATATTTTGAATTCTCTCTTACATTCTGCTGTGCACATAGCAATCTTTTTTTTTTTGCTTTTCTTGTTTTATCTTTGTTTTAGTATTTAACTTTATAATGTTTTTCTTCTTTTCTTAGTGTTTAAGTTTAAAATAAATTAATAAAAAGAAAATAGCATTTTTAAAGGTCTCCTTTATTTCTTAATTTAATGTATATTTGTTTGATTAGATTTCTTCCCAAAAGATGGATGTTGGATGACATCCAGTCCCTAAGGAAAAAAATGCTTTTCTATTGCCCATCATAAACATAGTTGAGAGTTTGGAGCTGTATACCTTAGAAAGTATCTGGGATAGAAGAGATATCAGATATGAATGTCTCATGGTATGATGGACATTGGAATTGAATTTTCCCCCTCTATTGGGGGACAAGGAGAAAATACTGGTCTCAGAGGCTCAAAGAAGGGGAAACGTGGGAAACTCAATATAAAGTATCTCTCCAGGGCATCATAAAATGAAATCATGCCTTGATTATAGTCTAGAAAAATCCCTACCCTGCGGATAGGGTACACTGACTGTTTTGGTATCTGGAAGCAATTGCTGATCACAGTGTAAGTATCTTCACTTTGTATATATGTAATCAGAAATGCATCCCCAGGAAAGAATGGGAAATCAGAGTTCCTGCTCAGTGACTCCCTACACACACCAACTGTCCATTGCTGACTGTCTCCCACATGCACCTCCCAGTAGTGAATGCCAGAGGTAAAGACTTGAGCCCCCAAAACGATCTCATCTTCAAATCGGTCTGGGGTGACAGGTACATTCTGCAGGCATCCTCCATTTCTGACTGTCTTCAAATAGTTTGACAGGATGAGATAGGGAGAGGCACTTTCAGGATCCAGAGTCACGTTCACCCTGAATTTATTCATCATTTCAAACATTCCAGTGATGCAAGTCATGGTCAGTGTGTGTCTGGCAGGCTCTGGATGGTCATTCAACAGTGATTTAATCCTCCTAAATGTTTCTCCTGCTACCTGTAGAAGCTGGGGATTGGGTTTCTGGCAGATTTGTTCAATGTTTATGATCTCTTCCCTTAATTTCTGAAGGTGCTGTGAGAATCTGACTTCACTTTCTCTCAACTTCTGCAAGTTTTCCCTTTCACACCAGGCCAGTCTATGAAGGTACCACTTCTCTTCAACCTTGAGGAAATCAAGTAATCTTCCATATTCAGCTCTAACAATCTCCCTCCAAGCATTTGTCTGTTTATTCCAGATCTCTTCTTTTTGCCTCTCTTTAGCCAGCATGTTCTGAATCATCTCCACTTCTTTCCAGAGAAAATTCAAAGTTTCCTGGAGCTTGTCCCGAGAAGCCTCTGCAGCTTTGTTCAGAGGCTGCACTGTGTGACCGCTGTGCTTCTGACTCTGGAAACAAGATGCACAGAGGAAGGCTTGGTCCTCCTCACAGAACAGGTTTTGGTCCTCCTTGTGCTTCTCACATGTGATCCTTTCCTCTCTGATCTGCAGCAAGTAGGGCCTGAGGTTCCTGGCTATGCTGGCCAGCTTCCATAGGCGATGGTTGGGCTCTAGGTCTCTCATGTGGAAGGCTCTTCTGCACTCAGGACAAAGGCTGGGCTGGTCAGCTTCTCCCCAGCTCCTGAGGAGGCACAGGTGGCAGAAACTGTGGCCACAACCTAAGGTCACTGGGTGGCTAAAGTAGTCCATGCACACAGGACAGGTCAGCTCTTCCTTGAGGTCTTCAGCTAAATGAACTGCAGCCATATTCCTTTATTTCTGTTGATCTACTGGATTTCCTTCAGGCTCTGTAGCTCCAGCTATGAGCTTCCAAGAGTTGAAGTCTGAAGCTGAGGTTGATGGTCTGTCCCTTTTATATCCCTCAGAGCCCCCAGGCTCCACCTCTCTAGATTCACACCTGCTAGGTGCCAACTCCAACTCACCTGATTCACACCTTGGTACTCCAGGCTCTGCTTTAGAATCCTTTCAGAGCTGCACTCACAACTCAAGCTTCACAACTCAAGTTCACTTCAACAAATACTTTTAAAATACTCTTAGCTGAAATAAGGGCAGGTGAATTTCAGAAAATCCTGGAAAGACTGACAACAACTGAAGCTGAAGGAAGTAAGCAGAACCAGGAGAACATTGCACACAGTAACAGCCACATTTTGTGATAACTGACTTTGATAGACTTAGCTCTTTTCAGCAATACAATGCTCCAAGACAATTCCAAAAAACTCATAATGAAAAATGCTACCCACGTCCAGAGAAAGAATTCATGGGGTCTGAATGCAGATTGAAGTATACAATTTTCACTTTTTTGGGTTTTTTTTTCCTTATTTTTTTTCCTTTTGTTCTATTTCTTCTTTTATAACATGACTAATGCAGAAATACGTTTTACATGATTGAACATGTTTAATCTATATCAGAGTGCTTGCCATCTTGGAGAGGGAGAGAGAGGAAGAGAGAAAAAAGTGGAACTCAAAATCTTCCAAAAAATGAATGTTAAAATTTGTTTTACTTTTAATTGGGGGAAAATATGCTATTAAATTTAAAAAATTAAAAAGCAAAAAATATTGCTTACTTACATGGTATGGTATTGAGGAAACAAAATGGGAACTACTTTTAAGCACAACCCTAAGGGGATTTGACAAGAATGCAAATCAATGTAATACTAGGTAAAGTATAATGTGCATAGAGTAGTATTTCCTGATACAATGGAGAAATTTACATATTTTAAAGTACTTTATAACCATTATTTTTTAATATTTAATTAGGCCTTTGATTTAGATGATGAATACTTTACTATCCTCATTTTAAAGACCAAGACTTGAGGTAGAGATTCTTGATATAAAATTGATAAGTTTAGTGGATGGTCACATTGATGGGAGTTGAATTTAGCTTCAAATGTCCAGAAGTTGATTTTGAGGTGCCATTGGGCTACCATGAGATCTGAGTTGCCTGAGGTTTTGATTTTGAGAAAAGAATTATAGATGTAGTAACTAACTCCAGGGTTAATTTAAGATTTAAAAAAGTGATAATGAGGGTAAAATTAATAGATTTAAACAACTGTGTAATATCCAGAATTGTTGTTTGAACATATCACATAATAACTAGTATCACATTGAGTTTTGCCTGCACTACTGAGAATATAATAGGATTTTAAGAAGTATTTGTTGCAGAACTCTCAGCAGCAAGGTGTGAAGCTTTCTCCTGGCCAGCCTAATATCCCTGGAATGCTGTTCCGAAGCCAATTCCAAAGCAGGTCCAGAATAGCAAAGGTATGAACAGGCAAGTTAAACCTTCTTGGCATGAATTCAGAGAAATGCATCTTAGGAGGTCAGGAGGTCAAAAAAGAAATACAGATTTTAGATCTGAGCTTTGGGAGGTCAGATCTGAAGCAATAGCTTCTGAAGAAGACTTCCTGCATTAAAGGAAATAAAAGTTAAGTTTCCTATTTTGGAATATCATTTTTCCTCCTTTTCTTTTTTAATTGACAAAATATGTATTATTTATATATGTTAATGTATATGTATGTATATATGAAATATGTCAGTTGTCGGTGTCACTGCCCAAAGAAAGATAATGGAGGGACTTTGTTCCAAGTTAAGTTGTCACAAAGACCCCAGCTCAATCAGAACAAAGACTTCGATGAAACTGGAGCATTTCAGACTTCCCTAAAGACAGGATCAAGTCTTTGATGCATTTTTTACAACACAAAGTAGCATTCAATTTGTATTTGTGAATTAATAGTAATGATAATGATGGTAATAATAATAATAATAGCTGATATTTACATAATAACTACTATGTGCCAGGCATTATGCTAAGGGCTTTATATTTATTATCTCATTTGATACTCACAACTCCAGGATGAAGGTGCCATTATTACCACCATTTTACAGATGAGGAAATTAAGGCAAACAGAGACCAAGGGATGTTCTCAAGGTCACACAGCTCTCAAGTGGTTCACACTTGAACTCAAGTCTTCCAGACTCCAAAGGTTATTTGGGTGGGGCACACAAGGGAATGAAGGTAGGCAGCAAGGAAAGAGCCAGTAGGGCATAGGAGATTAAATATGAGAATGAGATGGAATAAGTATTAAGACAAACTTATAATTCCCCAGTATAAGAACCTTGTTCTCAAGTATTTAGGCAGAGAAGAGAGGGATAAAGAAATACAGCATGTATGTGGTCTATAGTTGTGAATAAGAGGTGGCAGGACAAGGGAACAAGGGTGTCAAGGATAGAGGACACCATTTTCAATCAATCAATCAATATTTATTAAGTGCCTACTAAGTGCCAGGTATGCTTAGTACTTAGAATACAAAAAGAGGCAAAACACAGTCTTTGCCCTCCCCCAGGAGTTTACAATCTAATAGGGAAAAAACATGTAAACAAATATATACAAAACACACTATCTACAAGCTATATAGGAAATGATTAAAAGAGAAATTAAAATACTGGAATTAAGAGGAATTGGAGAAGCTTTCCTATAGGAAGTAGGATTTTAGTTGGGGACATCAGTAGTTAGAGTGAAGGAGGGAAAATGTTCCAGATGTGAGGGACAGAGAGAATGTCCAAAGTCAAGAAATGGAGTGTCTTATTTGTAGAACAGCCAAGAAGCCAATGTCATTGGACTGAAGTGTCAGGGAGTGAGGCATAAGAAAACTGGAATGGTAGAAGAGGGTTAGGTTATAAACACTTACATTTCTTTTCTCAATTTTTCCTTTACTACTCTCATCTCTTTCTATAACTCTTCCAGAAATTCTTATTAGGCTTGGTTTTAATTAGCATTTGTCTTTGAGGCTTTGTTTGTAGCTGGTTTTTTTGTTTTTGTTTTTGTGTTATTTTGTTTTGTTTTGTTTATATTACTATCTTCTTCTGAATTTATGTCTTGATATTCTTTGCCACATTGTAGCTCTTTGTGGTCAAGTTAATTTTTTTGTTGTTTGCTTATTTTTCCTGACTATTTCTTGACTTTGAACTTTATGTTAAAGTTGAGCTCTGCTCATTTGAGGGTGGGGAGATACTGTCCCAAGCTTCAGGCTTTTTCATGTGGCTGTTTTCAGAGCTAGTTCAGGGGTTCTACAAGTATTTAGTGTCTATAAGGTGGTGTGATCCTGGGAGAGGTAGGGTCACTGTTCTCTGGGTCTTCACTCAGGTCTTTATCCAGTAAGGGCCCCTGGTCCCCTATAGCCACAAGTGGTAATGCTCTCTTTGCCTTGGAACTATGACCAAAGCCCCTGTTCCTTTGTGACTAACCCCCAGAACTCACCTCTCCCCCATGGACCCATGATCCACTATTGCATTTGGGCAATAGAGCTGCCAATCAGTGTCAGCTGTACGTAATGCCAGCAAAAAGTCTGCTGTAATTTATTTCTGACCAGTTATCTAATCCCCTTACTGTCACTGTGCCAAGAGCTTTTGAAGCTTCTGAGCTTGCTGCTGCTGCTGCTGCTACTACTGTTGCTGCTGCCGCTGACCTTTTTGCTGCTGCTACAGCAGCTTTGGAATGTGTGGTCTCTAGATAGGCTTCCACCCCAGTATCACAAACTTCTCCAGCTGATCTCCTGAGTTTTCTTAGGTCAGAAAAATGTCTAACCCTGACCTTTTCTTGGCTCTTGTACTCCAAAATTTTATATGAGGCATTATTTTAACATTGTTTGGAGAATGTTGAGGGAGTTCAGCTCTGTCACCTCTAATCTGCCATCTTTGAATGGCTTTTTTCCAATCAGAGATGTCAAACACATAGCCTACAACATTCTTAAGTGTGGTCTTAGAAGGTTGTATTTAGCCCACAGTTACAAGTCATTAAGAAATTATGATTATAGCAGATTCAGAAAAATATGGAAAGGTATGGATGAACTAATTCAGAGTAAAATGAGTAGGAAAACAATTTGTATGATGAAAATAATAATATTATGAAGATAGTTGACTGTTAAAAACTAAAAAACTCTGACCAAAAGGGCAACCAATAATGACTTCAAAAGATTGATCATTAAATATATCATCATTAAACATACCTCCTTTGGTAATACAGAATGAAATTGTACATTCTCAGACATTGCAAATATATAGATTCATTTTGCCTTATTATGCATATTTCTTTTGAAAGAAGGTTTTTACTTTAGGGAACAATTATTTAATAGTGATAGACAAAAAAATAATGTAAATTAAATGTGTTAAAATGCACATAAAAAGTACAACAGAGGACAAAAATAGAACAGTTTCATTAATACCTTGTTAAACTTTATGTGTATATACATGACATCTATATACATATATCACTTTTTAAACTGAACAGAAGTATTCTTTGTATCTGTAGATGTTTATATTTGTTGATAATAAGTTTATAACTAAAAAAGCACAATTGTTTAAAAAAATCTTTTAAAAACTATAAGTGCATAAAGATAATCTAAAAATATAACTACATAAATAAATGTGTATATATAAATATATTTAGATATAGATATATGCTGAAAGTAGCCTTATTTGTAATGAGGAAGCACCAGAATCCTAATAAATGCAGAATTAAGGCAAGGATATCTGTCTCCTCATTTACTGACATCTAATAGATAATATTTATATAGCACTTAACACGTTCTGGGTACCACGGTAAGTGCTTTATAATAGTTATCACATTAGATCCTCACAACTATCCTGTGAGGAAGATGCCATTATTATCTCAAGCACACAGATCAAGAAACTGAGGCAAACAGACCATAACTTGCCCAGGGTCACACAAGTGTCTGAAATCAGATTTGAACTCAGGTCTCCTAACTCCAGTCTCAGTGCTTTATCCACTGTACCAAGACTAGATTAAGAAATTAAATCTATAAACATTGGCAAAGAAAAACCAAAAGTATCTCCATTTTCAGGTGACATGACGGTTCACTTAGAAAAACCCAGTTAATTTACAAAGAAATTGTAATAAAGAATCAAGGGTTTGAGTTAGATGACTTCCAGCTCTAAAAAATATATACATGATGCTATTTTTATCATGGGAGAATATATACTGAGAGAATTAGTTATTAGCAAAAATAACAGACACCAAATTTCTGAATTACAGAATAATCTCCACTATTGATTAGCCAACTCAGCCAACATAATCATTAAAAAAGAAATTTTTTAAAAGGTAAGATAGTCATCTTTTATGGAGTTATAACTGTAAATTAATCACTGAAAGGCTTGGGTAAGTTAATGGCTAAGTCAGTAATGATGTACCTATCCCTGAATTCCTATTCCTGCCGAAATTTATGACTTAATTATCCTTAATGGGCAACTAACCTCTCTGTGATATCTCACTGCTCTTCTTCTCTAGAAGGGTAGGTACCATGCCTTAATTAAGTTTTATGAAGTTTCAGAGGCACTATTCACTAACTACCTAATTAGACATATTAGGATTCAACACAACTGATGCTAGAAAAAAAAATTTTCTGCAATGTTGCCATCAATTGAATGAAACAAAGACTTATTATCAAATCTCTCAAATCCTAGGGAAAAAATATTAATGTGTTATAAATTGTGAAAAATAAGTACTTGCTTATTATATAAGGTTTAAATGGTAACAAGAGGGTCTGATAAGAATTGGACAATGTGTCCTTAGAATACTAAAATGGTAAAACAGACAGACTTTGGAGTTTGTGAAAAGACTTGGGATTGAATCTTGACTTAAATCATGGCTGACACATTGTAGATAGATTATCTGATGTGAGCCTCAAAAAATCCTGTAATTGCTACAGGTATTCATCCCATTTTATGAATGAGGAAGCTAGGTCTTAAAAAAAATATGCAATGAAAAGCACGCTAGATTTGAAGTTATAGTACCTGGGTTTATAACCTGGATTAGTCATTTTCAAACTGTATAACCTTGGACAAGTGACCTCACTTCTTTGGCCTCATTCTTCTTCTCTATAAAATGAAGAGATTGGTCTAAATGGCTTTTAAGCACTCTTTCACCTCAACATGCTATGACCTCTCTGTGCTTAAATGTTATCATTTGTTAAATGAGGAAGTTAGACTAAATGACCTCATATATTCCCTTACTTCCATCTCTAAAGATCTATCGTGCTATGACTTGTTAATGGTCACATACTGAGTAACTTTCAGAGTCCCTTTCTTCCTGAGTATCCCATCCTCTATGCCAGAAAAAATTTACCTCTCCCTTACGGCTCTCACTTTTCTCCTCTGTAAAATAAGGGAGTTGTCCAACCAGGTTATGAAGAAATTTAATAGTTGACCTTTTTTGATTAATGTTGATGGTGCTCAGTGGCCGTAGAAGAATTTTGAAAGTAACTAGAGCAAGGGCAGCTAGGTGGTACGATAAATGGATTGCTGGGCCTGGAGTCGGGAAGACCTGAATTCAAAACCAGCCTCAGACATTTACTAGGTGTGTGATCCTGGGCACCTCACTTAAAATTGCCTCAGTTTTCTCAACTGAAAGATCAGGGACCTACTGCCCAGGGTAGTTGTGAGGATCTAATGGGATAATACTTGTAAAGTGCTTAGCATAGTGCCAGGCATATAGTAGGCATTATATAAATGCTAAATGTTATCATTACTACTAATAATGGGCTATTAATAATAACAAGACTATGCTTTTAGTTTGTTTGTTTTTTTTTTAATTAGTAATTGAAGGAGCTAAAGTAGAAGGATGAGGATGGGTGAAGGGGAAATAGAGTTTAACATTAAAAAGTATGGGATGATTCCAGGGGTGATTGATGAACCATGCTATCAACCTCCTGACTGAAAGGATTATAAACATAAGATAGTAAAGAAGACACATATTTTTGGATACAGCCAATGCAAGAATTTATAATGCTTGATTATGCCTATTTGTTACAAAGCAAAGCAAAGCAATAAGCATTTATTAAGCACTTACTATGTGGCAAGAGCCATGCCAAGTGCTAGGGATGCATATACAAGCCAAAAAAACAAACAAACAAACCCAGTTGCTCCCCTCAAAGAGCTTTTATTCTAATGGGAGAATACAATATCAACTAGGGAGCTGAAAAGGGGGGTGGGTGGACACATAGGGATGGACTGAAGGCACAGGGGTGTGGTATTGAATTTCAGAAAATGAGGAACACAGTCAGGAGGGGAATGATCCCTCACCAAAATGGGGATCCCAGGAGGAACTCACCAGTGAGAGAAAGGGGCCAATATAGTAGGAATGTTTTGGGGTGAGGAGGCCCTAGGTACTTTCAAGGGGTTTGTTTCTATTTTTTTTTTCTTTTTCCATTGGGCATGGGGAGAGTGGAAGTAGGAGAAAGAGAAAAAAAATTGTTAATAAAAAAATTTTAAGTGTGGAAAAACCCAGTGCAAACTTTATGGACAGAATACAAAGGTTGTTGCAATACTTCCTGAAGTCCATCCAGAGAGTTCAGTAAAGAGTACCTGGCCAATACCCTCATAGCCATTCACTCAGTTGGGTTCAGCAAAAATGATCTGGTTCCTTGGTGGCCTCAGTAGTCTTCCCTCAGCTTTACATATGCCCATTGGACCAAAACAGATGAGTAGGAGTTGCTGGGGGAATCTTTCTGCATTTTGGCATAAAGGACATTTTTTTTAACCCTCCAGGCCTGGAACTGTGATATCATTGATACATGGAGGTCCCAGGGAGAAACTTTCCCCTACATGCAAATCTACCACTCAGACTATTTGGGAGTTGCCTAGGGGCAGTGAGAGATTAAGTATCACAGAACCAGTATGTGTCAGAAGTGGGATTTGAACCCAAGTCTTCCTAAATCCAAAGCTACCTCTCTTATCCTATAATGGAAGACTCAAGATGACTCCCTGAAAAAACTATTAGTGAAAGTACCATTAAAGTAAAACAATGACTTCCTAGCAACCACTGAGCATGAGGATATGGCTTAGAAGGTCTTGGCCTTCCCCTTCACTTCAGATAGGCATGAGCATGCATCAATAAAATAGGGTCTTTCCCCCTCAGTTTCAGGAAAATGAGTTGCTAGCACCTTCCTCCACTTGAAGGGTAGGACTGAGCAACTACCTACTAAAAAGGCTACGTGAAATCAAAACACTGAAAGATCAATTTTTCCACTCTTTGTTCTACCACATATCTTTGACCCACAGCATTCTGGAAAATTGTCTTTTCCTGCTGGTGCCATATCTGCTGCAGCCATAAATCCATTGTCCCCCACCAGTTTGCTGCACAAAAGGGCACATTTCTTCACTGTCTCCTTACTTAGTAATCGAATTCACCTGCCCCTCCTGCTAAGTATGTTGGGGAAAGGTAAAATACACTTCTTTTATTTGACTTTTGAATTACTATCCCCTCCCCCAACTTCCACTAGTGCAAGGCTATTTAAATTACTCTGAGAAGCCTAAAGAAGGCATTAGGAACACTGACAACTGGTGGTTACTGTTAGCAACACTGCTAAAACTACAAAAGTTCAGGTCCTTGTTATACTAGTAATTTCTTTACCAAGATGGCCAGAAACTACAAAGCATATGGGGAAAAATTCTAGTCATGTTATTTGTCCTTTATCACCAGGCAGATAATGCCATGACTTGCAAGTGATTTGGATGTAAATGAGGGAGGGCTGTGCAAAGTCACCAGCTTCACTTTCTCCTCTGGAGCCGTCTGGGTCCAGTGGCAAGATATAGATCAGGACAACTGAAGATAGCCTCGGATGCAATGGGAGACCTCGGCCTTTTTAAGTTAAGATCTTTTTTCCAAGTCTCAGTTTGACTGAGGCAATGCCCACTCAGTGATTAAGGCTAGTTAAGAAATGGGGCAAAGAATGGCCTCTTTTACCTAGGCCAAAAAAAAAAAATCAACCTAGGAGGGGAAGACCTTTAGGGTTTCTGGCCAAAACATTGGCAATTGCTATTTACACTCACTCTGAGCCACTGGGGTCCAAACAATAACCAATGGAGGCTTGGGCTAGGACCTACGTAACTATAGGATGTGTATCTATAGCATGAATATCTGAAATAGTTTACCAAAGACCCTACCTAAGAAGATTAAATTAAAAGATTTTATAGGAACTGAGTCTCCTTTTTTGAGACACAAAAACATTTTGTTACTACATAGAAAGGGTATGATACTCACCTACTGAGTTTCAGATTTCTCTTTGTTGAAGTCCTCACATAAAAACTCTCTGAAAATCTCTGAATTAGACAATCAGTATACTGGTATGACACTGGGCAAGTCACCGAAATCTACTCATGTGATATAAGGGATACCTTCCTTAATCCCACAGGAAGACAGAGCATCATTATATTAATTATTCAACCAGGGAGTATCTGAATTGCCCACCAGGTAGCAACCTAGTTGAGCCACCATCCAGCTTTCTGATCGGTTTTTCTCTGCTGCAATGTGAGAAAACCTTCCTTAAAAGCTGCAATGTGCCCACTGGCCAGAAGAGGGCTCTCAGCCTCCAGATAGCTAAACTATTTCTCCGATTGTCAAGCCTGCTGCTTCAATGACAGCACTAAACATTTTACTTTGCTCAAGTCAGAAATTAGTATAAGGAATGAAATGGAATACTCCTCAAAATATTAAATTATAAAATCTATAGTCTCTATATAGGTCATAGAATTCCCTCTAAAAACTCATGAGTCTCACATTCACAAATCCAAAGACTTAGCATACTGTGATCACGCAGTTCATTGAATATTAGCATAAAGTGAAAAGAAAGACATCAAGTGCTACCATATGGAGCCATCTCCGTCATCTTTCTCCTAAACATTCTTCAACTTGCCTTCCCAGCTCTTTGAGTGTGACTGAAGAGATTACAGACCACACACATACCCTTAGTTCATAGAAAGGAATAATCAATAGATGAATCAATGAACATTTTTAAGCAGTGCCAGGCACTGCGTTAAGTTTTGAGGATACAAAAAAGAGGTAAAAGACAGTACCTGCCCTCAAGAAACTTACAATCTAATGGGAAAGACAAATGTAAACAAATATATACAAAGCAAAGGGAATAAGGATCATACACTCTCAACAAGAGGAAGGAATTATGGAAATTAATTCTCCCTTCTACTTCGCCAGTTAATAGCTGACAGTCTTAGCAACTTGGGATCTTCTTTAGTTATAACTCCCATCTTTATCCCTGCTCAAAGTTCAGAATCTCTCCCATACCATTAATCACTTGATTTCAGGCCAAATCGAAGTGATTGTCACATCTACAACCCAAGCCATTTCTATGTGCCTCATAGAAACCTGGAGGTCTAATTTCAACGTCAGAAAAGGAAGGAAGGAAGCCAGCTGGCAGTGTGCTCCTCTTCTTGTCTCATGGCTCCCTGGTTTACTTCAGAATGTCCTGGGAGAAACAGAATCCTTTTGCCTCTGTCTAAAGGAAATAAGAGCAGTCCAGGGATAGTTTGCAAATGTTTAACAACCAGCCACCTGGAGAAAAAAAAGGTACACCTGAGATATTTTTATGTTTAAACTACATTATTAACATTTTCTCCATCATTGTCCAGATAACCTACAAAAGAATAAATGCCCTGGTTTGTAGCCTTTGCTGATTTCTGAGGTGTAAATACTCACACTAAAAATTTACCAATTGCCCCTTGCTGGTAAAATCTGGCCTCAGCATACCCCTAAATTATAGCTTTCCTTTATGTTGCACTTTAGAGTAGCATAGTATTTTTGTTTCCTTGATCATCACAACAACCTCATTCTATTATTATTCCCATATTTTATGAGAAAACAGAGTCTCAAAGTAGTTACGGTAGTTCAGCTATTCAATGACAGAGATGGTACTCAGATTTTGTTGTTGTTCAGACTCTTCATGACCCCATTGGGGGTTTTCTTGGCAAAGATACTGAAGTGGTTTGCCATTTCCCTCTCTAGCTAATTTTACATGTGAGAAAACGGAGGCAAACAGGGTTAAATGACTTGCCCAGGGTCATATAGTTAGTAAGTTTCTGAGGTTGGATTTGAACTGTGGTCTTCTTGACTCCAGACCTGGCACTCTTTTTACCATACCACCTAACTGTCCCTCAAATCTTCTAACTTTTAACTTCTGTAGTATGACATTCCTTCCACCACATTGTTATACTATAATAATAATATAACCTGCTGATAGAAATAGTGATCATTCTTTATAAAGCCCAGAAAAATGGATGATTGAGCCCATTAGCTTTATTGCACAATAATATGTGTTGCTACTGAGAAAAAGCAAGTTTGTTTTCCCCCTAGAATTAATACAAATTTGCTTGAATATAGAAGTCTAGACTTGGACCAAGAGGAAAGAAGAATAGGAATTTTGAGAATGTAGGGCAGGAAGAATAGGAGAGAAATGGACAGAATCTATAGGGTACATTAAGGTATGTTCCACTGAAAACAAGAATGAAGGAATGAATGGAAAGCATTTATTAAGTGCTTACTATGACAAGAATGGTGCTAAGCACTAGAGATATAAACATGAAAAAGGGTGCCATGTAGTGCTTGTGGTTTGTGCAAAGAAATAGATCTAAGCAGAAATCAAAGACATCAGGTCTAATCCTATCACGTGCTATGGCCAGATCTATACCAGCAAAGCAAAGAGAAATGAATTCATAATAAACAAGACACTCCATCTCCTGACTTTGGGCATTTTGACTAGCTGAACTCCATGTATGGAATGCTCTCCTTCCTTATATCTTTCTCCTGGTTTTCCTGGCTTCCTTCAAGTACCAGCTTAAACCCTATCTTCTACAAGAAAACTTTCCTAGTTCTCTTAATTCAAATGCCTTCCTTCTGTTGGCTATCTCCAATTTATCCTGTATATGTTTCATTTGTACATAGCTGTTTACACGTTGTCTCTCCCATGTCAACTAGATCAGAACCGGTGTCTAATCTGTGGATGGCCAGAGCTGCACAAAGCAGGCCACAGGCAGGAGAGTCAGGACACAAACAGAAGTTTAATTTCAAATTGAGGAAATGTTTGCAAGCAGAAGTCCTCCTGAGAAGGAGGGCTTAACGTCCTGGGGCAAGGCAGTGCTTTGTATACATAAAAAATGACAAGTGGGTTGGACCATGACATAATCATTGTTAGGTCTTGGGTAGCTGTTCCCATGGCAAGCTCAAGAGCGGACAATGCAAGTGTTCCTGGGTACTATGTGAACAATCTGCAAGTTTATTGTCTCATAGTGAGGTACAGAACCAGAGTTAGTATGGAGTGCAGTACCTGGTTTGGTTGACTTAGCTGTTAGAAGAAACAGGGATTGTGAGTATGTCAAGAGGTGTGATGGATCATTTTAGGCAGTAGCACTTTGGCTCTTAGGTCCCTGGGAAATATAGGGCAGTGAACGCCTGGTGCTGGTCAAAGCAATACACTTTGCAAGAGGGTAAGATCATCCAGAGAGCAAAGGATTATTGTTATGCCAAGTTCAGAAGACAGCCTTCTTGTTGGGCCTTAGCTCTGGGAAACAGGGTATCTCCAAAATATTTTTGACACCCATTAAATTGTTAGCTCTTCGAGAACAGGAACTTTTGCTTTTCCCTGTATCCCCAGAACTTAGCACGGTGACATAGTAGGTAGTTAATAAATGAGTACTGACTGACTGAGGTTCATCTCAAGCAAAAGTTTCATGTGGCTGAATGATAGAAGTTTCAATTATCCATGTTAATTGCTCTATTTAGGGCTTTACCTTGCTCACATAACCTTAGACTCGCTTAGTAGTACATTCTTAGACAAATCTTTCTGCTTTTGAATTTAATTATATAACAGTAGTGTAGTAGAGGTTAGCCCTTAGAACCAAAAGAACTAGTTTCAAGTCCTGATGACCACATGGGCTTCTGGGTGACTATGACTACCTCTCAGTTTATCCAAAAAACTCTCTAAAACTGTAACAGATCAGAGAATAGTTGTTCAACTGTATGTATCAGTGGAGGGCGTTTCTATACCAGAAGTCCTATCTGGACCTCTCCTCCTTCATTTAAAAAAAAATTGATAAGGTTAATGGCATAGCCACATAAAGAAAACAAATTGATATAACAGCTCTTGTACATTCTTGTCTCCAAAATGTTCCCCCATCCAGGTTTCCACATAATTAAAAGATGAAAATATGAAATCATTTTTTAAAAGTTTTCAATAGATTTGAAACATATGCTATCATTCTTTGGGAACACTTCTGAAGGGGAGTCCCCAGAGAGGACACTAATAATGAGCCTTGATTAAGTTTACCAATCCCCATTGCACTTCATTTACAATTCAACACTTTGAAGGTGCAGTGCCACGTGTACAAAGCCTCTCTCTCTTGTTGGAGTCTTATTTGCCAAACTCCTCTGTTGTACTGGAGACCACAGGGCATCATTAACACATCCTTTTTTCCTCCCTGCTTAGTTGTAATGAGAAATGATTTCACACTGCACCTGATTAGGGAAACAGGTACACTTATTGGTGTTAGGAAAACAAATACCAGAGAGTCTTATTTTTTTTTTAAATAAAGAAAAGAAAGAAAACAACTGCAATTTAGAGACCTTTCACTGTCTATAAACAGATGGCAAAGTGTTGGTCTGTAGGGGAAAACTTTAGGTGATGCAAGAGAAAATAGTCCTTCTCTCATTGTTAGTGTAAGCCACGGGGAAAACTGCTCAGTATGTTAAGTCTGAATTCTAAGTGCAAACAGGCCTATCTTTAAGTTACATGTAAACATGGTTTAGGCCTTTAGAGTCCTAGGATATCAGTTGAAACGGACTGTCAAAGGTCACCTAGGTCAAACTGTTTCTGCACATGAATGTTCTTTATAAGATCCCCAACAAATTGGAAAAACATATAGCTCCCTACCTGATATAATTTCAGCTCTGTTAGGAAAGAGTCCCCTCTGCTCTCTAGATCAGACATTTTTTTTTGTGCCATAGATTCCTTTGGCAGTCTGGTGAAGTCTTTGGATGCCTTCTCAGAATAATAATAAGTGTGTAAAATGAGATATATCAGATTATAAATCAATTTTATTGAAATTAAGATGTATTTTTCCCATTCAAGTTCATGAACCCCTTAAAATCTATCCCTGGACTAGAACATGGATTCGAAGTTAATAACCCTTGCTGTAGATAATGTCTGGAATTTCATGATTCAGGATGGGAGATATAACAACTTAAGCTTTAACAATTCTTTACACCTTAGTCCGAATTCATTTACAAAGTCCTTTCCTGACCCTTTTTTCCTGACCCTGACTTTTCCTCAGTTCATATACTTGTCTGGAATCATTTTATCATCATTTCTTATAGCACAGTAACTTCCCATTACTCATATACTATAATTTTTAGCCATTACCTAATCATGAGCATCTACTTGATTTCCATTCCTTTGATAACACAACATACTGTTATTAATATTTTGGTGTTTATGGGACCTTTTTGGTTTGGTTTGGTTTGGTTTTGATTGTTTTTTGTCTTTGTATTCCCTATGGCATATACCTAACAGTGGTATCTCTAAATGAAAGGGTATGGTGGGACTTCATGCCTTAGAGGTCTGAGCAAATCCTAATCCAAGTCTAAGGGGCTGGAACAGAGCCAATCAGGCAAGGGGAACATCCAGGGCACTTGAAACCACCACCCCTCCCCCTGCCTGGAACAGAGGTTTACAGGTGGGGCTGGAAAACTATTTCTGGTGTCCTGAGAGGACCCAGCTGTAAAAATATATATATATATATATATATATATATATAATTTATCAGTATAACGGGGATTTTGTACAGGCCCAGATCACCTAAGACAGAGATACCCTCATGGGACATGGTAGGGAACCTACATCTGGGAGACAGAAGAACTGGTTGGCATATGTTTGGAATTTTGTGTTGGCCTACCACGTGGTTGGGAGCATCCTTTTCCATTGGCTGAATAATCATAATTGGCACTAACTGACTGAGCACAGTCTGCCTTTTTCCAGAGTTCATGTCTAAGAATAAAGAAATCTTCTACAGGCTTCAGATTTAGGTCAGAAGCTAGAACTGAGACCCTGCTCTGCTTCTAGTATCTGCTTCTCAACTTGTTCTTCTAGGTATATAGCCTAGGGTCCTCACCACTCCTTAACCTGAAATGCTACCCTTCAGTCTATGTCCCCTCTTCAGTCTGGGTCTGTGACCTAGCACTGGGTAGTAGGTGATCATGCTGCCAGTTGCTATTTATTCCTGTACCCTGTAGAACTTCTTTATTTAGTGCACCGCCTTTCCCCGCACTGGAATTTTCTGATGCAAGTGGCATGCTTCTGGTCAGACCCTGTTTCTAGTGTCCACAGACCTCTCTGTCTCCCTATGATAACCTGGTTTGGAAAAATAGCACTGTCACTTTTTCTTGGATTTCTCCATCAGAATCCTACCTAGAATGTTTTCTAGGTTTGTTTGGAGGATTTTTTTTTTTGGTTGGAGAAGATAATATGTGGTACCTCTTCCTGCTATTCTACCATCTTGGCTCTACCTTCCACATACAATTGATTTGAAGTTCATATTGTTGTTGAGTATTTTGCATTTCTTCTTTTGAGAAATGTTTGTTTATATTCTTTGACTGTTTGTCTACTGGAGCTTTTAGTCATATATTTGTTAGTTGTGTACATATCTGGGATATTAGAAACTTAGAGGTATTTGATAAAAATATCTTTTTTCCCAAATAAACCACTTTCCTTCTTACCCTAGTTATATTAAATTTGTCCATACAAGAACTTTTCAATTTCATTTCTGTCTCTATCTCTCTGTCTCTGTGTGTGTGTGTGTGTGTGTGTGTTAAATCTTCCTTTATTGATTTAGATAAAAGTGATATCATGAGATATCAGTTCCATCCAATCTTTTCCTTATGTTAGTATACTCTTCATTTGAGTTCAAAATATTAAGTTCCTGTCCGTTGTTCCTCATTTCTGTCTCATGTATTTCTTTATTCCTTTCCTTTCCTTTCCTCACTTAAAACCATCTCAAAACAGAACACAGCCATCAGGCCTCCCTCTATCATTCTTGAAAATATTAGATTTCTGAAGGGACACTTGTATCTTCTTTCTCATTCAAATGTATGTGTTCTCTAATCATTTAGCCCCTTCAAGTTGCTTAAATATATTTACCTTTCTATATTTGCTCTTTAAGCTGCTGTTTGTATTTCAAAGTTTCTTCTCAGTTTTTTTTTTTTTACTGGAAATGCCTGAAAATCCTCTATTCTATTTTTTCTTTTTCTAAACTTTATTTTATATGTATTTTTTATTTTTCTCCCAATTACACGTTAAAACAATTTTTAACATTTGGGTTTTTTTTTTTAAGTTTTGAGTTCCAAATTCTATACCTCCCTCCCTTCCCCTCTCCCTGATGTTATCTTTGCCACGAATTCCATAAAGCCGTTGTTGAACCAGGAAGAAGCTTCCCCTGTTTCCCCATTGGCTGGGTACTATAGAGGTTATAGCCTATCTGAAGCCCCTAATTTCCCCAGGTGAGTCTCTGCCCCTAATTACATCTCCCACTCCCCTCAATTGTCCTCAGAACCCATTTTCCCTGGTCAGTCCATTCACCAACCAGCTCCACTTTATGACTTCCTTTGTTCAATTTCCACCCAGCCCCTAGACAGCATCTTTGTGGAAATGAAAACTAGCTACCTCTCACATTCACTTCCAGTTAAAACTGACTCCAATGCTATCACACAGGCATCCACCCCCTGATTGAGTGATGTGCAGAAGCAACACCCCCAACCACATTTTCCGCACTGAGATGGTAAGCAATCAGATATCGGTTATACATGTGCAGTCATGCAAAACATTTCTGTATTAGTCATTTTGTACAAGAAGATTTGGATAAAAGAAAAATAATGAAGGAAAGAAAGTGGGGGAAAAAACATGCTTTAGTCTGTACTCAAACAATATCAGTTCTTTCTCTAGAGGCAGACAGCAAGCTCCATCATTAGTCCTTTGGCATCATCTTGGATCATTGAATTGCTGACAATAGCTTTATCTCAAAGGCATCCAAAAAAATTGGTAAAAGACCTATTTGTACAAAAATATTTATAGCAGCTCTTTTTGTGGTGGCTAATGTAAGATAAAGAATACCTACCAGAAGGAGTTCTGCTTCCACAGATATTGTCAAATAAGGAATTTGTTAAAGAATGTTATGTTAATAAACAAGCATATCCTGTTTTGCAAGATTGATGGTCAGGGCCCTTAGTTTCAAACAACAAGAGGGGCTGAGAACGTGTAAAACAGATCCAACTCAAGGGTTCATGGGGGTCACCAAGTCATGACTACTACTCATGCTTAATTGGCTTCATTAATATTAACTGACACACCCATGCACAAATTATCCCTCCATTTTCTGAACATGGGTTGCATGACCAGGGAGGGAGATCATGTCAAGGAGGACATGAAGGGGGAGTATCAGGAAACTTGTAACCCAAAAGAGTATGAACCAATCCTGACTCTGGAGGGAGGAGTAGGACTGAACTACCTGTATAAAGTTTGTTCTTACTTCTGTACAATGTGTGTGTGTGTCCCTTCTTTTCTTTTTTTGGGGGGTACCACACACACACACCTTGCAAGAATCGTAAATGAATAAATGTCCCTTTGCTCACTTCAGTTTAAGTTTTGTTTCTTAAGGGAGGACAGAACTCCGAATGCTACGTTTCTAGGGGAGCAGTGAGTTGTAGCTGCTAACCCTACCAAGGAGTGACTGAACCATGTTTCTCACACTAAGAATACAAAATTAAAGAAAATCCTCTATTTTTTTTTAAAGATTCATTTTCCCTTACAGGGTTTACACTCAATTTTGCAGAATATATTATTCTTAATAATAAATTTTTATATGTTGCTTTTATGACTAGCATATATTTTCTCCTCCTAGGGAATTTGTTGCCAAGGATTGTGTAATTATGACTATAGTTTCTTGGTTCTTTAATTCTTTTTTTTTTCTGGCTATTTGAAATATTTTTTCTTTGAGCTGGAGAGATTGTATTTTGGTTACAACATTCTTGTGTGTCTTTGGTTTGAGTTTTCTTTCAGAAGGTAATGGGCAAATTCTTTCCCTTTTCCCTTTGTCCTCCAGTTCTAACAGATCTGTACAGTTTTTTTTAATGATTTATTAAAATATCGTGCCCAGGAACCCACTTCAGCAACATATATACTAAAATTGGAACAATATAAAGAAGATTAGCATTGCACCTGCACAAGGATGACATGAAAATCATTGAAGCATATAATACTTCTAAAAAAAAGAAAAAGAAAGAAAAGAAATACAGCATTCAGGTTTTTTGTTTGGTCATAGTTTTCAGTGAATATTATTCTTTAAATTATCCTTCCTCAACCTGTTTTGCAAGTCAATTTTTTTAGATAGATATCTTACCTATTCTTTCCCCAACATTTTGGCTTAATTCTAGTATTTCTAATTGTCTCATAAAGTCATTAAAACCTATTGTTCAGTGAATCCAATACGTGAGTAAGGTTCCCCCCCTTATCTTCTGAGTTATGTATTCTTTCATTTTTTTCTTACCAAATTTTCATTTGGTCTGTCATTTAAAATTTTAATCTCTTTGTTTCTTCTCTTTATTCTTTTTATCCTTGTGGCTAAACTCCTTCCCCCACCCCTTATACCCCCATCCCCACCCCCCATTTATAGGGTTTCTCTCATTTTCTGGGTTTGTATTTTTGTCTTTTCTTAACCTCCAAATTTCTTAATTGTGTTCAATATTTTCTGATTTTTTTTCATGTCTTCAGCTTCAGTTCTTGATTTGGGATTTTATGCTCAGGTTAATCCCCTCTAGCATTCTTGCATGGGGTAAATTTGTCCTTTTTGGTCCTGTCCCTTCTGCCATCTAGTTGACACTGCCATGACCAATCTGGAGAAACCTAATGCCTAGGAGAATGGAAGGATGGTGATGCTCAAAAGTGGAATGGATTTCAGGAGGAAAATAAGGAATTCTATTTTGTATATGTTGTGCTTGAGATGCCAATGAGACATTCTGTTTGAAATGTCTAATAGGAAGTTGGTGATAAGGAACTAGAGTTTAGGAAAGAGACCAAGGCTGTACACATACATACATATGTTTGTATGTATGTATATATAGTTATCTGTATCTACATGTAGAGTGTATAGATATAGTTATAATATATGTGGGCTATTTGTAGATATAGATATAAATATGTTATATGCGGATACATCAATTATAAGTAGCTAAATAGATATCCTTATATCTTAGTGTCATCAACCTAGAGATGATAATTAAGCCAATGCGAGTAGACCCAAGTGAGAATCTAGAGAAAAGAAGAGGAGCCAAGACAGAGATTTGGTAGAGGTAACATGGATAATGATCTAGCAAAGAAGTTCAAAGAGCAATGAGATAAAGAAAGTATAACCGAGAGAATAATGCCATGTAAGCCCAAAGAAAAGAGGAAAAGAGGTTAGTTAGTAAACAGTGTTATATGCAACAAAGAAGTCAAGAAAAATGAAAATTTGGAAAAGACCATCAGACTTAGCCATTAAGACATCATTAGAAACTTTGTATAAAGTGGTTTTAGTTGACAGCTAAGATTAGAACCCAGATTGCAAATAGACTGAGAAACAAATGAGCAGAGGAAAATTGGTGGCAAAGAATTCCAGTAGCTTTTTCCTAGGAATTTTGGGTGAAGAGGAGAGATATAGAATGATAACTAGCAAATATGTTAAGATCTAGTAAAAAAAAAAATTAAGGATGGGAGAGATTTGTACATGTTTATAGGCAGCAAAAAAAAAAGATGAAAGATTAAAGATTAAATAGAGATATGAGATTATTGAGCTGGGCAATATTCCAGATAGAATGGGAATGGATGTGTTCAATAGTTAATGTTGAGAAGTTGGCCTTGGCAAGGAGAAGGGCCACTTCATGAAAAACTTAAGTCAATGAGAAGAGAGTAGAACAGGATGGTGTCAAAGGGTTTTGAGATAAAGAGAAGAGGGAGCTAACAATAGAAAAGTTTCTATTTTCTCAATTCTAGTTCTACTCTGTTCTATGACAACACTTCTACATACAAACAGGAAATTTGGTCTGAGGAAACTGAAAGCACAAAGTTGATAAAATATTTCATGATATGTCACTTTTTTTCTTCTTCTTCAGTGCCCCAGTCCTAAGATAATCTGTTCCAATTTTTTCCACCCGCTACCTTCCCAGGACTGTCCATTATTCTTACACTAAAACTTTCATCAGCTTCTGACCAAAATCTTGCTCGCATTGCCCAACTCTCCCAGCCCTGTTCCTCCATTCAGATCTGACATCTCTGCTTTAATTCTCTTATCTCTAAACCAGCTTAACCTGAAGCTTTCTAAAGAAACAGCCCACTCCTGCCCATGAGAGACTCCACGATACAGCCTTGTACTAGATAGTTAACTTACAGGAAGATCACAGGACTCAATGCTAGAGGAGACCTTACAGATCATCTAATTCAATACCTTCATTTTGAGGACGAGAGTAGCAGCTTTGATCAATTTGGCCAATTTGAAAAGCAGACTAACCACCACTATATATAATGATCCATCGATTAGCAAATAGGAAGGAGGTATGCAGCCATTTTTAAAAACACTTTGTTCAACACATTTATTGATACCTGCTATTCTGCAGAGTTTTGAACTAGGGGATACCACAGAAGTGTGTGGTGTTGTTTCTTAATGTAGTTCTTGCCTTCCAGAGAAATCAAAACCACAAGTGAAATAATACCAGACTAAAGGATTCATTTAATCAAGAAACCTTTGGTTTCCCAATGAAAATCCTATTCATAAAAAAAAAAAAATCAGATACTTATTCTGCAACTTCTGAGTTTTATATTTACCCAGGCACTTTCTTCCCTTTCTCCTCCCCCACCTTAGTTCTTTTATGTATGCATATGTCTTTGGCCCCCATATTCTCCCACCTGATGCCATTTGCCTGGGAATTTTTGGTGGGAAGTGAAGAGAAAAAAAAAAGGGACAGACCACTCAGGTAGATTAGACATGTCTATAGGACTGAGAATTGAACAAAAAACACCTGCTATTCCATAAAACTTGATTCATGTAAACTTGTATAGTTTATTTTCATGACAGATCTACAATATGCTTTGCCTGATGTAGAAAACTTCAAAGATTTCCCCCCATGTGTAGTTCCACATTCTGGTTTCATCTAATTAGAAGGCTACATTGATATGGATCAGTGATCTGTTGGATTTGGAGAAGCCCTCTAATATTACAGATTTCATCCATTCATGTCATCCCATTGTGTATGAATATTGTCCGTGTCCTCCCATAAATCCTCCAATCCGTTCAATTTGCTGGGGACTCTAATCTTCATCTCTTGATACTGGACACATAGAGCCTGAGGACTTGTCCATCTGTTATCCCTTGCTTTTACTATATAACCAGCCCACTTCTTTTCTCCTTTTACATTACGATACAAATGATTTCCATTGTGCTACTTCTCCTGTACAACTCTTCATTGATAGTATGTAAGCAGCCTAGTAGCAGTACTCACAATATGCCCTCTTCATCTTCCTTTGGGGGAGTTTCAACTTTCATTCTTGGAGCAATATCAGAAGCATTAGTAGAAAAATGGGTAGTCAACCCTTACTTTAGGGTAGAAATGAGAGTGCAATTGTTTTTTGTTGAAGGGACAATTTTAACCAGTAAAATGGTTTTGTTTAAAATAGGTTTACTTGTTTAATTTAAACAGTCTATTAGAGTATTATGAGTTACTGAATTATCCAAGAATATTTTATTATTTATGAAACCAGTTTCTGAGAATTCAATGAATCAAGATTGTCTTTTTTATATGCCAGACATTCAGGACATTATATTCCAGACACAAAAACAAGATTTAATTCAATAAGCCTAGCTCTAGTAATTTCGCTGAGCAAACATTTCTATGCAAATAATACAATCACTTCATGTCTGAATATAGCATATGGGATTTATCTATTAGAAACTCATTACATAGAGTTTGTGTTCCTTCTCTAAACAAAACTCTATAGTTGTGGAATTATTAGCAACTTCCTATGAATTTTATCTGTTATAGTTCAGGTGTGTAATACTCTTTATTGTTGCTCTGTAACAGACCTTGAAAACACTCTTGAGCAGAATAGGGATGGGAAATGATTTAGATAAGCAAAGATACTTCCCTCTGATACCACTCTAAAATGTCACATGTGTTTTGTAGTTAAATTTAAATAGAACCTTCTTTGAATTTCCCAAATGTTGGGGCAGCCAGGTGGCACAGTGGATAGAGCACCAGCCCTGAAGTCAGGAGGACCTGAGTTCAAATCCAGCCTCAGACTAAATACTTAACACTTACTAGCTGTGTGACCCTGGGCCAGTCACTTCCCCCTGTTTGCCTCAGTTTCCCTATCTGTGAAATGGGGTAGAGATGGAAATGGCAAAACATTTCATTAACTTGGCCAAGAAAATCCCAAGGCAGGAAAGGGGTCACAGGGAGTTAGATGTGACTGAAAAGCAACTAAAACAACAACCAGTATCAGATCATTACAATTTCTATAGACTGAGAGCTAGTAGTAAAGTATACCATTTCTTTCTTGGCATGAAAGGAAGATGAATTAGGAGTTTGGATGTAATAGGTGAGGGAAAGCTACCAATGTTAAATGAGAAGAGAAAAGAGTTCTTCAGCGTCTTTGTTGTTGGGATTTCTTTTATTTAATTGTGCTGTTGAGGTTGGTAGATAGGCTCCTACCTGATTAGGCTTCAAAGGACACAGAGAAGACAAGATTTGGGGAACAGCATCCATTTGTTCCTTTAGAGATTAGAAATATATTGCTTGTTACTCAACATTCTCAAAAGTTTCTGGACAGAGAGAAGCCCAAGCAACAGAAATAGGTAATTGCTATAGTGGAGGCGGTGCTGGGCCTGGAGTCAAGAAGACTTAAGTTCAAATTTGGCCTTGGCACTTACTAACTGTGTGACACTGGTCAAATCACTCTGCCCCTGTTTCCTCAACTGTAAAATAGATAATAATAACACTCCCCCTGCCCAGGTTCGTTGAGAAGATCAAATTTATAAAGTGTTCAGCACAGTGCCTGGCGCATAGTAGGGGCTGAATAATGTTTTTTTTTTCCTTCCTTTCTCTAAAGGTTTTAGAGTTGAAGTTTAAAACTATTTTTTTCTTTGCTCTGTGACCCTGAGATCTATAGAGGAGCTGCCAAAAACAAAAGTGCATACAAGTTTAAACTAGATTTTAAAATTTAACATGCAAACCATAATAATTTTGTGAACAAAGCAAGTTATAAATATTGCCAGCAGAGGTCACTGTGGAAGGAAGTTTGGATGAATTTGACATCTCGATTCCCTTTGAAGAAAGTGTATGAAATTGACCATACTTGTATCCACCTAGTAGGGCTTGCTCAAATTTTGACTTCTCTTGATATTCCCCTCCCTCTTCTTCCCTCCCTCTCTCTCTCTGTCTCTGTCTTTCTCTGTCTCTGTCTCTCTTTCTGTCTGTCTGTCTCTGCCTGTCTCTCTGGCTCTCTGGCTCTGTCTCTCTCTGTCCCGAGAGAGAGATGTCTCTCTGTCTCTGTCTCTGTCTGTCTGTCTGTCTGTCTGTCTGTCTGTCTCTCTCTCTCTCTCTCTCTCTCTCTCTCTCTCCCTCACCCAGCGTGTGGAATGAAGTCCTAAGTCACTGGTGAAATGCAACCTGTCTGAAAAGAGAGATTATGTTAACTCATGATGTTTTAGTCTAGAGCAAAGATTCAAGTTCTATATGACTTTATGCCAAGCTAAAAAATACAGATTGAATTAAAATATACAAAATGTTCCAAGCTTCCAGGCAACTTGTTGATTGACAAGCCTGGAGGATAGTCTCCTAGCCGCTTGAATTTAGTCTAACCAATTCTCCACAAATTGGGGTTAGGAGTGAAGGTGTAGCTTTACCATATTCTCCATAGCAAAAACACAAACTCAGAATGCAATGAAAATTATCTTATCTTTATCTAGTAAAAATTGTTTTAAATGTTAAGTAACCAGTAAGCCAAATGTAAAAATACCAAAGAAACATTTAGGAATGAACCCTACCACCTATTTTCAGCTTAATAAAATAAGGAAGAAGCAGAAAGGGTAGATTCACTATTGTTACAGTGTTTTTGTTTTTGTTTTTGTTTTCCCAAGGAGATAGCATTCAATCAGTCTTTCCTGGATTCTCTTCTTAAACTGAACTTCAATCCAGGGAAAGGGAAAGGGTGTGTCTACTAGGAAAATTAAGGTCAGTGTCCCCTATCTGCTGCTGCTGTAATTATTGCCTCTGCCAACCTCATTCTCTCCATTTCTCATTCTTATTTTTCCCCCAAGTCACTCTACAGAGAAAGTTTAAAAGCTGTAGTAGAACACTCTGCCCTCCATTTCTGGTACTTCAATAGTTTTTTGTTTTTGTTTCTTTCTCTTCCAGAGTTGGAAACAAATACAACTCCCAGTGTCTTATGTAACTTGGGCCCCCATACAAAGCATGGACTTGCTAGAAAAACCATTAGGTTCATAAACACATTTTTGAGTTCCCAAACTAGCAAAACGCTTTTAGCTCTCTGAAGGATACCAAAAATCTTCTGAAGTTTTGTATACATTTCAGTGTTCTCAATAATTTTTATTTCAGTATTTCTATTCCCAAACATAGGATGTTCATTTTCTTGGGTGGCTTCAGTATTTCCAGAAATGAGAGGGACACTAGTGTAGTAGAAAGAATATTTTATTTAGAGTCAAAGAGCTGAGTTATGATTCCTGCTAAGTACCTGTATAACCTTAGGTTAGTAACAACCTCTCTGAGCCTACGGCATGTTATTTCCCTATATGTCATTAATAGGTATTTTTTAAAGAATAGAAATAGAAATAGCTCCTTTGAGGAGCTTTATATCCTTTGTCTTCAGCTTAGTACTGGGCAAATAATGGGTGCATAATAATTGTTTGGTGAATGAATGAATGAATGAATGAATGAATGAATGAATGAAAAAAATGAATCCGTGACTTGTATTTATATAGGACTTTGTAATTACATATCTCTTAGGTACCCAGCATTGTGCTAAGTAATGGGAGTTTGGGAATAAGCAAGGTCAATCCATTTCCTGCCCTTGAAGAATTTTTAATCTCAGGGATATGAATCTTGGGATGCATATGTATCTGGATGGTAGGCCTTCTGTCAGAGGAGAGAAATTGCCTAACCTCCTTCATTCTTCATTCTCTTGAGTCTTCCATGGTTCCAAGAACAGTCCGTAGGAGTGAGGGCTGGGTGTTACTAACCCAGCAAATCAGGAGAGCAATAGGATGAGGCAGGTATTTTCCACAGTCTAACGAATGCAATGGGTCAGTGGTCATTGGGATCAACTGCTAATGCTTTCTTACATTTGAAAGGATAATGAACATTTACTACAAAAATAGTCATTGCTTTTGAGAGTAAATCATGTGGAAATACATAAATTACCAAATAAACAATATTTTTCCCCCAGAGGCTAACAATTGAGCTGAAAAGTCTATCTGACCCTTTCATAAGGTCAAGCTCTGTTGGAAAGGAACAAATTCAGCATTGCTAGGACAATTGTGTGTGTGTGTGTGTGTGTGTGTGTGTGTGTGTGTGTGTGCGTGCCTGTGTGTGTGTCCCTGAATATATCCTCTATCACAGTAATGCCTGGGTATCTTTTGTGATGTGGGAGTTATCTGAATCCTCAAAGGCTATTCCAATAGAGGGTCCTAGAAATCCATCTACATTTATTAAGTGCCTATTATATATCAAGAACTATTGTAAGCACTGGGAATGCAAAGATAAAAAGATAAATTATGAAAGGAGAGGAGTGATATTGTAATCTGAATGTGTTCTGCTTTTAAATAAATTGAATTGAATTTACTGTTATCTATAACCACCAAATCCCTGATTCCATTTCCATGGGAATTATTGTAGGAGGAAGGTTTCAGACTTTAAGAAAATTTGTATCTCCTGAAGGAGATAATCAAAGAAGCTGGAAAAGCCAACTCAAGCCAGCAATCACATATTAAGTACCTCCAGGCACCACACTAAGTACTGTATATAAAAAGAAAGGCAAGAGAGAGTCCCTGCTCTCATGCAGCAACCAGTCTAATGGAGGAGACAACATGCAGACAACTATGAACAAACAAGCTATATGCACAATAAATGGGAGATTTAAAGAGAAAAAAAAAGCAGTGAACAATAGCCTACCATAGGTGGACAAATTCATTTCATGGTAATGACTGTTACCCAAAATATTCCAAGTCCCAAACCCCACTTCCAGAAGTTCATTTGCCTTTGTTAAATTCCACTAATTAAATTATTCATTTGGGTACAAGATTAATCTTTTTAAATGCAAATAACTGTGGCTGTTACTGAGTTATCTGTCTTTTAATCATTGACTGTATGATTTATTATGGTGGTGGCTGTTGTTTTTTTGTTTGTTTGTTTGTTTTTCTTTTAATTAGACCTCTTATTTCATCAGTGTAGGGAACTCACAGTGAGAAACTGTCTCTGAAATCAGAGAAGATCAGCACTTATTTAGTAAATTATAATTTTAGAGGGTGGCCTGGTGCACAGTAATTTCCACAGTCACATAACTAGTATATGGCACAGGTAAGACTTGAATTCAGATCTTCCTGCCCTTGAGGTCCACTGGCTCCTTTTGATTTTGTTAACAAGGCTTTAAATTAAATCAAGTCAAAAGTTCTTTGGGGTTTAATACAAATACTTCTCAGGGGTTAGTAGGCTGTCAGTCTCCTAACCTTCTAGTAACATTATTCCTATATATGACTAATCACACTTTAGTCTAAGTTGGTTCATTCACAATTCTTTTCTTCTAACATCTAACATAGACTTATTAGCAAATTAGAATTTTTTCATGGGGTAGGGAATGTAGGTAATTTTGGAGCATTGATTATTTTTGTAGGATAGTGAGTGTGGTTGACAGATCATAGTAGAGAGATTAGAGCATGAGGGCATTGGGCAAATATGGTAGGCCTGGGGATAAGAGCAATAGGAATCGGTGAAGGTTGAAGAAGCAAGACAAATTTCATTTATTTCAAAATTTTGTAAAGTTCCAAACCTATTCTCAGGAAAGAGAGAGGAAACAAGTTTCCTTTTTTCCCTTTTACTTCTCTGCTCTTCCTATATCTGACCCCAAGACCCCAAACTCAGGCCGGTGGCTTTTTAATTCTGTTATGGCATAGTTAAGTTTTCCCAGCAGGAAGTGAACATTTGCCAAGGAGAAGATCAAGAAGTTGATGGAGAGTGAAATTATTTGAAGTGGGATATGGAAGTCAATATATCAAGATTTCAGACAGGGACAAACGTGGCTTTTGCATGAATGAAAATGTTATAATTTGAACAAAAAATGGTTTAAAGGGAAATAAGCAGCATGTTTCTTCTGAAAACTAGGTAAATCTGAGGGAATGTAAGTCAAATCTGTGACCCTATATTCCATGCAGATCTTCCTCAGACAAAGGCCTTCAGCCACATTTCTTCTTCTCTGGAGGAGTTCCCAGGTCTTTTCACTTTCCATTTCCCTCCAATGTTGCAAATCAAAAAACCATCAGCGTTTGCCCATCCGGTGCTACTCTTGCCAGGGTCTTCCCATAAGTTTATCTAAGAGAACAAACATTTATTATGCACCTACTCTGTTCCAGGCACTGTGCTAAGTACTTTACAAATATTACCTCATCTGATCCTCATAACAATCCTGAGAGGTAGGTACTATTATTGTTTCAATTTACAGTTAAGAAAACTAAAGCAGACAGAAGTAAAGTGACCTACCCAGGGTCACACAACTAGTAAGTGTTTGAGGCCAGATTTGAATTCAGGTCCTCCTGACTCCAGGTCCAACACTCTATTTGCTATGCCATTTAGCTGCCTAGGGTCCACCTAACATTCAGGAATCCTTCCTAAATGCTTCCTAACATGGTAATGGTACCAGTAGAAGACCCTAGCTGTCCACCTGTCATCCCTTTCCACTGGCACAGGACCAGCCCATCTTATTTTGCAATCACAAAATTCCTTGGTTACATCTCTTACTCCTGTTTGTCTTAGTTCTTCATTTATAATATGTTTTAGCCTCCTTACATCCATCAGATTTCCTCATTGCCCCCTGCTTGAAATCCACTTTTATTTCTTCTTGGTATACATCTTGTCTTGCTGTTATCTGGCAGCACCAGTAGAGTGTTATTTTTAAAACTGGTCTTATTTTTGTGGAAAAGTTGGGGTCATTAGATGGTCATGCAGTTCACTGTGTACTCAATCCATTGTCTGAGACACATACACATATATAGTATATATGTATATGTATACACGTTGTCTATCAAAAAGCATGTCATAGTCTGGACATTAGACTCTTTTTTCAGTTACTTCATCTTTCCTGTGTGGAAGTCAAGTCAATTTCCTTTGAGTGATTACAAATCTTTTTCAGGAGGCTCTATAATGTTCTGAGATTGATGCAATCATCACAACGTCATCCACAAGCAGGAGTGTCTAGAGAACTTTATTATCTACAGAGAATCCTTCCTCAACTTGGAGTCTCCATTAAGTGTCCACCATCATTGTTTGATGCTTACTTGATATTTTTGATCAGAAGGTCATTGAACAGGTGTTTGGTTTTTTTTCTTCTTTCATTATGTCTTACAAGTTATCTTGAATGATTTTAATGTACAGATGGGAGACAACTTGTTGTAAGGGAGCATTTTTTTCTACCAAATTTAATGCTTTCTCAAACAGTAAACATAATATAGGCTTGGAGTCAGGAAGACTCATCTTCCTGAGTTCAAATTTGAGACTCATTAGCTATGTGACCCTGGACAAGCGACTTAACCCTATTTGCCTTAGTTTCTTCATCTGTAAAATGAGTTGGAGAAGGAAATGGCAAACCACTCCAGTATTTTTGCCAAGAAAACTCCAAATGGGCTCATGAAGAGTTAGACACAACTGAAATGACTCCACAACAAAAACAAAAAATATGATGTAATAAAACATTTTTACATCTTTCAGTTAATTTTGAAACAATAATGATACATATAGATTGTGAAAGCCTGTTTATTTTCTATTAAAGTCCTCACGTAAGAGGCTTTCCATTTATCTACACATTGTTGAGGTTTAGGGGTGCTGGGACCCCAAAATCACGACACGTGGATCCTGCCTGAAAGAATTCAGCTCAAGTCTCTTTCAGCCAAAGACAAGGTTTATTAGACCATCCATCATATTGGCCAGACTCTTAAGAAGTCTGAACATTAGTGAGCTATTGGCTAGGTTTTAAGAATCTGAGCACCTTAAAAGAGACAAGATGGACCTTCTATACAGAAAGACTGTGGGAGGGATCTAGGAGTGGCCAAGTAGTTTGGGGTGACTGGAGGAGGGGGTCTAAGGAGGATCTGGATGGGAGTAGCCAGTAAACTTGAGAGAACAAAACGCCTAGGACCTGGACCAGGTGGCCAAGGGAGAATGGAGCCTAGCTAGGATTAAGGGTGGGAAATGGCCTGGGGTTATAGGGAGGTAAGACAATGGAGGGCTAGGCGAGGTTAAGGGTAACAGAATTGGGAGATTGGGTAGCCACAAGGAAAGGCCGGTTGATGGAATTATAGCCTCGGGGGAACAAAAGAGATTTGACCATGTGGGAAAGTCCAGGTCTAGATCCTATCCTCATCAATATGACGTTTTAAAAGATTTAATGTGGGGAGGAGAGTGGGCATATGAGTGTTTTTTGTATTCTCTTGCTCACTTTTTCAGTATTAAGAAAATCTGAGATTTTTTTCCCACCTTTTTGGTGCCTTCTTTTCCTTCAAATATTTTGTCCTTAAATGACTTCACAATTGTCTTGGCATTAGCATAGATTTCTATAGAATCTCTTGGTCTAATCTGGATTTTTTTTCCCCCTTTTTGTTTTCCATAATGCTATCTTTGCATTCGTATTTACATAGAAAATAGTTTGTTATGATGAGCTTTCCAAACCTTATCTGTTTTTCTTCTGTTTATTGTCCTTTGGAAGACTTTGTTTAGTTGGATATCTTGCCAAATTTCCTTTAAGCTGGTTTTACTCTCCACTGATTTTCTCTGCTTCATGAGACAATATTATTCATAATCATCCATCATCCTTCTTCATAAAATATTTACAGGTGAGTTTACATTTTAACTTGGTGCTGCCTTTGGCAGTCAGCTCCCTCTGTTTGTTAAGCAAGAGATATGTTTGCTGACCAAGAAGCTTTCTGGGATCTTTCGACCTCTTTGTCATGTCAATAAATTTATATGAGTTAAACTTCTGGATAAAATTATGTTAGTCAATCCTGATGTCATGCATAGTGTCTATTTCCTATTTTCATCATCAACTACTTCTTTAAATAGTTTAGCTCTAACAAATCAATGTTCTGAATGTATACAAACAACTTTTTGTGGCAATTAGTTTCACTCTACTCCATAGCCACAAATTCAGCCTGAGACTTGTACACCTGTTTTCAAGATATAACCTTTGGATTATTATGGGACAGAATGAAAGAATGCAAATTATCCTGCCAAATGTCATTCCCAATTATTCAAAAGATATTTCTGATGCACATTATATTTTTTAAACCCATCATATTATTTTTCTTAAAGAAAGTTTTGGGGTTCTAATTATATAAGCATTGACAACTAGATTAGCACAGTACCTGACACACCTACTAAGCATTATTTAGATGTTAATTATTATCATTGTCATTTTTATTAGATTTGACTAACAGAAATGGTTGGTTCAATCAAGATGACAAAGAAATGCTAGTCTTGATATTTATGAAAGATGACCTTGTCTACACTATTTCTATTATCTGTAGTAATAAACACTTAGTAAAATCTATATGTGGCAAGTGTGTCTACTTAATCAGATTCTGCTTACTTTTCCACATTGTACTCCAGGAGATGTTATCAAAGTCATTCCTAGAAACACTGGAAAAATACTCCCCATTTTCCATTTCTAATAGTCACCTTTTATAACTGGATTTGTTTCTTTCTCTCTTGACCTCATATATCTGTCCATTTCTCTCTACTCACATAAGTACCACTCTAGTTCAGAGTTCATGACCACTTGTCTGAATTACTGCAATACCCTAACAATTGCCTCAAGACTCCTCCAAACTCCAAGCCATCCTTCATAGAGCTGCCAAAATGATCTTCCTAAAGTTCAGATCTGATTATGTGACACACATACCCCCTACTTAATAAATTACTATATAGTGTCTCCCTCTTAGAATATAAACTCCTTGAGGGCAGGGACTGTTTCATTTGTGTCTCCCTATGAAAAATCTCTACCTACTCCATTCCATCATACACACCACTACCAGAGTAATTTTCTTTAAACTTGACTCTAGACATCTTGACAAGAAAATGTAATGAGACCGAGCTATGGAGAATCATAATTCTCCCCCTACCTCCACCAAAAACCTAGCACTGTGCCTGAAATATAGTAGACACTAAATATTTGTTGATTGTCTAGATAGAAGCTGACTTCATCATTGCTAGCGTCCTGATTTATAATTGTTTATGGATAAATTTTCTCATTTCTCAACACCAAACAATTACCATTCCTAGCGGTTGTCTCTTCAACAGGAGTTCTCTACATCAATTAACTTATAGGTCTAGACCTCCTTTGATTTTTTTAAAGGCTCTCAACCTTTTTACTTGATAAAGAATGAAGCAGGGCAGAGCCAAGATGGCAAGGTAAAGGCAGGGACTCATTTGAACTCTCCCCCAAACCCCTCTAAATACCTTTAAATAATGACTCAAAAGAAATTCTAGAGTGTCAGAACCCACAAAAAAAAAAAGCAAAACTATTTTCCAGCCCAAGATAACTTAGAAGGTCAGTAGGAAAGATCTATTGCACCAGGATGAGAAAGGAACACAGTCCAGTACAGGCCACACCCAGCACAGACCTGGACCCAGCAAACTAGGAACAGGCCTTAAGAGCCACTGAATCGGCAGCAGCAGCAGCTGCTTTTAGAGCTCTCAGTCCACAGATGGTAAGGGGATCAAACAAATGGTCAGGTGATTACAGAGATCTCTTTGCTAGCACTGAGGCAGGACTCTATTGCTTTGTCCCATACTCAGATTAGACCTCTTCCCAGGGTGAGCAGGAACACAAGCACACTAGAGCTTGCAGCCACAGTGGAATGGGGGACCCTCCTCACAGTCCAGGGCAGAAAAGAATGCTTGTGGTAACTCACAGACTAGAACACAGGCCAGGAGAGTAGTAAACACCTCTTCTTACATCATACCACCTTGGAAGAGCTGAAAACTTACAGGTCCCTAGGAGTTATCTCTGAAAACAGCTTCACAAAACTTCTAAAGCTTGGGACAGTGCCCTCTATACCCTGGAAGCAGAGCCCTACTTTAGCAAAGAGTTACAAGTCAAATAATAGGCTGGGAAGATCAAAACACACTCAGAAGAAGATGACAAAGTCAAAACACCTATATCCAAAGCATCCAAGAAAAATATGAATTGGTCTAAAGGCATGGAAGAGCTCAAAAAGAATTTTGAAAATCAAGTAAGAGAGGTAGAAGAAAAATTGGGAAGAGAAATGAGAGTGATGTAAGAAAATCATAAAAAAATGGTGAAGGAAACACAAAAAATACTGAGGAAAATAACACCTTTAAAAGCAGACTAGGCCAAATGGTAAAAGAGGTAAAAAAAAAAAAAAAGCCAATGAGGAGAAGAATGCCTTAAGAAGCAGAATTGACCAAATGGAAAAAGAAGCATGAAAATTTACTGAAGGAAAAAAAAAAACCCTTAAAAAGTAAAATTGCCAAATGGAAAAGGAGGTACAGAAGCTCACTGAAGAAAATAATTCCTTAAAAGTTAGAATTGAGGAAATGGAAGCTAATGACTTTATGAGAAATCAAGAAACAGTAAAACAAAACCAAAAAGATAAAAGAAAAATAGAAGACAATATGAAATATCTCATTGGAAAAACAACTGACCTAGAAAATAGACCCAGGAGAAATAATTTAAAAAATTATTGGACTACCTAAAAGCGATGATCAAAAAATAAAAAAAAAAGAGCCTAGACATCATCTTCCAAGAAATCATCAAGGAAAATTGCCCTGATATTCTAGAAGCAGAGGGTAATAGAAATTGAAAGAATCTGCCTATCACCTCCTGAAAGAGATCCCAAAATGAAAACTCCTAGAAATATTATAGCCAAATTCCAGAACTCCCAGGTCAAGGAGAAGATATCTCAAGTAGCCAGAAAGAAACAATTCAAGTATTGTGGAAACAGTATCAGGATAACACAAGATTTAGCAACTTTTACATTAAGGGACCGCAGAACATGGAATATAATATTCTGGAGGGCAAAGAAGCTAGTTTTAAAACCAAGAATCACCTAACAAGCAAAACTGAGTATAATCTGTCCAGGGAAAATACAGATATTCAATGAAATAGAGGACTTTCAAGCATTCTTGATGAAAAGGCCAGAGCCAAATAGAATATTTTACTTTCAAGTCCAAGACTCAAGGGAAGCATAAAAAGGTAAAAAGGAAAGGAAAATTATAAGGAACTTAAAAAGGCTAAACTGTTTACATTCCTACATGGAAAGATGACACTTGTAACTCACAAGAACTTTCTCATCATTAGGGCAGTTTGAAGGAGTATATATAGATGGAGACGATGTAAGTTGAATATGAAGGGATGATATCTAAAAACATAAAATTAAAAAGTGAGAGAGGAATGTACTAGGAGAAAGGGAAAGGGAGAGGTAGAATGGGGTAAATTATCTCACATAAAAGAGGTAAGAAAAAGCTTTAATAGAGGAGGGGAAGAGGTGGGAGGTGAAGTGGAGTGATTGAACTTTACTCTCATCAGAATTGGCTCAAAGAGAACATACACACTCAATTTGGTATAGAAATCTATCTTACCCTACAGGAAAGTAGGAGGGGAAGGGGAAAAGAGGAGGAAGGAAGTGATAGATGGGAGGGCAGATTGGGGGAGGGGATAGTCAGAAGCAAAACATTTTGAGGAGGGCAAGGTGAAAGGAGAGAGACTAGAATAAATAAGGAGGGAAATAGGATTGAGGGAAATACAGTTAGCAATAGTAACTGTGAAAAAAAATTTAAAGCAAGTTTCTCCAATAAAGGCCTCATTTCTCAAACATAAAAAACTGAGTCAAATTCATAGAAATAAGGGGCAGCTAGGTGGCACAGTGGATAGAGCACTGGCCCTGGAGTCAAGAGGACCTGAGTTCAAATCTGGCCTCAGACACTTAACTAGCTGCGTGACCCCGGGCAAGTCACTTAACCCCAAATGCCTCACCAAAAAAAAAAAAAATTATAGAAATAAGAGCCATTCCCCAATTGTTAAGTGATCAAAAGATATGATCAATTTTCAGATAAAGCAATCAAAGCTACCTATAACCATATGAACAAAATGCTCTATTGATTGGAGAAATGTAAATTAAAACAATTCTGAGATACTACCTTATGCCTATTAGATTGACTAATAGGACAGAAAAGGTAATGACAAATGTTGAAGGGGACTTGGCTAAAATAACACTTTAATGCTTTGTTGGTGGAGTTGTGAACTGATTCAACCATTCTGTAAAGCAGTCTGGAACTATGCGCAAAGGGCTATAAAAACACACATACTCCTTTGACCTAGCAATACCACTACTTGGTCTGCATCTCAAAAGAGATAAAAAACAAAATGAAAAGTACCTATATGTACAAAAATATGAATAGCAGGTCTTTTCTGATAACAAAAAAAATGGAAATTAAGGGGATGTCCATCAATTGGAGAATGGCTGAACAAATTGTGGTATGATTATGATGGAATACTACTGTGCTATAAGAAATGATGAGCAGTATGCTCTCAGAAAAAAACCCGGAAAGACTTACATGAGCTTATGCGAAGTAAAATGTACTGTCTACAAAGTAAAAGCAATATTGTAAGATGATCAGCTTTGAATGACTTAGCTATTCTCAGCAATACAATGATAATGAAAAATGCCATCCTTCCTCAGAGAAAGAACTAATGATGTGTAAATGTAGATTGAAACATAACTTTTTTTACTTTATTTTTGAGGGTTTTGGGGGGGGTCTATGTTTTCTTTCACAATATGACTATTATGGATATGTTTTGCATGACTACACATGTATAATCTATATCAAATTGCTTGCCCTCTCCATGGGGTGGGGGAGGGGAGGGAGGAAAGGAGAGAATTTGGAATTCATTGTTTTAAAAAATGTTAAAAAAATTGTTTTTACCTGTAATTGAGGAAAAATAAAATGCTAAATAAATTTAAACAAAAAAAATTTTAAAGAAAAAAAGAAAGAAAAAGAATGAAGCAGTACAAGTGTACAGTTACATGGGAGTCAAGAAATCTGTGTTCTAGTCTCTGTTTAGTCACAAGTTAGCAGAGTGACATTGGGTGAGTTATTCAACCTCTCTGGTCTTCATTTTCCTCATTCATAAAAGGAGGCTTTTAGATTATATTCTTACCAAGATCCTTTCAGGTGTAAAATTCATTGACTGCCCTATAGCATCAAGGTCAGTGACTTCAAAGTCTTTCCTTGTGGGCAAAGAAAACAAGCTTTCTGAGGTAGAAAGTCATTAACCTCATTATTAATTAAGGAGGTTAAATAAGCAAAAGAAAGTAGATGTTGGATTGACCATATAGTTTGGTGCAAAGATTCAAACTGAAAAGACTTATAGCCATGAGGTGTGGCATTTAAAAAGTTTGAGAAACATAATTTCTTGATTATTTAATCATTTTATTAATAAAGCTAGCATGTTTATTAATAAAAGGAGGTCAGTGGCACTCTCACATGCCGAAGACCCCTCATGGTGGTGGGCTCACAGTTTATACATTCTTAGAAGAATGGGTTCCTGAGGGTAGCAATCAATTCTGATTGGTTAACAATTAATGAGAAAATGAATATTATAATGAGATGTGGGCTCATTATAGTGAGGGTCTTGAGGGTACATGACTTAGATCATCCAAGCCTAGGTCAAAGATACTTATCAATATACATACCAAAGAAGGAATCCACTTCTATCTCACACCTGTCTAACCAAACACAATGAAGAGGAATTCATCCATTACACTTAGAATTTCTTTTACTGTCTAATGAGATCTTATCCTGAGTAAGTCCTTGCCCAAGATTTCCCACACTGGTTGACTTTTGGATGAAGTAGAAAAGGTGAAAAACCTTGGTCCTCATTCAATAATTAGTTATTAAGACAAGAGAGAAATAATCATTTCTCTCAGAGGAAAAGGGATTTGCATTAAGTGGTATTTTTCTCAGAGTTGCCTTACTTTTTCCTATCTGTTTTCCATAGATTATTGAATGTTAAATCCCTCTGATGAAATCCCCTTCTCACACTCTCTTTTGGTCTACGCTACTTGCCTCTGTAGAGAATGGAAATGAACAGAACTCAGCAAAACTCATGATCCAAGACAGACTTCTGTTGTAACAGAAATTGTTAAATTGGACTTCTCTTGCTTTTTCCAGTGGAGCATATTTACAGTAATGAAATGCTTACCATCATCAGCTACCTCTTTAGTGAACTGGGGTTTTCCCACTTCCTGAAATCTCTATCCCTCTAAAATGAAAATGTCAACCTCTGTTTATATTGTCTATATGAAAACAATTTATTAATTTGATTGTCAATAGCACTTTGAGAAAACAGAAAGGTCATCGCAGTACAATTCATGGAAACACTTTTCTGGTTAGTATTGATCTTCAAGCTGTTAGGTAAAGCAAGTTCTATCTGAGATAGTGGTATCTTTAGATATTGGAGCTGAGTCGATTTGCTACAGACAGATGTTTGTGTTCCTGCAGAGGCCATGAATGTCTTATCGCTTCCAGGCATGGGAAACAGCTTGTGAAAATGGATAGAGGCAGAAGAGCAGGTGTCTTGTTTGAGGAACAGCAAGAAAGTCAGTATCACTACATTGTAGAGTGGAGACATGGAGGGGTGGATAAGAGACGGAGCTGGGAGGGGTTAGGAAAATATAAGAAAACTATGTTATAAAGAATTTTAAAAGCCAAACAAAGGTTTTACATTTGATCCTGGAGGCACTAAGAAGCCACCAGAGTTTGAGTGAGAACAAGTGGGGTGACACTGTTTTTTAGGAAAACAACTTTGATAGCTGAGTTGAGGATGAAATGGAGCTGAGAGAGACTTGAGACTAGGAGGTCAACCAGAAGGCTATTGCAATCATTTTGGTAAGAGACAATGGTGGCCTGCACAGTTAGAGTAGTGTCAAAAGAAAGAAGGGGATGTACAATAGAGATGTTGCAAGGGTAGAATAAACACAATTTTGTATCAGATTAGATCTGAGACAGAAGAGAGAATGAAGAAACAAAGATGACACATAGGTTGTAATTCTGGATGACTGGAAGAATGGTATTGTCCTTGACGGTAATAGGGAAGTTCCGAAAAGAGGAGGGTTTGGGGGAAATGATAATGAATTCAGTTTTAGACATATTGGTTTAAGATGTGTATGGGATATGCCATCTAAGATGTACAAGAAGCAGATGGAGATGAAAGAGTGGAGATCAGGAGAGAGGTTAGTGCTGAATAAATAGATATGAGGATTGATAAATAGAAGTATGTATAGAGTGATTTATATACATACATACATACACACATTGTAAATATATATATACAACATATAATATATATATACTATATATATATATATACTCATATATTTGTGTCTAATGGTAGCCATCTCTAGGGTGAGGTGGGAGGGAGGGAAGAAAAAAAGGAACGTTACATGATAACTTTATTATATATTTAAAAGTAATAGCAAGTTGTACATAATGCATTTGTAGTTTCATGTGCAATTATCTTTTTTTAATCCTACTATGTTATGGAAATGCTTATGTTATTTCACAAATTAAAAATAAAAACAGAAAGTGAGATTTCTGGTGGAAAAAATGAAACTGCAAATTGGTAATTATAATGACCAAGCTTGGCCTCAGAGAAAAGTTGAGAAAATGTATCCGCCTCTCTTCATTGCAGAACTGAGGAATTACAGATAAGAAATATTTCATAGACACAATCAATATGTTGGTTAGTTTTGCTAAAATACTTTTTTTTCCCTCTTTAAATCTTTGTTATAAGAGATAACTCACTGGGTATGGAAGATAGTAAGGATGTATTAAGAAATAAATGTGATATAAAAACAAAAATTATTAATAAAAATTAGAATGTTTAAAAATAGGTATGAGAATCATTTCTATAGTGATGATAATTGAATCCATGGAAGCTGATGAGATCACCAAGCAAAATGGTATACTGGGAAAAGAGAAGAAGGCCCAGGACTGAACCTTAGGTTAGTCGGTATGACCTCGATGAAGATCCAAAAAAGGAGACTGAAAAGGAGGGGACAGCAAGTAGGAAGAGAGCCAGGAATAGGCAGAGTTATGAAAACCAAGAGGAAAGTCAAAGCAAGATCCAAGAGGGAAGCAATGAGAGGCAAGATCAAGATATCAAGATAAAGGAGAGGAATAAAAACAAATTGCTATCTTCATTAATTCCCATGAAATGCATGTGTTGCTAGACAGGTAGAAAAAAGGAGGGGAGGGGTAAAACATACACAAGCTATGGGAAAGTTTGTAGATCAGATGATCTTTCCCACATGAGGTCCCACAGAACATTTTGTCTACGCATATATATCTCTGTGGCAGTCATTGGTGTGTCAGATTGCACACTTTATAAAGCCAAGAACTGTGTCTTATTTAATCTTATACCTTACCTGCAGCACTTAGTACAGTACTATGCATATAGCAGGTGTTTAGTAAATGATTGCCAAAGTTAAAATTGAAATGGAATTTTGAATTTCTGATTCAGCCTTCACTATCATATTTCATGCACACACATATATTGATTCATCTTTTAATGAAAAGCATATAGTAAGCACTATGCATAGGCCTATTTTAAAAGATTACTTGAGACCTGTGACAAGTATAGTAGTCAATTGACTTTGGGATTGGTTTAGAATTATGCTACTCCCAAGGGATTATCAGACTTTTGCCTAGGTAGTTATATGGTAACCTCCCCTTGGGACATTTTCTTAGAGGGAGGAGGCCACAGGCTACTGTGGCTTGCTACCCCTGGAAATTTGACCTACCTGCCTAGCATTATGGGAGTATACTTAGCTAGTTTTGTATAAGTCACCTGGCTCTGATTTAGTTGCAAATACCAATGAACATCCCATTGGATTCAATGCAGATGGGTAGGCACTGGGAATATAAACACAAAATGAAACAATTCCTGCAATCGAGGAGATTGCATTCTTCTGGGGAGAAACATGTAACAGGCAAATAATTTTTTATGTACACATATAAGAAATTTAGAGGCTTGTAATAACAAGAAGAATTGGGAAAACCTTATGTAGGAAGTGATTAGTCACCTGATTTATGATTCAAAATAAGGATTCTAAGAGGTGGAGATGAGGAGGAGAGTTTATTCCAAACATAAAGAATTACTTGTGCAAAGGGATGAAGGTAGGTGATATGATACTGAGTATAAGAGGCATCAAATCAGACAGGAGTTTGGCAGGGATGTGAAGTGTGTGAAGAGGAATTATTAGTTGTGGTTCAGTTGTTTTTCACTCATGTCTGACTTTTTGTAACCCCATTTGGGATTTTCTTGTCAGAGATACTGGGGTGGTTTGCAATTTTTTTCTCCAGCTCATTTTCCAGATGAGGAAACTGAGGCAAACAGGGTTAAGTGACTTGCCCATTGTCACACAGCTAGTAAATGTCTGAGGTCAAATTTAATGAGTCTTCCTGACTCCAGGCCCAAAGCTCTAACCACTGCATCATTTAGCTGCCCAAATTATTCATAGCAAGCCCAAAAATATAGAGTGAACCCAGACCACAAAGAGTTTAAAATCCCAAGCAGAATAGTTTATAATCAGAGGCAAATTTATGTGTTTATTTGGAAAATAATGTAATCACTACAACTTTAACTCTGTTACACAATAGATGAAACATATACAAATGATTTTTCAACATTTTCTTCTCTTCTCTTCTTTCCTTATGCTTTCACCGCCCTCTTGTTTTTATTCAACACCCCTCAATTGCACCTGAGGCTACCACTGTCCCCTAGATTATTCCAGTACCCCACAGGAGGTGGTATCTCCTACTTTGGGAACCTCTATATTTTATAGAGGCAATAGGGAGCCAATGAAGCTACTTGAGCAGGGGAACAAAATGGTCGGAGCTGCACTTTAAGAGATGATGTGTATATTTAAGCACAATGCAAACTTTAAAGGGCTATATAAATGACAACTATTATCATTACTATTATTGTTATTACTCCAGGCTCAAAAAGAATAAAAAAGAAGCATATAATTGAAGAGGTTGATTTCCATCTTTAGAACACGGTATGGTACGTGCCAGGCAGCATTATCTCGCTCCCCACAACCCAGGGCTCTGATGAGAACCAAGCACAGTCAGTCAACAGCAGTTATTGATCTCACTGTTTACAGAGTGCTGTGGGAGTCTCTGTGGGAGAGAGGAAAAAGGCAAAGGAGAACATAACAATTATTATATTAAAAATTCACAGAGAGTGATTTGCTGGAGAGTTGCCAAACAGACTTTTCTTTTTTTTTAGTACCAAGTCACCAATTAGGAATGATAGGTGATATATCTTTACATTAAGACTGAGCTTCAATGTCACCTCTCTCAATAAATGGTAATATGCTTATGTGGAGAGGCTCTAAGAGGATTCTATCCAGGATCATTTTATAATTGAATAAATCAGGCCAATTTGTGAACTCTATTTTTACAAATAAACAAATGGTTATGGGATAGGTAGGAATAGTCAAGGCAATTCAAATTATATAATAACAGCTCAGAAGGAGTGAAATCCATTCGTGGCTCATAACAACATAATAGAAGCACTTCTGAAACTATAATTCAGTCATTAACCAGAAGGTCATTGAACACCTACTGAGTGGTTTGGTGTTCAGAACTTTTTTATTGCTTTTAGATGCTGTCTGTTCCTGTTTCATAATTTTAAGTCTGTGAAGACTGTTGAAAATGATCCTGCAAACAGCCAGTCCTCTCTGTAGTACCTGCTACATAAACAACTATAACTATTTCTATGGGGACTTCTTGGAGAAGATAGTCACTTGCATCAATAGAATGTCCATCTGGCATAAGTTGGACAAGCCTTTGCCCAGTTATATAGCTTCCTTCCCTTCTTTCTCTTCTCTTTCACTCATGGACATCTTAACAAAGTTGTCTATATCTATGCCACTAGGTGACACAGTGGATAGAGTGCCAGACCTGGAGCCATGAAGACTCCTCTTACAGAGTTAAAGTCCAACCTCAAACACTTACTAGCTGTGTAAGCCTGGGCAAGTCACTTAACCCTGTTTGCCTCAGTTTCCTCATCTATAAATTGAGCTGGAGAAGGAAATGGCAAAGTGTATAGTATCTTCCAAGAAAACCTCAAATGATGTCATAAAGAGTCAGACACAATTGAAAAACAATTACACCTCAAATATACCTGATACCTCAGTTTCCTCACTACCCTGATTATTAATCACTTGCAATATGACTTTTACCCTTATCACTCTGCTGAAGTTGTTCCCTTAGAAGCTACCAATGACCTCTTTATATTTATCAAATCATGACAATGCACAATATTTTTGTTGTTGTTATTCAGTCATTTTCAATCATGTCCAACTCTTTGTGACCCCACTTGGGATTTTCTTGGCAGATACTGGAGTGGTTTACTATTTCCTTCTCTAGCTCATTTTGCAGATGAGTAGGCAGAGTGAGTGACTTGCCCAGGGTCACACAGTCTAGTAAATGTCTGAGGCCAGATTTGAACTCAGGAAGATGAATCTTCCTGACTCCAGACCTGGCACTCCATCCACTGTGCCACCTGCCCATATGATGCACAATATTATCCACATTTAACCCTTCAGCTTTGACTTTGCCAAAACTGTCTCCCATTTTTCCACTGAAACTTAATTTTTGGAATGACAAGGAAATAACTATGCTTGTTCTCTGCTTTCATTTTTATTCTCACTGATTATATCCCCAAACCCATTAAGTATTTTAAGCTTGCAAGGCTGTCTTTGATGTTTTCTAATCGGCCAACTTTTGCATGTTCCACTGTCTTACTGAAATAATTATTTTGCTATTTCATCATCAGGGTCAGATGACCTCCTAGCAGCAGGCAGGGACATGTTGAGGATTCCAGTTTTTGGGGTGGAACATCCCAGGGTAGGACAAGAATAGAGCACTACAATATCTAAATAGAAATTGTCTTTGAAGTGAACTGCTCCCTCATAGCTTACCCTCATACCTAGCGTTTCCTAGGTGAATATGTGTGTATTTAATGGGAGTAGTTTTTTCTTCTTATTGTAAAATGTTAGAATAGAAGAATCTTTAAAGATTATCTAATCCAGCACCTTCATTTTCAAAGGAGGAAACTTGTTCTACCACCTATGAAACTAACTTAGTGTTGCTTTGAAATTATGCAAATACACATACATACATAATGCAGTTCTTCAAATAGTGGAGGCTCTCCAAATACAAAGAAGATACCTTCTGGAGAATCTTAAGCAGAGTAATCAATTGGCTTAATCCTGGATTCTAAGAGAGAAAGAGACTGCCTATGGTCACACAGTTCATAAGTGTTGATGGTTGGACATAAATTCAAGTCTTGCTGACTGCAAGCCAGTCTACTGTATTCTACACATTTCTGCCTTTTGTATCTCCTCATGTCTCTCTATAAAGGGTGTCCCAAAACTCTTAGTGAAGTTTTATGCTACTAAGCACTTAAAATAGCTTGTTATAGTTTAACCTTGATGTTCCATAACAAGATAATTCCATCTCTTGGCTCCTGGAATTCTATCTGGCCATTTCCTATGCCCAGAATGCTCTCCCTCTTCCTCTCTTGACTACTGACCTCTCTGGTTTCCTTTAAGTCCCAATTAAAAACACTTTCTACAGGAAGCCTTCCCCAACCCTTTTTAATTCTAGTGTCTTCCCTCTGTTAATTATTTCCTATTTATCCTGAATATAGCTTGCTTTGTAAATATTTGTTTACACATTGTCTTCTCCATAAGATTGTAAGCTTCTCAAGAGGAAGGGCTTATCTTTTGCCTCCTTTTGTATCCCTAGTGCTTCGCACAGAGCCTGGCATATTGTAAGTACTTAATAAAGTTTATTGATTGATAAAACTATCAAAGCTAAGACTTTGGGGACACCTTGTATTTAGAGATCTATATGTATATACTTTTGTCATTGCTGTCCAGATCTGTGATTTCTCTGGTCTCATCAAATTTCCAGTATGGAAATTTCCTTCACCGATATAAATCATCATCAACCCATCTGTAACTTAGAATCTTGAGGATTTACCGGAGACCTGAAAAGTTAAGATACTTAGCCACAGTTACCCAATCAGTATATGTCAGAGGTAAAACTTGACCCCAGGTCTTCCTGACTCCAAGGTCAGTCCTTTTCATGCCTCTGTGTGTGTGTGTGTGTGTGTGTGTGTGTGTGTGTGGGTGTGTGTTTGTGTGTGTATGTATGTGTATACACACACATATATGTATATATGTGTGTGTATACACATACATATATGTATGTATACATATGTGTATGTACACATGCATGTATATGTATATATGTATCATATATACATATATAAATACATACACCTATAAATACACATAAAGATATAGTTCTATACTTTTAAAGAGCTTAAAGTAATTCTCCCGAGTCTCTATTGAGATTCTTTCTGAGGAAACAAATTAGCATTGTGAAAATGTGAGTTGAATATTTTACCAAGGAGAATATACTTCAGTGCTTTGCGAAACCAAGGATAGAAGAAACCATATATTAAAGGATTGCATGTGGAGTTGAAATAGCCAAACCAGGTCAAAGCATCAAACAATACTGCAGGAGTAGAAAAGTTCAAATACGGATCAAGTAAAATTGTGAAGAAGCAAGGAAACCAGCATAACAAGAAGACGCCCATCACTATCCCCAAGGTTTTGGCTGCCTTCTTCTCCTTCTTCATTTGGCTACTTTGATTTTCAGGGATGATGTTGATTGCACAAGCATGTTTTTTGGATACTGCAAAAATTTTGCCATAAATTCCTACCATCACAGAACTTGGGGTGAAGAAGCCTGCCGTAAACAAAGTGGTGCCCCATAGCTTGTTGAACATCACTGGGCAAGAACTGGAACATGCAACCAGAACATCATAGCCTTCTATTCCATCAGCAAATGACTCAGAGAAAACCACCCCAAAAGCAAATGCTCCTGGTACTGACCAGCAAAGAAGAAGCAACCTTTTTACTACTGAAATGGTCATTTTGGTAGAATAATGCAAAGGGTAGCATATGGCATAAAACCTGTCTATGGCTACAGAACAAAGATGGAAGATCGATGTTATGCTTAGCATCAAGTCAAAGCTGTAATGGATCTTGCAGAAAAGGATTCCAAAATACCAGCAATTCTCCACAGACCGGATCATGCTGTAGGGCATAATGCTGAATCCCAGGAGAAAGTCAGTGATTGCCATGGAAAGGATGAGAAAATTGGTTGGAGAATGAAGCTGTTTGAAATAGGAAATAGAAATAATCATAGCAAGGTTTCCAAAAATAGTGATGAAGATAGCCCCAGACATAAATAGATACATGGCAGTTCGAATACCTATTGGCCTGTTATTCTCCGGGCATGATCCATTTCCAAATTCTGAGCAGTCAAAGGCTACCTTCAGAAAAGCAAGAATATATAAGGCTCTGTCAGGCAATATTTCACATGTTTTATACTTTGCAAAAATGCTTAGAGTAATTCATAAATACAGTAATTCAGACATTAACAGGCAGAGCAAAGACTTCAATTTTCAAATTTTATGAGGTTTTCTGTTTCTACTCATCTTAGATTTCTTTGCACTTTCACGCAAATCCATCCTGATGACTTTAAATAAACAGAATTGCTTTTAGAACATTTGAAGATTCACAGTTTTAAGTTATTCATCTTCACAATGCATATATCTTGAAATGGATATCAGTAATTCAATAAATCCTTGGCTTCTAAATGTGAATCCAAATAGTTTGATTAAATTGAGGAGTCAGACAAATTCTTTGATTCAAGTATAATTTAATAAAGGCTTCATATTTCTTTTAATACCTTTTTTCAATTGTATTGTTAGAAAAGTGAGAGCCATCTGTAAACAATTTAGATGACATTTATTCTGAGTAAAAAATCTGCTGATTCATTTCTAGATGACATGTATCTTTCAAGATGGAAAAGTTCATGTAAGTAATCTGACCTTCATTGAGAGACAACATGCAATACTGGAAGGCATGCCAGACTTGGAATCAGCAAGACCTAGGTACAAATCCTACATCCAAGGATTACTACATGTGTAACTTGGATAAATCACTTAACCTATCTGAGCCTCCATTTCTTCAGTTCAATTCAACAAATTGCTAAGTATCTACTAGTGAAAGACTTGGTACTAGGTGCTAGGGATACAAAAAACCAACACAAAACAAAACAAAACAAAAAAATGAAAGGAATCCCTCCCTCAAGGGACTTACATTCTGCTTACTTATTTACAACATACATAGAGATAAGTAGATGCAAAGTGATTTCAGGAAGATGAGAACCTCAAAGAGACCTAGGGATTCTAAGAGATGAGTAAGGCAAGAGGGTCAGTTTAGGCAAAGGCACAGAGATAGGAGATAACAATTTGTAAAGAGGGCATAAAAGTGGTTGCCTATAGTACCCACTTCACTGGGGTGGTGTGAAGGTCAAGCTAGATGCCTAGAAAGTATTTTACAAATTGTAAAGTGCTATACAAATATGAGCTATCATAATCCTTAACACATCAGCATTTGACAGATATTAATATCACCATGTTATGGAATGACATAATACAGAGAGATGGCTCAGAATTTCATAAGTCTGTTCCTGAGCCAGTGTTCTTTGTCAAGTATTTTTCTTTAAGTCTGACAAAAGAAAACTGAGATAAGGATGCAACCACGGGATGATAGCAAGGCAACTGTTTCTGCTTCTTCCCTTCTTGTTTGTGGAATTCCATCAGCTAAGCTTTAACATTCTGTCAGTGTTCTCTAAAGTGACTTTGGTGAGTGAACTAATGACAGAGCACAGATTTTTTTTGCACACACATTACAGTGAGAAGTTAAACTCTTATACCTGTACTTTGTGTAAGGAACAACACCCAATATTAATGCATTGACTCCTAATTATAGTAAGAAATCTATCTTATGTTTTATTCGGAGATAAAGATTTTCAAAGAACAATATAGCAACTTGCTCATTGTTTTTGAAACATTGTGGGTTCTGAACATCTCTAAGACCTAGATCCCACACAATAAACCACATTTTTTACGCTGCCCTCTCCCCTCTGGTCTTTTATCAACATCACACACACACACACACACACACACACACACACACACACACTCAGAAAGAAAAAAAGTTTTTTTTTTCCCTCATTGGGATTAAGTCTCTTGGCTGACTATCATTCCATACTATTTTCCTGCTTTATAATAAAATTTCATCCAGAGAAAAACTGGCAAAAGTATGATATACTTAGCAATTTAGAAGCAGGCAGTTCACCTTTTCCAAGATTCCAAATGCCAAAGGCACTTCCAGGAAGAATCATATTATCTTGATGAGATGCAACATTCATAAGGCTAAATTTAGATTTAGCCTTCAGCAACATCCCTTTGTTCCCAGGCCTTTGTTGCTGCAAAGTTATCAATGAGAAACAGAGCATGAAGCACAAGCAGCCAAGGACCTTGTTACTAAAAATGCATTTTTGTTTCCTAAGAAAAGCTCAAATAATAGAAACAAATGCAGATCCAATCCAGCTAATGTCCTTTTCCTCACTTACCTGCTCCATTTCCAAAGAAGCCAGGGATGAATTCGTTATCTTTTTTCTTTATTTTTGCTTATCCACTGTAACATGTTAATTATTGAATTCAAAGGACTAAAAGATGCAGGTTGTGGTGATTTATAACTCAACAAGTCTCTAGGGGTTTGGACCTGAAAATAGAAGTAGGACTTAGCTTCCTGAAGTTTCAAGGACTAAATCAGGGTAGGTCCCTCCTTCTCCATTCTCTGAGGATCTCAGCATCTATCTCTGAGTTATCTCAGTGCACACAAGTTTCCTTCACCTCCAACGCTGTGAAGCTATAAATCCTCTACTAGATAGGTCATTATCTGAATCTCAGTGGTGAATGGTAGTAAGAAGTAAACTTTTCCCAATCAAAAGTGCCAGGTCAGACACAATTAGGTTAAGTACTTGAAGCAAGAAGATGAAAGTGGAATGCTGTCCCTCTTCTGCCTTTTTCCCTCTTACTTCAAACACTGGAGAGCACCCCTTACTCTGAGGTGATAGCCTCATACTTTTTTCATTGTAAAAATGATCAAAAGATTGCATATGAAAGAGGGTACTTCTTCTGGATTGGAGCAACAGGGCCTGATAATTGATGCTATGACTTTTTTGACTGAAAAATGTAACTCAGAGGCCTTCCTTGCTATTCTCTTCTAAGAACTTATTCTTTAAAAGTGTTCATAGGTTGTAGATTGTATACTCTTTCTAAAATGTGAAAGTTATCTATGCAATCACAATAGCTTCCATTTATGTAGTACTGTAAGAATTACAAAGCACTTTCCTTAAAACAACCTTTTGACATCATAATGTAGGTAGTATTATTACCATTTCACATATAAAGAAACTGAGGCTCAGAGATCTCAAGTGTTTTTTCCACATAGTTGCTAAATGGTTGAGTAAGGAGCCAAACCTGGGTCTTCTGATGCCAACTCTAGTGCATTTTCCACAATGCCGTGCAGACTGTGAGAAATAGGGACTTAAGGAAACAAGGTAGACTTGTTATGGATAGGGCACAGAAATGGCCAACTAATGACACCAGTGTCCTATTTAATTAAACAACTCTGTTCTTAAATGTTCATGTTGTTTGAAAGCAACAAGGGAGAGACAAAGAAATGCCTCCTAGCAAAGCAAGTTCACAACCATATGCTGGTGTTGTTAAAATATATATAAAAGTATTTTGAAAATAAAAATCAACAAAGGAGAGAAAGAAGAGTGAATTTAATATAAAGATAGGAACTGGAGCTGAGATTTCAATAATATGGTGACCTCCTAGAACAGGAAGCTCCTTCTACCATTTTAGGATGGCACCTGGTCTGCAGCTTATTGTCTTAAAAATTGATCTAGAACTATGCCCAAAGGCTATAAAAATGTGCATACCCTTTGACCCAGAAATAGTACTTCTAGGGCTATAACCCAGAGAGATCATACAATTGGGAAAAGGACCCACATGCACAAAAATATTTATAGCAGCTCTTTTTGTGGTGACAAAGAATTGGAAATTGAGAAGATGTCCATCAATTGGGGAATGGCTGAACAAGTTGTGGTATATGAATGTAATGGAATACTATTGTGCCATAAGAAATGATGAGCAGGCAGACTTCAGAAAAATCCTGGAAAGACTTGTATGATCTGATGCTGAGTGAAATGAGCAGAACTAGGAGAATGTTGCACACAGTAACAGCCTCATTGTATGATGACTAATATTGATAGACTTAACCTTTCTCACCAATACAAGGATCTAAGACATCTCCAAAGGCCTCATGATGGAAAATGCTATCCACATCCAAAGAAAGAACTATGGAGTTTGAATGCAGATCGAAGCATACTATTTACTATTTTTTTTTCTTCTGTTGTGTTTTGTTTCCTCTTTCTGGTGGTTCCTCCTATTGGTTCTAATTCTTACTCACAACATCACTAATGTGAAAATATGTTTAATAGGAATGTATATATATAGCTTATATCAGATTGCATGCCTTCTTGTGGAGGGAGGTGGGGAGGGAGGGGGAGAAAAATTTGAAACTCAAGAACTTATGGAAGTGATTATTGATAATTCAAAATAAATTAATTTTTAAAAATTGACCTAGAGCTCTGAGAGGTGTAGTGACTTATCCTGGGGTCACACTGAAGGCTGAACTTCAACCCAGATCATCCTGATTCCAAGGCTAGCTCTCTATTCACTATGCTACACTGCCTATGAATTGAGTATGCAACTCAAAGGAAAAAGAAAGAAAGAAAAATCTTATACAACTGTGAGAAACTGATCATTATTATTGAAACTATTTTATTCCTATCAATTATTCATTAATTTATACTATTTATTATTAATTGTGTTATTAATTAAAATTAATTATTAATATTAAAAGTTAATTTCTAGAGGATGAGTTTTTCAGTGATGTACCAAGTTACCACAGGCATCTTCCAAAATATAAGGTGACTATAATCTCTGCTAAGGAGGGTGAGCCCAGACTGAACAACAGACAGATCTTCAAAAAATTGAAATATTGTTGGGCAGTGTTTTGCTATAAAGAAATGAGATAGATTTTTAAACAAACATGCCAGAGCCCACACATCTAAATGAGTGCTGTACCTATCATAATAATCACATTGAGATGAAAAACACTTATCCTAGTAAAGCTGATCTTGCTCAAACATTTCAGGATGTCTTTCACCTGTCAGAACTGTCTTTAGAGCAAGAACTGAATAAGGAAACAGCCTCAGTATTTTATAGCCCCCTCACTCTTTCTTTCCTTGTCAACCATTCGCTCCTGCCCTCCCCTGCCCCCCCAAAAAGAGTCAACATTTTGAATCCAACTTATTCACCAGATTTGGCTCTAGATGACTTTTAACTATTTCTAAAAATCAACTCTATTCTCAAAGGAATGTTTTCCATCATTGAGTAATATATGTTAAACATGTAGAGAAACTTATGTGAAAAGAAACATTATGTATATGTATGCATTTATATTTAAAGGGTCTATGCCATATATGCAGAGTTGTACTTGTAAAATTAGAACTCACTAGAAAAACAGGAGCCGCAGAAATGCAACCAAATGAATGTGTTTCATGTATTGGTTGTTCAATAGTAGGCCTAAGTTTGAATGAATGAAAGTAACTTTAACCGACATCATGGTACTGGTTTCATAAAATATACCTCCCTGCCCCTCAGTTTCTTCATCTGTAAAATGTAAGTGCTAGATCTGATGGACCCCAACATCCCTTTCAGAAGTAATATTCTATGGTTCTATAATTATGTTGTCAGACTACAGTTATGACTTTGAATTACTTGCTGTTTTAGGTCCATGTAGCCTTAAATTTAAACTCTCTCTTCCATGTATATAACATAATAACATGTAGAACCAGTTGTTGAGTTGAGTAACAGCTGAACAAAAGATCTTTTCATTTCACTCTATGTTCCTTTACATTTGCAAATTATTATCATTGAATTAGAAAGATTTCCTAGACTTAGTCTATAATCTACATATAGCTAGTAGTCTACTATTTTTAAATGGTTCAAAATATGTCTCAATTGAGTTGTTTATGAAGACTATAAATGGACTTTTAAGTACCAATATGATGCCTATTTAAGCCAGATTTCTGAGATAAGCACCTAATTTTAATCAACCCAAGTTCCTTCTACTGCATTCCTGTGGGCTGAATTTAAAAAACAAGAAAGCCAAGAGACAATGTAGCATAACGAATAGAGGGAAAACCTGATTTCAAGTCCTGAATCTGGCATATATTGGCTAGGTAACCACAGACAAATCACAACTTCTCAATTTCCTGAACAACTCTCTAAGATATAGTTCCAGGTTTCCAGCATGGGTCTGGGGATGAACTGTATGTCTGTCATCTGAAGACCCACTAGGTTCAGAACTGTTCATCACCAAGTTGACTGCAGGGTGAAACAGTTTTCCACCATAGTATAGTTTTAATCGGTTTTGCTGGAGTATATTCCCATACCAATGAAACCACAAATACTTGATGGATTGAAGTATTGCAGACATGAATATTAATTAGGGTGAGACATGAGTTATGTCTATGTATACAAACTGGTTGCCTACATTGACTAATGACCCAAAACACTGAACTAATTGGTTTATATAGACAGTTTTAAAGAAATGCCAAGATTACACAAATTTCAGTCAATAATCAGTGAGCATTTAAGTAACTATATAAAAATAAAACAATCCCTGCCCTCATGTAGTTTGTATTCAATGAAGGAAATAAGTCTATACAAAAGAAGTACATACCCAAAATAAATAAATACAAAGTAGTTAGGAGGGAAGCTACTAGCAGTTAGGAAAGGTTTCATGGAGAAGGTCCTGTTTGAGCTGTGCTTTGAAAGAAACTAGGAGTTCTAAAAGACAGAGTTAAGGAGTGAATGCATTATTAATAATGGTTCTCTGGGATGAGGAGGAAGGAAAGTGTAGTAATGTAAAAATAAAAGATTTCAATAAAAGTTTATCTTAAAAAGAATATATAGGTCAATGATCATGTTAATAATATGAACATTAACAAAGAAGAAAATGGTAGAATTGACATTTCTAGTTTGCATTCTTTGTCAGCCACATTATAAAGTTTAAAACAATAATCAATCTAATGGTTCCCATTTAGTGGTTAATGGGGCTCACAAAGATGGTTCAAAGGTAAAAAAAAGCTTTAAGTAATAAATAATTTTAAGTAATAAATAATTGCTCAATCATGATATAATTATATTTATACTGTGCCAACAAATGTGCATGTTTGAAGCATTATAAGTTTGTTTTTGCAGTGATTGTTATGATCATTGATAATACGTATTTAGTAAATGTTTATTGAACTGAATTGAATTAACACAAAAATCTTGATGACTGTATAATATTTCATCAAGACTGCTTGTGATTAAGCACAATATATCTTGAAGTTTCTCAACTTGTTATCAAGTTGTTTCCAAATTGCCACAAGGGTATGACATTCAAGCACAAACCAATTCCCAATAGTCAGATCCACACAAAAGCCCTCATTTGCATGCTGTACACAACATCAAAGCAGTTCCCTGTAATCCTGCTTCATTATCTATGTAATGATATGATCAAGTGTTCAACTTAAAAGCTATGATTGCTGGATGTGCACATTGCAAGCCATCTTGAAACTGTCATGGACCATGACAAATGATCTGCAGAAACAAACCTTACTTTGTCTCTCATTGCAGCATTAAGCCTATTTTCCACCTTAAACATACCCTCTATGTTACTATTTTTCTATCTGGCAGATTTTCAAATGACCTGTTTGGCAACATTGGCCAGTAGATCTTTTATGACAGTATAGCCGGTATGCCGGTGGAAAAAGAGAAAAAAATCACATTTAAAGAGATTCTTTCCTTACAAATGTTAGTTTATATTTTATGAAGACTTATAGATAAGCATTTGAGGCCTTGCTGGATTACTTCTTTGATTTCTTACAGGATGTCCTATATAAAATATTCACAATTATTTTATAATTTTATATTTGGAGTTTTCATAATTGTAGATAGAATAAAATTTTATACTTTATCATAATAATTATATAATACAAATTTTAATTTGGAGTTTTGGGGGGCAAAATTATCATTATGGCTACTGTAAGTACTAGATGAATAAGTATAAAGGAATATTATGAATAGTATATCAATTGATCCTGAAGATTAACCAAACATGGGAGGGGGAGGAGAGTTGAGGAACAAAAATGTTGGGAAATACTTATCTAATCAGATATGATAAGAATTTTGTACCACAAATTCAAAACTATCAAGATTTCTTTAAAAATATGGATTTGTATCCACTATCATTAATGATGACCTTCACCCTAAATGTATATTGTGCCTGAAGATATTAGCTGATTGTATGGGGCTCTGTATAAAAACTCTTCAGGCAAGGCTGAAGATCTCTGGGGTTGTGTTTCTTACATGCTGAGACCAGAGAGAACTACCTCCACAACCGATCAAAATGCCTCTTATTCAGCAAGTGGTTAGCAGCCTAGAACCAGTTACAGAATGGCGAAGTGCGTATTAAAAAATTTTTTTAATGTAAAGTCTTTTATTTGGTTTGCAAAATTATCAGTGAAGTTGGAAATTCAATACCTGAATTTCAACCAAAAAATGTGCCCAACTGGCAAGTGGGATTTTAAAATGAATATGCTGATTTAGGAAGTATAATCAACAATATCCTTCTTCCATTTATATTCAAGCATCTTCATGACATATATTTTTCAGTCATGATAACCAAGTATTGAAATAAAATTAACTTAATACTAGACCTTCAAATCATATGATGGTGTTAAATTAAGATTAAAAAAAAGAAGTATATTTATTTACATTGCTCTCACTGAAAAGTAACATTAATACTAACATTAATGCTAGAGAAAAATGTTTTTGCACTATTAAACAAAATAAAATATCTTTATTGTTTATTCTTTATCTCATTTTTTAAATTACTTTGTTTAAATGTTTTATAATGTATGTAATATATTATTATATATAAACATCTATATGTTTTTTAAAATAAATAGACATATATGAGGGTTTAAACAATTTTTTTTTGCTAATAGGGGCATGTAATCAAAAAAGTTTGGGAAGAATTGATATAGAGATGTATAAGTATCAACAATTTAAAATTATGATGGCTCAGGCATTTCTTTTTTAAAATATAATATTTTATTTTCCCCCATTACATGTTAAAACAATTAAAAAAAATTTTTTTAAAGTTTTGTGTTCCAAATTCTATCCCTCTCTCCTTACCTCCCCCCTCCCTGAAGTGGTAAGCAGATATAGGTTGTACATATGCAATCATGTAAAACATTTCCATATTAGTAATTTTGTACAAGAAGAATCAAAAGAAAAAGAATGAAAGAAAGTGAGAAATAGCATGCTTCAGTAAGTATTCAAACAATATCAGTTCTTTCTCTGGAGGTCAGTAGTATGCTTCATCATTAGTCATTTGGGATTATCTTGGATCATTGTATTGCTGAGAATAGCTAAGTCATTCACAGTTCTTCTTTGTATGGCATTGCTGATACTATGTACAATGTTCCCCTGGTTCTGCTCACTTCACTTTATATCAGTTCATGTAAGTCTTTCCAGGTTTTTCTGAAATAATTCTGCTCATCATTTCTTATAGCACAATAGTCTTCCATCACAATCATATGCCACAGCTTGTTTAGCCATTCCCCAACTGATGGGTGCATTTCTTAAGAAGATTATTTATTGATTAAAGAATGTCACCTTTAGAACTCTAATTAGTAACTCTAGAGAAAGACCCATTATCATTTTAACCCACAGATTTTTTTCTTGTAAATACAGTACACTTAATAAGGGAAAGTTAAAAGTGTAATTCATTTTGCTAAGCAGTAGAATTATAACTCAAATCCAATAATTTTGTAGATTTTATCCCTTCACTTTTGATACATAAATGTTTGGTCTCTAAAGTTATCTCACCAAACAAGTACACTACAATTTTTAATTCCTAATAAAGTATGTATTAAGAAAACACATGAAGCAGATTCAACCTATCTATGACTTAGCAGGGAAATTCTAGGAAATTGTCTGAGACAGGGGTTTTGTGACCTGCCCACTGAGATTTGAATCTAAATCTTCCTATCTCCAAGCCCAACACCATGCATTACCCCACACTGACTCTAATTACATATCAAAATTTAGTGGATTTTTTTTAATTTTAAAGCAGACCAAGTATCTTTTGAAAATGATAATACCTCACAATCATATAGTGCTTCTCAGTTTGCTTTCCTGACAAGAATATGGTAGAATGAGTAGGTTAAATAATATTATCTCCATGTTTCAGAATATAAAACTGGGACCCAAAGAGGTAAAATAACTTGCCTAAAATTGCACAACCAAAAGGTGTCCAAGTGTCAACACTTCATGTGTTATGTTCCTTCCATTTCTTTTATATCAAATACACATTTTGGGGGAGTAATTGATATGTTTTAATTCCACTGAATTAAATCTACTCTGACACCTCAGCGTGGGATGGAGGTAGCTTGAAGGCTTTGCAAGTGAAGGTCAAGTTCTTGTAGTTCCTACAAAGCTACAAAGGCTTCTAGAATAGCTCCACTGATGGACTTTATTCTGATCATCGGGCCAGCCCAGCCCACCTATGTTCAGAAGATGGAGCAACAGGGTTTTTTGTTTTGTTTTGCCACAGTAATTAGCCAAGACCATCTATTAGGACATGATACTTTCAAATCACATGTACCTTCCTTTCAAAACCTTAAAGGTATTAAGCCTTAATAATGCTTGAAGGAAGTGACAAATATTCCCAAATTCTATTTAGAATTTTAAGTAAATCATATGTGATAACCCATAAGTCACTTGGGAGTAGTTCTACTAGGGTGACTTGTGGAGGAGAGGAAATGTATCCTGCTGCAGCTAGAGAGCCAATACCCTTGCCAGCTCACTCTGAATATTCCTTTGGTTTAGTGGACCTCATTAAAACAATGTACTAGGTAAAGTAGCTTTTCTTTCTAGCTAAGTTCAACTCCTACCTCAGTCATTAGCTGTATTGCCCTGGGCAAGTCATTTAACCTCTGAGCCTGTCTGCCAATCTGTAAAATGAAGATGGTAAAAATGGGAATAATAATAGTGCTTATGTCACAAGACTGTTGTGAGAAGCAAATAGAATGTTTTGCAAGTCTTTTTTTTAAACTTTTTTTTAATTTTATTTTTTTAAGGCAGTTGGGGTTAAGTGACTTGCCCAGGGTCACACAGCTAGTAGGTGTCAAGTGTTTGGTCTGAGGCTGGATCCGAACTCAGGTCCTCCTGACTTCAGAGCCAGTGCTCTATCCACTGCACCACCCAGCTGCCCCTTTTGCAACTCTTAAAGCACTAGATAAAAGTGAGCTATATCTAGGGCTGTATGAAGAACTGCATTATCCATCAAAGAGCCTGGTGTTCCCCTTTGTGATACCCTACACCTTTGTCCCACAGCATTCTGGAAAACAGCTTGTTATTGTTTTTCTCTACCATTGTTTTGTCTGCCACCATCCTGTTCTCCCCACCCAGGTGGCACATAAAACGATATTTTTCTTCCTTGCTTATTAGCATAGGCAATATGCCTCCCATACGGTCAATACATCCTGTTAAGCACTTGGGGGGCAAGGGAAAAATAATCACACCCTTTTTCATTGGATTTTTCTTTTGCCACTCTCCCTTCCTCCATCCTCCTAACTTGGGCTGGGCCATGTGAACTAACTCAATGCTTAGAGGAGCCTTAAGCACCAGGAACGATGCAGGTGGTGGTCATAGCCAACAATACTGCAACAAAATCATGGGTTTAGATCGCCGCTATTCTCCAGTATAAGAGCTTCCAGTTGAAAAAAAAATGGCAGGCCAGGAACTGCAGAGCAATAGGGGAAAGGATAGAAAAACCCAGAATGACCTGGCTGAAGTACCTTATTATTTATATGCTGCTATCTCCCCTTTTGAATGTGAGCTCCTGGAAGGCTGTTTTGTTATTGTTGTTTGCTTTTTTTGTATCCTCATCACTTAACATAGTGCCTGGCAAGGGTAGTAAGAGCTCCATAAATGCTTGCTGACTGATGACTGACCAACCACCTTTGACAGCTAAAGGATGGGATTGTTCAGGAGCTGAGTCCAGTCATTTTTTTAAGTATTTTATTTTCCCCAATTACATGTAAAAACGGTTTTTGACATTAGTTTTTAAAAAAACTTTGAGTTCCAAATTCTCTCCTTTCCTCCCTTTCCACTCCCTCCATTGAGAAGGCAAACAATTCGATATAGGTTACACATGTGTAGTCACGCAAAATGTATTTCCATATTAGTCATGTTGGGAAAGAAAGCACAGACCAAAAAAAAAAAACCTCAAGAAAAATAAAGTTTTAAAAGTATCAAGATTTTCAATCTGTATTCAAACATCACCAGTTCTTTCTCTGGGGATGGATAGGGTTTTTCATCATTAGTCCTTCAGAGTTGTCTTGGAACATTGGTATGCCAAGAATAGCCAAGTCATTCACAACTGATCATCCTACAATATTGCTGTTACTTTGTAGACAGTATATTTCACTTTGCATCAGCTCATGTAAGTCTTTCCAGGTTTTTCTGAGAGCAGCCTTCTCATCATTTCTTATAGCACAATAGTATTCCATCACAATCACATGGCACAATTTGTTCACCCATTCCCCAATTGGTGGGCATCCCTTCAATTTCTAATTCTTTGCCACAAGAAAAGAACTGCTATAAATATTTTTGTGTGTATAGGTCCCTGAGTCCATTCTTATAGGCACATCTTTCTCTATCTAAGGAAGAACATAATTGTCACTCAACTGGTTTCATGCTTGTGTTAACTAGAGCCCCAACTCAGAAACCAGGGAAAATCTCTGAACTGGGCAGCCCAGTATACTGGCCTACATTTCACACTTGTAAGCAAACTTTCTGTAACATGTCAAAAGGAAGTTTTAATTAAAAAAAATTTTTTTAAATGCACGCTCTCCAAATAAATTGAAATATATTCAATTTCCATTAGGTCCCACAGTGAGTATTCCCCAGTGTAATTTATAGTCCTAGTATAAAGTCCCTCTATTGCAGATAATAGTAATTTTGGTAATCCAATGGCCTCAACTGTATCTCAACTACTCCCACTCAGTATGGTCTTTCCTGGTATCTTCATATTTGTTTTCAGGTATTCACTTACAATATCCCCTGTTGGGATCCATTCACAGGTGTCTTATGGGGGTGATAAGGGGACCCATTGCTCTACTTAAGAACTTTAGGGCAAACCCAAAGGGAGTATAGTATAATGGAATGACCCTTGGGTTTGGAGTCAGAGGTTCTGGATTAAAATCAAGATCTCCCAATTATTACCTTATGACCTTAGGCAAATTACTTAACCACTCTGTGCCTCAATGTTCTGATATGTAAAATGAAAAGTTTGAATTAGAAGACTCTGAGGATCATAAGTAAGTATATCTTTTGGTCTGGTTGGAGTTATAACTCTCTACACAGCACTCATGACTTGAGCCTTACAAAAACACTGACTTGCAAATGTATATGAAAAAGGAAAGGAAGTTTCATTAATCAGCAACAATAAAAAACAGTATGTCCTCCATTGCATACTAGACATTATTCCATGTTGGAGCTCAGCCAAAAAAGCATTAAGTATTAAGAAAAAATAAAATAAAAATTAATTGTTAAAAAAAAGGAGAAAAGGAAAAGGAGGAAGAGGAGGAAGAGAAGAAGAGGAAGAAGAAGAAAAAGAATAGGAAGAAGAAGAAGAATAGGAAGAAGAAGAAGAATAGGAAGAAGAAGAAGAAGAATAGGAAGAAGAAGAAGTAGTAGTAGTAGCAGTAGTAGTGATAGGTATATTCTCCATTTTTGTAGGTCTACCCTCAGAGATTTTCTTTTTCCAGATCAAGTCACATGAAGTTCACAATCAGGAAGGGTGTGTTTATACTTCTGAAACTAGAAATTAGTATTCTCCACCCAAGCGAATATATTTTATTGTTCGTGAGCCAAAATACGAAGTAATTTGTTACCCCAGGCTACTGTTCTTAATTACTTAGGTAAGATTATTCAAATCATGCAAGGCTATCAGATGCCTGCATTAGTTACCAGGCCCATACTAAATTAGAGTGTATTCAATTCAATCCAAAAAGTGCTGCTGGGTACAAAACACCATGCTAGGCATTAGGAATGCAGACAAAGGAAATAGTTTCTGTTCTCATGGCCTTTGAATGCTTCCCTTCTCTTAAACTAGCTTGGGGTGGAAAGAGGAAGATTTCAAAACAATCTATATTTGAAAACCTATAGTGACAAGGTCCCAACTTAGTTTTTCCCCTTCTTAGAACAAGAATTATATTTGCAATATTACAGAGTATTTGAAGCCTGACCATATTACTACAAGTATCACCCACTAACATCAATAGAACTTAAACATGTAGCCTTAATATGATAATGTTCATTCATTTCCTGCACATGTTTTAGGGTCACTTGCCTCTGAGTTCCTAGGCTAGGTGTACAGAGGGGTGACTGGGTAGGTTGAGGAATATGAGGATAGAAGATAATGTATTTTGCCTGATACGGTTTGCTGTTGTGATTATTTCTTAATTTTCTCCTTGTTTTCCTTGTTTGACTCATTGGGTCTAAACAGGAGAACGTAAAACAGACATCTACAAGTTGTCTACTCAATTTGGCTGGCATAGTTGGTCAATCTGGATAGTGATAGTTAGGGATAATTTAATCCCCCAAAGTTAATTCTGCATGAATTTTATAAACACTAACAATTATGTAGACCCAACCCATGACAACTTCCTTCATATCACAAAACTTTTCTATCTGTCCCATCCATACCTTCATTTCCATTCTCACTTCTAACACTCTAGTACAAGCCTTAATCACCCCTCATGTGCATTATTTCAATGACTTCCTTCCTTCTCTCCCTGACTCTACTCTCTTCTCCTCCAGTCTCCAATCCATTGTACACGCAGTTGCCAGAGTAATCTTCCTAAAGCATAGATGTTACCACATCACTCATAGGCTCACAAAATAATCATTCCACTGCCTTATGAATAAAGTCCAAAATTCCTTAATAGACCCTCCCTGATTTGACCCTCAACCCCATTCCCAGATATCTTCTCCCAGCATGGAGGCTGTGTGAATGGAGAGAAGGGAATGTGTGTAAGAAATGTGAAAGCAGAAGACTTGACCACAGATTGGATATGTTGGGTGAGTGTAAATAAATAGAGGATGACACCTCGGTTTCAAGTCCGATTGGCTTAGGAATGGTGCCCTAGACAGAAATAGGAAATGTGGGAAGAAAGAAGGGTTTTGGGGGAAAGATAACAAGTTATGTTTTGGGTGTGATGAATTTTTGATGCCTATGGGACATCCAGTTTGAGACGTACAAAGGTCACTGTGTGAGCATTATGTATCTCAAGTGAGATAATATATGTTAAGTGCTGTACAAAGTATTATATAAATATTGACTATTACCAACATTATTATCCTATTACAATTGTAGACTTTGGACACTAACTTAAGACAGCAACATTAGTCCATGTCCCTTATAGAAGAGATCTCACTGGTTATGTGGCATGATGGATAGAGCACTGCTGGGCTTGGAATCAGAAAGTCTTGAATTCAAATGCAGGCTCAGACACTGTTTAGCTGTGTAATCCTGGGAAACTCACTTAACTTCTGTCTTCCCTTATGAACCCAAAGTGTAATCTGATTATAATAATGGTCTAAGACAGCTCCCAACTATTATGTGGGACCCACATGGGACATTCTGAAGACAGTGTTCCTTATCTTCGTTATCAAACCTGACTCTAATAATGAGGTATAAAGTTTCTAACAGGCCAGCCTTTTGGTGCTCTTCAAGTTACATCCAAAGAGTCAAACCTGAACATTGGAAGAGATGTAGAGGCAAGCAACGAAAATGATGGTTTTCATAGGACTTCACAGTTACAATGGATTTTAATTCTATGATTTCATTTGAGCCTCACAAGTCTGGGCTGTCATCACCATTGTCTAGAAAAGGAAATGTAAGTTTCAGAGAAGCTGCCCATGGCTAATAAATGACAGAAAAGGAACTCCAACCAAGTCTTTTAGCTCCATGCCTAGTGCTCCTTCCACTATACCATTAATATTATAACTAGATCATAAGTACAATGGTCATTCTTCACAAAGCCTAGGAAAATTGATGGTAAAGGCCTACAGCTGTATAACACAGAAAAATTAGTATTGCAGCTGAGGGTGAAAAATGGGGGGTTTATTTTCCTTCTGAATTAGTACAAAAATATTTGACTACACAAATCTAGACCTGCTCCTATAAGATAAAAAGAAAAAGGAATTAGAATACAAGAAAGGAGGAATAAAGATGATGGATGGAATCTATGGCCCATGCTATAGAACCAATGAGAGCATGAACAGTGCCATATGATGGTTGTGGTTTGAGGCTACAGTGGAGTGTGGGCTTTGGATCAGGTCCTGCATCTGACTATATTAATTTTATAACCACGGGCAAATTGCTTTTAGCTTTTCAATTTCCTAGGCAACTCTCAAGGATTGTAGATTACAAAAGGAGTTGCCCGTCTGTATGGGTAAAGGGAGTTTTCACACAAAGAATTCACCACACTGATGAAATAACAAGTCTGACTCCCACCCACCCCCAAGTCAAAATTTATAATACTGTGTTGTAATTACACACTAGCCTTGATCATTCAATTTTCCAAAAGGTCTATGCCTGACTATGTTTATAAAACCATACTTAAAAGAATTTAGAAGCTTACATTATAATATATAACTTTAAAGCATTTTTTAAAGTTTTCAACATATTACAAACATATGATATCATCCTTCAGAAACTTTTTGTTTTGAAGAAAAGAGCCAGGAGAGGATACGGCTAATGAGCCCCTTAATCAGATGTGTTGATTGCATATTTAACAATGCCCACTGCACTTCATTTACGGTTTGACACCTAGAAGCTACAGTGCCACCTGGGTCATTCCAAACCTTAATCTAGAAGGGTATGTGAACAAAACATCACCCTCAGTTGAGTCTCATTTGCCAAAACTCTAGAGTTGAAATGCAGACCAAAGGGCACCATTAACACATGCTTTTTTTCCCTTCTCATTTTGTTATAATGACAAATAATTTCATACTGTCCTGATTAGGGCAACAACTGTATTTAGTTGGAGTTTAAGAAATAAGGCTCTCTGGTATTTGTTTTCCTTTAATAAAAAGTGGAAACAGCTGTGATTCCAGATTTTGGAGAGTCTGTAAACAGAAGGCAAAGTGTTGGCTTAGAAGGGAGTTCTTTAGTTGATGCAACTGAGACAAAGAAATGTCCTGTCCTGATTGTCAGGGTGACAAATCTCAAGGTAAACAGTTTAGTATGTTAAGCAGGGATTCTAAGTATGAACAAGCTTATCTTTAAACTATGTATAAATTGAATTTTGCTTTTTTAAGTCCCAGAATCTAAGTTAGGAAAGTTCCTCAGAAAGCACCCAGTCCAGTTTATATGAATAGGAATACCAACTAAAAGTACAGAGAGTATACATCTGCCTCCCTGATACAATTTTAGCACAATGGGGAAGGTCCTTGTCCCCAAACTAGCTAGTTCCCTTCCACACTTTACATCAGGGGCTCCTAAACTTTTTTGTGTCATGGACCCTTTTAGCAATCTGGCAAAGCCTATGGGCTCCTTGGAATAATTCTTTTGAATTCATGATTAAAGGAAATATTAAATTTCAGATAGAGATTAGGAAAAATAAAAATGTTATTTTTTTCATCCAAGTTTGTGGACTTCCTGAAATCTATCCCCAAATCCTTGGGGAGTCCATGGACCTCAGCTCTAATGTCTAGAGTTCTAATAATTAATGTTTAGAGAAGTAGTGTATTAAACTTTATTAGTCATCTACATTTCAGTCTGAATAAACATGTATGGTCCATTCCTGAACATGATTTTAAAAAAATTATTAAATAGGGAAAAGAGAAGATAGATTAAGAGTCTGATAGTGACACCCATTGACAAAAGAGCATAGAAAAGGAAGACTAAGCAAGCAAAAGAAACAATTTTCCTGTTTTGCCATTCTGCTGAAGGCCAGTCTTTGCTTTAGGATATTTAAAATATTAGAATCAGAATTTACAGCTGGAAAGGATAAGAAGATTATAGATTCATAGACATAAACCTTGGAAGTCACCTAGTATCACCCCTTGCATTTTACAGATAGGAAACTGAAGCCTAGAGAGGTCCAATGGCTAACCCCAGAACATAGGTAGAAAATAGAAGACTCAGACTTCATATAGGAACTCAGCATAAAACTATCTAGCTATCTGGTCATTGACATAGCTGTTTGGAGTTGCTCATCTCCAAAGGGCTGGCTACTAGATGAAAAATTCTGAAGCTAAGGCAACTTATGAACACTATATAATAAGAAAAAGGGGAGTTATAATTTCGATCTGTGGAGAGAATACATGAAAAATTATGTATTTTGAAATATTCAAGTAAATCAAGAAAGATACAATGTCCCAGGCAAGTCAAAAATTGCAATCCACATTAATTATGTAATGTACATATAAATATTTCATTTAATTAATTCATCACTAAATATGTTGAAAAAAATAAAATAAAATGTCATAGAGGTGACTACATTCTAGAAAATGGAAGAAGAGTGAAACTTATTGATACTTTTATACTTTGATGAGATTGTGAATCCACGTATGTAGGTTGTACATATACAATATGTATACATACAACAATGTATATATACCCATGCCTTCTTATCTAGTCTGATTCATAATAAATGAATCAAACCTTCCATAAATCCTTCATAGCTAATCATCTGAATGCAGCCAAAGCCTTTCTCTTAGTCTTGGATACTTTGGGGTTACCAGGGCAACATTCAGGCCTTCAATCTGCTATCCCTCATTCTTGGAACATGAACACTTTCTTTTATCATACACATCGTTGATATTTTTAGACTACTTTTTGTATGCAAGTCATTATGCATTGTGCTGATTGCACTGAGTCAGAGGATATTACAGGGCCTCCTGAATGAACTCCACAGCCTTTCATACAAAATTATCCTAGCCAGGAACCACCAAGTAGATGAAAAACGCACTTTATGACAAGCAGTTGAATGGATGGTCCATTGAGATAGTCAATAACTACATATATCTGGAGAGGATGGAACTAGGTGGCACACTGGATAAAGCACCAGGCCCAGAGTCAGGAAGACTCATCTTCCTGAGTTCAAAATTAGCCTGAAATACATTAACTGTGTGGCCCTAGGCAAGTCACTTAACCCTGTTTGCTTCAGTTTCCTCATCTGGAAAATGAGCCAGAGAAGCAAATAGAAACCACTCCAGTGTCTTTGCCAAGAAAACCCCAAATGAGGTCATGAAGGGTTGGACAACTAAATATCAACAATTAAATGTGTGTCCATACATATATGTGTGTATGTGAGAGAAAGAGGGAGAGAGAGACAGACAGACAGAGAGAGAGAGAGAGAGAGAAGAATGTTCATAGTTGTTTGCATTTTGTTTTCCCCATTAGACTATGAGCTCCTCAGGCAGCAATTGACTTGTCTTTGCTTATGTCTCTAGTACCTAGCACAGTGCTGGTACAGAGTAAGTGCATAGTAAATGTTTACTGACTGACAGACAGACTGATTATTTAACTTCCTGAACCTCATGTAATTCTCTAAGACTATAAATTAGAGATGGCTTACAATCTCTGTTCCCATTCCTACAAAATTACAGGTCCTGGACAAATTGACATTCACACAATCTGACAATGCCTTGTTTTTATAGTCTTACCAGCTAAAATAAGCTCCTCTCTGCTCTAGCTAAATGGTTTTATCCCTATCCCTGGAGCACATCTTATATTTTTTACTTCATATAGGCAGCTAGGTAGCATAGTACTGAACCTAGAGTCAGGAATACCTGAGTTCAAATCTGACCTTGAACCCTTATTATCTATTTAACTCTGGGCTTATCCTCTATTTTAACCTTACTTGCTTTAATTTCTTTCTTACTAGAGGTTAACTCTACCTAACCTCTATCTGCCTCAGTTTTCTCATTTGTAAAATGGGGATAATAATAGCACCTACCTCTCAGGATTTTGGGGGACAAAATGCAATCTTTGTGATGCACTTTTTAGACCTCAAATCCCCATGTAAATGATGCTAGCTATTATTATATTGTTCCAGCTTCTCTGAGTGCAGCTTCTCCTTTACCTATTCAGATTTGTATCCATTCTTCAAAATCCAACCCAAAGTTTCCTGCCCATCTGTGAAGTCTTCCAGTCCACCCTAACCCACAAGGATAACCTCCACCTCTAAAATTCTAGAGCACATATAGTTTGTACCATTTATCTGGCAAATATTACTAGTCCCCAATATATAATCTCCCACATTGCAAAATGTACAGATTTGGAGTTCAGTCCTGTGTCTGTACCCCTCTTCTGTCTATTGTTGTGAGAGCCAGTGGGAGGAAAAGTACTTGGAACTTTTAGAGAACGTGAGGGCTCAGAACTAGAAAAAGGGAAGAAGCAATATACTTCAGGAAAACTCGGGGGAGCACTGTGATGTGCATCTTAAAGTCTTTTATTGAATAATTGCTTCCACTTGTGAATTCTTGAAACTCAACTTCATATGGTATATTTAGCCTGATGATACTATTTCTTTAACTATTGACTTGTTTTCAGATTTAATATTTTCCATATGTGTTATGTGGCTATTATTTCAGTAATGCAAATATCCAAAACACACCAAGGTCAAATAATGTACATCTATTTTAGTAGGATGCTGATAGTAAAACAGTTATAGTCAGTTTCAGAAATCAATCACCAAACATCTATTAAGCATCTTATATGGACTAGGGACTATGCAGATACTAAGACAAAAATAAAACAGTCCTTGTTCCCAAGGAGTTTACATTCTACTGTGGATAGTATATATATATAATATATATAGTATATATTAATATATAGTATATGTGAATATATAGTATATATATAAATATATATATGAATCTTGAAAGAAATAATGGATTCTCTAAGGTCAAGGTGAAGAAGAAAAGCATTCTAGGCATAGCGGCAGCTAGTTTAGATGGAATGTCATACCTAAGGAACAGCAAGAAAGCTAATTTAACTAGAGTCTAGCCACTAGGCCATAGAGTTTGGGAAGAGAAATAGTGTATAATAAGGCTGGAAAGTAGGCTGGAGCAGGTTGTGAAGGACTTTAAAAGCCAAAAAAAGGATTTCATCTTTTATAGCAGAGATAATAGGGGGCCATGGGTGTTTATTGAATAGAAGAGTGATATGGTCAGAGTTATACTTTAGAAATATCACTTTCACAATTAAGCCAAGGAAGGATTGCAATGGAAAAAAGACTTTAAGCTGGAAGAGAAATTAGGAGGTAACTATAACAGTCTTAACTGAGAAGGGATGAGGAACTGAAGATGGTGGCTGTGAGTAATGAGAAATAGACTAATGTGGGAGATATTGAAATGATAATACTGGCAAAATTTGGAAATTTGATTGGCTCTGTAGAGTGAGGGGAAGTGAGGAGTTGAGGATATAATGTGGAAGTTATAAACCTGAGAAACTATAAGGACGGAGAAGCTTTTGACAGAAATAGAGAAGGACAAGTTGTAGAGGAAAAAATGAGTTCTATTTTGAACATAGTATGTGTAAGATGTATATGAGACATGCAGCATGAAATATCCAATAGAAAATTGGTGATGGGGGCTTAGAGCTCAGGATTGGGATCAGGTTGAATATATAGATTGTTAAAATGAATTACAAAAAATATTCTACTGAATTAGAAAAATAACAACAAAATTCATTTGGAAGAACAAAAAGTCAAGATTATCAAAGGAACCAATGAAAAAAATGTAAAGGAAGGAGGATTAATAGTGCCAGATCTTAAACTATATTATAAGGCAGTAATTATCAAAATTATCTAGTACTGGCTAAGAAATAGAAAGGTAGATGAATGGAACACTGTAAACATACAATTTACAGCAGCAAATAAATATAATAACCTTGTATTTGAGAAGTGTAAAGATTTAAGATTTTAGGATAAGGATTCATTATTTGGTTAAAAAAATGTTGGGAAAATTGGAAAGCAATATGGCAGAAACTAGGCATAGACTAATATCTTTTGCCATTTACCAAGATGAGGTCAAAATGGATACGTAACCTAGATATAAAAAAAAGAGATTACAAGAAAATTAGAACATGGAACATATTGCTTATCAGACTTACAAATAGATGAACAATTTATGAATAAACAAGAGACAGAGAGCAAAGTTAAAAATAAAATGGACAATTTCAATTACATTAAATTGAAAAGGTTTTGAACAAATAAAACAAATGTAGCCAAGATCAGAAGGAAAGCAGAAAATGGGGACAGGGGAATTTTATAGACAGTTTCTCAAATAAAAGTCTCATGTCTCAAATATATAAAGACATTTTCAAATCTATAAGAATATGAATCATTCCCCAATTGATAAATGGTCAAGGGATGTGAACAGACAGTTTTCCAATTAAGAAATCAAAACAATTTTTAGTCATATGAAAAAATGCTCTAAATCATTATTGATTCGAGAAATGCAAATTAAAACAACCTTGAGATATCATTTTGTACCTACCAGATTGGCTAAAATGATTGAAGAGGAAAGCAACAAATGTTGGTTGGGATGTGGAAAAATTGGGACAGTAATTCCCTGTTGGTAGAATTGTGAACTGATCCAATTATTTTGGAGAGCAATCTGGAATTATGCCCAAAGAGTTATTAAAAACTGCCTATACCCTTTGACTCAGCAATGCCACTACTAGATCTATTTCCAAAGATGATTAGGGAAAAAGGAAAAGAACCTATATGTTCCAAAATGTTTATAACAGCTCTCTTTGTTGTGGCAAAGAACTGGAAACTTCCCATCAATTGAGGAATGGTTGAACAAGTTTTGATATACGACTGAGATGGAATACTATTGTGCTATAAGAAATGATGAGTTTGATGATCTTAGAAAAACATGGAACAACTTGAACAAAATAATGAAAAGGAAAATAGGCAGAAGCAAGAGAACATTGTATATGGTAACAGCACTGTTGTTTTAAGAATGACTGAGCAAGTAAGTCATTTTGACTATTATAAATATCCAAATTAAGTATAAAGGACATATGAAGAAAGATACTACATCCAGAGAAAGAACTAATAAATAGATACATAGAATAATTAGACATATACATATATATGTATACATATGTATACATACATATATCTATTTGTGTGTATGTCTAATGAAAATAATGATTGCCATCTTGGGATGGGGGGGAGGAAAAAAAGGAGAAAAATAAATTTACATGACAACTTTATGATATATTCAAAAAGAATACCAAGTTGTAAATAATAGATTTGCAGTTTCTTGTGCAATCATCTTTTTATTATGCTATGTCATAGAAATGCTTGTTTTATTCCATAAATTAAATTTTTAAAAAATTACAAAAAATAAAGAAATGATAATTCAGTCCATAGGAACTCATAAAGGTCACCAAGTGAGAGAATGCAAAGAAAGAAGGAAAGAGAGCTCAAGGCAGAGCCATAAGGTACGCCCATGGAGGGATAATGTGGATGAAGATTTAGCAAAAGATTCAGTTAAAGAGTAGACAGATAGATAGGAGAAGAACCAGCAATAGGAGTATCACAAAAACCCAGGAAGAGGAGATAGCCAACAGTGTTGTAAGTTGCATAGAAATCAACAAAGATGAATACAGAGAAAAGATCATAAAGATTTTCAGGAAAAAAAAAATAAGTATTTTAAATAGATCCTTAGCAGGTAAGTTATACTGACCATACAATAACTATGAAAAATCACAGATACTATTATATTTATTAGAAAAGAAGATCAGCACAATAAAGCTCAACATACCTAATCTTCTGTAAATAACTTTTTAAAAAGGTCAATGATAATAGATGTATTAGTAGGTTTCCATTTTTTAAAAGCCATTCATTTCTTACCTAAATACAGAATTCATAAATATAGTTCCAAAATCAATTGCAAGTTAAACACATTCCTAAGTATTTAGTCCTAAAAATAATTGGGACCTAGAAGAGTCCTTTTTGAAAACTTTACCAAAGAAAATCATCTTTAGGGCCCTCCGAAACCACGGGTAGAAAAATGCATAAACCATCGGGTTCAAGGTAGAATTTAAATAACCAAACCAAATCAGTACATCATTTAGAAATGGTGGGATGCTGTAATCCATAAAAGGATCAATGACTGTGCAGAGAAAGAATGGGCACCAACAAATGAAGAAAACTCCCATCACAATCCCTAAAGTTTTTGCTGCTTTCTTTTCTTTGCTTCGTGAAAATTGCTGTTTCTCTTCAAATCTATTTTGGATCTTCTGGTTTGAATTTTTTATTGATCTGGCTTGCCCTTTGGCAATGAAATATATTTTCCCATAGATACACAGCATAATAGATGCAGGAATATAGAAGGAAGTCACGAAGGCCAGGATGCCAGATATTCTGCTGAAAAAGACAAAGCAACCTCCCTTGCAGTGAATGTGCTTATAATACAGCTCTTCAGCTCCTTTCAAGTTTAGTTCCAGAAAGATCATCCCAAAGGCAAAAATGGCAGGGACAGCCCAGCTTATTGTAATCATCACAAGCACAACCAAGACATTAATCTTGATTTTATATCTCAGTGGGTCACACACGGCATAGTAGCGGTCAATAGAAATGAAAGACAAGTGGAAAATTGATGCTGAGCTTAGCATAATATCTGTGCTTGTGTGAAGCTTGCAAAAAACCTCCCCAAAATACCAGCACTTTTCAACTGATCTCACCATGCTGTAAGGCATGACCAAGCATCCCAACAGAAAGTCAACAGTGGCCATGGAATTGATTAGCATATTGGTGGGAGTGTGAAGTTGCTTGAAGTGTGATATGGAGATAATAACCATAAGATTTCCAGCTAGTGTAGTCAGAATCAGGAGTATCATTACACAGTACATGGGAATGCGGATGATACTTGTCCAACTGTGCTTTATACAGGAACCATTTGTGGCTTCATAACAAAATGACATTTTCTCAAGCAAGGCCTTTGAGCCAATTAATTTCCAACTTAGTGCATGAGATGATACCTGAGCAATATTAGGCCCATGTCCATAATCAGAGTAGAATTGTTTCACCTTTCCAATTGAACATACCCATCCAAGAAACCTGAAAGAAGAGAAATCTAAATTATGAATATGCCTGGTTACCATCACTGCTGATAAAAGAAGCCATGAAGTATAGCTAAAGTTAAACCTACTTTGTAAGGAGTTTCACCTCAAAAACCAAAATTGCTAGAAATGGTTTACAACTGAAAACTTTTAAAGAAAAAGACTGAAAAATATTTTAAATGTTCCTTTAGCAGAGAAGTTGTATTGTCAATCCAAATTATTGCTACTATTACAACAGTTTGCTTCACGTAGCCATTTCTTATTTAAAACACATTCTTTTTCCAGAGTTTGGACTTATTATGCCTGAAGTTCAAACTTCCAGACTACCATAGATGATGTTTTCAACAATGTGTTATTATAGTGTAGCTCTTTTGGACATGCATCTACCTGAAGGCAGGATGGTGTAAGTGGTTAGATGGTAGATCTTGGAATTAGGAGGAATGGAGTTTAGGTCCTGCCTTGCTTCTTTCACATACTAGCCCTGTGATCATGAGCAACTCACTTAGCTTCTTAGTACCCCCAAGAAACTCTCCAAGATTATAAATTTATAATGTATTTCCAATCTGCTTTGATGGAAAGAGTTTTCACAGCAGGAATCTCAATAAGATCACTGGTTCCAACCCCAAAATAACAATAATAAAACTCTAGATAAAGAGGATATCAAAGAAACATTCTTTGTTCTATTAGCAATAAATATGACATACTCATAAAAGATTTTTAAGACACCAAGAAAGGAGAAGATATAAATTTCTGAGATACTGATCATGGGCAAAAGTGTTTCAAAGACTCACATTTTTTAAAAGTGTTTAAAAGTGTCACAACACACAATGTGCCATGAATTGGCCATCTTTTTTTAACCCTTTCCTCACTTAAATTGATGCTTTCAATTTAGTTTGTTGGTAAATTGGTATTTCAGGGGATCATAGCTCCAATTTAATAATGGAAATCAAATTGAAAATAGGATTTACTTTGTATGAATTCACTTTGCTGCCAACTTGGCTAGAACATCTGCTTCATATACCAATGATATATTTTGAGGAGGAACAAAGGGCCTTTTGGAAAATTATTCCATTGAGCAGAGAAGTACAAAGCACTCTCCTTTCCCTCAATTTAATATATCTCTAATTTCACTGGTATAGGTACTACCCCAACAGCACGGATTGCAACCTTTCTATGCCCTTTCCTTATGTGAGACTCTAGCCCATGTTTGCCTCAATATTCTCCACAGAGCACCTACCCACACACTGGAGGCCATTCTCTGGATCTCTTGGCATTGCATGGATATCAAACAGAGCATTATTGGCTCCAATGGCCAGATTATTGGCCAGCCCACCTCTTTTTTCAGTTACACATCTTTTAGGATACTTCTGGTCACTCTGTAAATTAGTATGTTGCTGCTTTTTCACACCTACCATGCACGTCTGCACTGGAATCAAGAAGAGTAGTATTTAAGTCCTGCCTTGCTTTGCATAACCCACAATTCTTTGGTGACTATGGTTAATTCTTTGGTGACTATGCAGCATCAGCAGAATATTGATGTTTAAAAAGATGACCTTTGTTCCAGAGATAAGTTTGGGGTCATTATTTGAAACAAATGCTACTACTGACAAAGGTTTCAGTGTTGGATAGCAATAAGATTAGTACATGTAATTTTTAACATTAAATTTTTTAAATGTCCATTTTAAACAACGAAATGATTTTGCTTAAAATAGGTTTACTAATTTAATTAAAGAATATATTATAGCATTATGAATTGCCCAGTTATCTAAGAATGGGACAGAATGGTGTTTTATTCTCTTTGAGTTTCTCAAATGTCTGGCTACAAGTAAGAACTATGATGTAGTAAAAAGAATTCTGGTGACCTGGTTTCTAGTACCTATTTGGCCACCTGTGTGACCTGAACAAAGTACCTGAGTTCTGGGGTCTGTTTCTTTATGTCTACCATGAAGAGGTTGAACATCCTAGATGACCTCTAAGGTCCCTTCAAGCTGTTGTGTTCTTTTTTTCCAGTTGTTTCAGTTGTATCTGACTCTTAGTGACCCTATTTGGGATTTTCTTAGCAAAGATACTCGAGTAGTTTGCCATTTCCTTCTCCAGCTCATTTTACAGATGAGGAAACTGAGGCAAACAGGATTAAGTGACTTGCCCAGAGTCTCACAGCTAATAAGTATCTTAGACCAGATTTGAACTCACAAAGATGAGTCTTCCAGACTCCAGGACCAGCACTCTATCCATTGCACCACCTAGTTGCCTCTCTTGTGTTCTATATACCTATAAATTTCATTAAAGTTAATATTTTGTAAAAAGTACAAAATATTAACTTTAATGAAATTTTCTTCTTCAGAAAATGATTTAGATTGGCACTCTTAATCTGAGGTCTATGAACTTTAAAAAAATTGATAACTGTATTTCAATATAATTGGTTTCCTTTTGTAATTTTATTTCATCTATTTAAAAATATCATTCTGAGAAGGGGTCCAAAGGGTTCATGAAGGAAAAAAAAGGTAATAAAACCTGGTTTAGTCTGAATAACTTTAGAAAAATATTCTTATTCAGTTAACTGGGATATAAACCTTTGAAGATGTCCATATTTAATATCTGAATGGAAAGAGCAAACAGTGACATAGTAGATACACCAGAAATGGTATATACCATCCTCCTCCTCTATCAGAGAGCTATGACTACTAGATCGTAGTGCCTAACACATGGTAGGCGTTTAATAAATGTTTATTTGATTGATATTGATTGATTGAAGGAAAATCCAAAAGAGATCTCAAGAAGTAGATAAGATTCAGTTAAGTAGGAAGGAGGAGGCGAGCAAAATTAGCCGTGGAAAGCTGGGAATTCTCATTGTTTTTTAAGAACAGTAGATATATTATTATTCTGACTGACATGTAAGTTTCATGTAGCAAAAAAAAGTCAGAAAGATACGAATACAATTTATATTTCAGAATATGAGACAGGGTACTATAATCCAGAATTTTCCAGACCCATCATTTTGCAAGTTAGTGGAGAAGAAATCTGGATGTGAGTTGGGTAGAAAAAGGGGGAGAAGAATCTGGCAAAAGAGACTCCAATGGGAGCAGAGAAATACTTAACAAATGAGGGAAGGGGAGTGAGAGAACAACTGGGAGAAGACATAAGGACACACAGCATGGAACTATGAAAGACCAAAGAAAAGAAGATTTCAGTTTTTAAACAAAACCCAGAATGTAGTTTGGGCTGAATTTCAAAGTCTTTAGAAGCTCTGTAATTAATGCAATAGCTTACCACCAGCCTCTTCCCAACACTGAAAGAGTTTTCTAGAAAGATTAATTAGAGCAAGGAAAAAGGTAAAAAGACAAACAACCTTTGATAGGGGGACAGGCCTTCTGGGATAATGTCAGCATGATTCCATGGCACTGAGCAGAGGCTGTATTACTGAGTCAGTAAGTAAACGGTTTCTGCTATCAGAATAGGAACCACAATGCCAAATACAAATACATTTATTTCTTTACACACATGTATAGAAAAGGCAAATATGAGTGAAAAAAACATGTTGACAAAAAATTAAAATATTATTACAATTATTCCATTGTACAAAATTGCATAATGTTAATATCAAATAATATAAATATTATTACTAAGGTAAATAAAAATGTCATAATATATGTTGAAACAGCACATGATATAGTGGCCATATTTTCTGAACCAAAAGTTAGAACATGGTAGTTAGGAATATCCTAACAAAAAAAGGGGGGATATTCTTTTATAAAAGCCAAAAAGTGGATGTTTTTCAACTTGGGATTATCCCCCAAAATAAGGAGTAGATAGCTACCATCATTGGGACATAGAAGATTGAGTGATCTTTTTAAGTAACATATAGAGTGTATATATTTGCCAAACATCTTTTTAAAATGTGAAAATACGGCATTATTTATGCATATTCAAACACATACGTTTGGGTGGAAGGGCAAGAAGCAGATGTTTCAAAACCAAACAATACCTTACGTTCTAGTAAAAGGTATATTTTTAAAAGTCTAACAAAAAGCATTAACTAAATATAATGGTAAAAATTTCAAATAGGAATTTAATTGTATCTTTAAAAATTCAGTTTTCTAGCATCATTCTTTCTTGCTACAAAGTTATTAAATAATTTATCTGAATCCGATTTCCATAAAATCTGGACAACCTCTTTGACATGCTCTCCTTTCCTTGTTTTTTAAAGATTATTAGACAAAATGCAATGTTTTATACCTCCCAGCATTTTACATATTTAATAAGTGAATATTCAAAAAGAATTAATATCTTAAAAAGGTGAACTTGCAAAGCAATCTGTGTTTAAAAATGCAAATATTTCTTTAGTTCAAAGGTTGAAACTAAAAGAAACTGAAGTACATTAAATAGTTGTCATTACAGAACTTTGTAGCTCTACAATGAATTAACCTAAATTTTGATATATCGATCATTACCAAACCACTGCTATTTCACTTGATTTTATATAAAACATAATCCCTCCAAATTATTCCTCTTAGCTATCAGATAATAGCGTCATTTGGAATCCTTTAGCTCTATTTCCTCTGTAGCGACTGTCTACAAACATACCTTTTCAGGAGTAGATGGAACACAGTCAGGGAGACCAGAAAGCAATAAGTGTGTGTAAGTGATAAGTTCATATGAATCCACAGATCCGACTGCTGCTGATTTGAGCCTGTTGCTACTTAACTGTGGACTGGATGGCAGGATGACGTAAATATTAAACACTGGAAACAGAGAAGCTGATAATAAATCTTTCTGAAGACAAGTTCACAGGGCTGAAAACGATAAACAAAAGTGCTTTTGTTCAAAAACAGAATCAGGAAAGTAGAATTGAGCAAACTAAATAGACACATGAATATTACAATTTACTTTGAAAATATTTTTAAATATATGCCACCAGTTACTGGAGTCATGACTATTACCTTCAAATACTTCAAATACTATAGCTTCAAATACTTATCCATTGATATGGCTTTAAAATGTCTCTTATTTTCATTTAAGTCAATGATGTCAACATTGTAAATGTTTGGCATGTTAAAATAACTCACATTCAAAACAGGTGACTTCTACCACAAAATTGAAATAAATACCTAAATCAAGGCCAAATATTCCACTGTGTCCAAGAGAGTGGATGGGCAAATCAAAATTTCTTTCTCTTGAATTAATTATTTCATCTATTTGGTATCAAATACACAATCACAAACCTTAGAAACGGAAGAAAAAACCTTCCGAGGGTCCATTGACCTATCCGCCCAGAATAAATCAGGTTTGTTACATGCTCGACTAGGTAGAGTTTCTGGAATTTTACTGCCGAGTCAAAATAGGCTTGTTTGGGACAGCAGATACTAGTAGCTGTTTATTCAAATGTGCCTGCCAGGGTGTAAGAAGCAAATGCCAAACATGTTGTGGCAACTGGTTTCATAAGGTTTATTTAGGTGGTTAGTCATCTAAAGAAAAGACTGAGATTGAAGGGAGTAGTCCAGGCAAGGAGTGGGTCAAGTAGGGCCCCCAAAAGGTCCCAGATAGCTGAGGAGGTGACAAAAAGAACAGACAAAGGAACAGTAAGCAAGCGAGGCTGGGATCAAAGAAGAAAGTGGCTCACAGAGATCTCAAGCAATGTTAGATCTCTACAAGGTAGACGAGTTACGCTGTAAGTGTCCTTCCCACTTTAAAGTCAGTCCCACTCCTGGAGAAATTTGTCTTTAAATTTTTCATTCAACCCAAGAACACTCAGAATTGGGTGAGGTTATGTCTTTGGAGCAAATGAAGAGCTCCGTGGAGGCTACGAAAACAAACACCTCTTTACCTCTATACTCTACCTTCGGTCTTTGGGGCTTCTGTTGTCCATTCACACCCCGACCCTGCAACCAAAGGCGGATCTTTAACCCTCTAAACAGAGATTTCCCAGAAAATATCGGCTTTGGGGTTGCCTCATGAGTCACCTCAAGGTTGAACATTCCCGAGTTGAAGACTTTGGAGATAAGACCTTTTAGAAAGAGAAGGGAATTTCCTAAGCATCATTGCCTTTGGGATAATAATAAGGATGATGAAATCAGGCATATAAAGTTTTCAATTATCTCATTTGACTCTTACAATCCTTTGTATTAGGTGCTGTTATATTTCTTCTACAGCTGAAGAAAATGAAACAGAGTTTAAATGACTTGCCTAGGGTCACACACATAGTCTCTGAGGTCTCCTTTGAACTCAGGTCTTTCTGACTCCAAACCCAGTTTCATTTTGGAGATTTCCCAGACTATACTCTAAAATGGGGATGCGATGAGTCATAGGAAAAATAACCTTTTTAGATAAACTCACCAGGATTAAAACTCTAAAAAGAAATTGATGGTATGAATCTAGAGTATTGGGTGAGGAGGCAGTCCTGGACCACTTGATATAGTTGCTAAGATTATGTTTAGCTGTTTTAATAATGTGTTCTATTTTTTACATGGTAGATACCACAAACTAAATACATTTTCAATTTAATTTGTCACTGAAGAGACTGCATATCTGCGGCAGGTTGAAAAGTGAATAAAGCTCTGCAAATTGTTGCTCATGTCATTTCATGAAGGCCTTCCTCTGCATATTTTAATATTTAAGAAATAACATTAGAGCACTCAGGATGCCTTTCTAATCCTACATTTTCAGGACTATCTCCATTTCTTTATTTCTTACTCACAAGTCATCATTGGTACAATGATAGCAAATGTCACAAAAGGCAGGAGAGAGAAGATGGAAGTACAAAGAGATGAGCGTAATGGTCTTGGGTAGGAAGCATTAGAGGAATATTCTGGGACAAAGCCAATGCCATGAAACACAAAAAGAGAAAAGACAGTAGGACCCCAATGAAAACCAAAGAACTGGGCAGTTCAACTTCTAAAGCAACAGCAAGACGCTGAAGCTAGAAATAGTAGAGTGTATTTGTCTTCCTTCAAGACACTACTTAACCATTTAGTTAGGAACCAAAACCTTCAGTAAGTGGGTTGAGTGGTAAGATTGGGGAAGGCAGTGAGACTCCTTGAATCAGTCCTATGACAGTGGACTTCCAGTTAAGGATGACAGCATGAAAAATCACAGATCAGCCCAGCCCTCCCACATATACACTAGCAATGCTCTTAAAATAATGCCAGATTAAATAATGATCCAGAATCCAAAGAAAACCTTCAGAAACTTCTTTCTCAATGAGCCCACAACTGCAAAAAGGACAAAGGAGAAGTTCTGAGCAGTCCCACCTGCGAAGCTAGCATGAGGTCAGGTGAACAGGCTATAGAAACATATCAATACCTTGAGTGGATATACCTCAAAGGGGTTGATATTGTTGTTGTTTAATTGTTCAGTCATGTCTGACTTTTAGTGACCTCATTCAGGGCTTTCTTGGCAAAGATAGGAGTGTTTTACCATTTCGTTCTCCAGCTCATTTTACAGATGAGGAACTGAGGCAAACAGAGTTAAATAATTTGCCCAGGGTCACACAGCCAGTAAATGTCTGAGGACAGATTTGAACTCAGGTCTTCCTGATTCCAGGCCCAACACTCTATCCACTTAGCTACTAAAAAACAAAATTGATTCTATATGGATATGCCTAAAGAATAAATCTGACTATGTCATTACCTTAAATGTCATCCATTGTTGATTGATGTTGTCCATTGCCTCTATGATAAAATACAGACTCTTCTATTTGACTCATATTCCTTCATAATCTGACTCTAGACCAGGGATGGGGAACCTGTGGCCTCGAGGCCACATGTGGCCTTCTAGGTCCTTGGGTGTGGCCTTTTGACTGAGTCTGTTTTACAGAACAAATCCTTTTACTGAGGGGATTTATTTTGTTAAGTTTGGATTCAGTCAATGGGCTGCACTTGAGGACCTAGAGAACCACATGTGGCCTCGAGGCCACAGGCTCCCCACCCCTGCCTAGATCTATATTTCCAGCCATATTGTGTGGTGCTTCCCTTCATGCACTGTTTTCTAGGGCTTACTGACTTCGTTGGTGTTCCCTGTATATGATATTCTAAACTCTGTGTCAAAGCTTTGGCCCAAGCTATCTCCCATGCTTAGAATTCTTTCAGTAAGTCTGTCAACAAACTTTTATTTAGCACTTTCCACATGGTATCCTAAAACTAGAAAGTCTTCAATCCCTTTTGAAGTGCCATGCATTTCCTCAACTCCATACCCTGGGAACCTCTAGCTCCATTCGAGGATCAGATCAAGCAAATTCCTTTAGAAACCTTTCCTTGTTCCCCCCAGTTGTTAATGCTTGCCTCTCTCAATAACTTGGTACATTTGTATACTTATTGTTCTGTAAGCATATGGCATCCCCACTATGGAATGTGAACAAACACCTTGAAAGCAGAGGCTGGCTCATTTTTTTCTATTTGTATCCTCAGCCCTTAAAAAAGTACCAGCTTATCATATTATAATAGGTGCTTTATAAATAAATGCCCTCCAATTACTCATTGACAACTTTATTTAAAAATAGAAAAGTGGGAAATGCTAGTAGCTTTTTGCATACTATGGAGTGATGAGATTGTCATTTACTCATGGTAATTTCAACAGCTTTTCTTTTTTTTAATGGCAGGCAGTATGTGCAGTATAAAATGTGCTGGACTTTGGGTAAGGAAGATCTAGATTCACTTCTTAACTTTAACACATAATAGTTACGTGACTATAAGCAAATCACTTAATCTGTCTCCTCATCTATAAAATGGGGATGGCAATTCTTTCTTTCTTTAATTTTTATTTATATATTATGTATAATATTTATATAAATAGAACATTTATATGTAATAAATAAATATTTATTATATTATTTATAACACTTTACCCACAGGGTTATTGTGAAGCTCAAATGAGATACAAAATGTTTGTAAACTCTAAGAATGATATAAATGTTAGTTATTTCCCATCCACTGAAACTTTTATAGTTTGTATGTTATTTTTGTCAGAGCAATCTAAAGATATCCAACATTCTGTATTCTATCTAAAATAAAATGAAATATATTGAAATACACACACACAATTTACTTACAAGGTATTATATAGACCATTAGTTGTTTTGTTTTGTTTTTTAACAAAGATTCAAGAATTGATCCCTTTTGCTACTATAATAATTGTCACCAGATTCTTAGCAATACCATTAGCTCCATTGTGTTTCCAATCAGTCTTCAGTCATACTACAACAGCAAACAGGCCCCCAGTAATTGTCTGCAATATAACAAGATACAATTTCATTGTAGACAGGAAGACAAAATGTCACCTTGTACTCAACCAATTTTAGCTAAGTAAATATCATAATCTGTTGATAGGCATTTTTTGTAGCTCTATGTAAATTGATATCCTTCCATCATCAAGTCTACCAAATGGATCAAACATTGTCTATGAGGTAATCAGCCACTTAATTGGCAGGTAGACTCTGTTTGCACTGGCTGGGTTTCAAAGTTTCCAAAAAGTTCTGTTAAAGAAAAAATATTAATGCAGTACTGTACTCTGTTATGCACAAATCTTCCAGAAACAATTAATCTGTCATTATTGTACTATAGAGACTTGTAGTTGAGATAGAAAGGAAGAGAGGAGAGGAAAGAGGAGAGAGAGGAGAGAAGAGAGAGGAGAGGGGGGAGCAGAGGAGAGAGGAGAGGGGGGAGGAGAGGGGAGAGGAGAGTGGAGAGGGGAGGGGAGGGGAGGGAAATTATGCCAGGGTCTTACCAGTGGATGAGCCCACTCACTTTACTGTATCCATTCATAGTTTGTCAGTCTTTTATCTTTCCTTCAAAAGGGGTTGAAGACTTTCTAGTTTTGGGATACCATGTGGTTGTGGAACTAGTCCATCAAGATGTTGTGAAATAATTATGGTTCCTATTTTTACCCCACAGACCTCAGTAGCTTTTGGGCCTAATAAACAAATAAGCCCTGGATAAACCAGATCCCCTGGTTCACCAAAAGGAAGACCTGCTATAACATCCGAAAGCCCTTTTTTCATACTGGGGAGTCTGAATATAAACTAGACTGTCAATTTCCAGATGTTCTCCCCAGTATGAGTCACCAGCAGTCCCTGTACATTAAGTCCAGATTCCTGTTTCCTCCCCACAATATCTGGTACTGCTTCATCCAGATAAAGACCCTATAAAAACTGACCACCTTTCGTACCTCAGCACCCTGACCTGTTTCCATTCTCTCTGACCTCCCCTTGTATTCTCAGTATTTCCGCTCAATAAAACTCATTTGCTTCATTTTGCCTCTGCTAGCCCCCAGCTTTATGTCCTACTGTGATAGTGCTCATCAGCCAGGCCAGTTTTCTCTTTTAGAAGCATCAGGTATTTAACAGGGTAGGATGAACAGCCTTGGCACCAAAAATCCCATGTCCTGAGGATAGGACCTCTCCATTCTCCCTGACTCCAGGGTGCCTGCCCAGAACCACATGCCCCTCTAGAGCCATATAAATGGTCCAAAGGTTCTAATCACCCACTAGGTCCTTACTTTAGGTAATGGAGAATGACTACAAAAGCATGGCAGTCTTGTAAGCATCAGAAGATTAAACCTCAAAATGAGTTTATGATAATGAATAAAGCTACAAGGATTTTTAAGCTATAAGGAGCAGGAAGATAAAAAGGGATGAGACCTCTGCAAAAATAATGAATGACAGAAAGAAGATGGAGTTAATCGGTGCTTACTTGGCTTCCCGTTTTCTCTGCCAAAGGGACTGGAAAAATGGCTAATAGAGTTGACACCTAAGATAAGCAGGGAGATTAAAAGAGAACACCTGGATATTCTTCATGAGTTCATGACTAGACCCACATGGGCTTCATCCTAAGGTATTGAAATGCATCCCGTCCTGCTGATGCAAGCAGTAGCTGTTCAATGTTTACCTGTCTTCCCTCCCTGAAATTTCCAGATCTTAGGTGTCAAAAAAAAAAAAAGATGTAAGTGTCTACTGCAAAGTGGCAGTTGTGAGAGGTCACACTCTGGTTGTGCTGACAAGACTTATTAAAAGATTCAACTTCCCAGGCTATGTCTCTCACTAGGAAGAGGCCTGAGGAAAGAGATTGTTCTTTCCAAGAGCCAGCCTGCTGAGGTACAGAGCTGCTATATCCCTACTGCAAGTCCCTAGCAACTGGGGACAAGCAAGCAAGTATTTAAGCCCTTAATAGGTGCTGTGCTAGGTACTGAAAATAAGACGACAAAAATGAAACACTTTCTTCCCCATTAAGGAGTTTATATTCTAATGGATGATCTTAAGGAACTAAATAATTATCATTAATAATGAAAGAATAGAGTCATCTGGAGCTTGGTAGGTGGCAGAGACCTATACTTTTCCCACTCCCGACTCCTCACCCTGGCCCACTGTGATCTCTGAAAACAAGATCCAGGCAGAATCGACTCTAGCTCAAACTCTGAGTAGCACCTGGTGGTTTGTGCAGATACAGCACTTTGGAGCTTTTTTTTTTCCTTTTAAGTTTTGTGAAGTTTGTAGTGTTCCTTTGGAACTTAAAAATACTTTCTTGTCAATTGACTTTTTTTTTTTGCTGAAAAAATATTTTTTTTTCCTTCACTAGAATTATTTCCTTTCTAACTGATGATTTAATGTTTGTTTTGTCTCTAGGATTCTCTATTTTGGACCAACTTAGCTTGTTTCACAGGATTCAAAATGCGTCTTGGCTGTGGTTGCCAGGGAATTAATTTCTGCCTGTAGCGGTATCATATAATACTAACGACTGCTTGTAGTTACTAACAGAACTGTGATACTGATTATTTTGTTGCTTAACTGTACCCATATTATGTACTCTATTGATTTTTATTGCTATTATATGCACCATTGTGAATTTTATTGCTAATGTATATAGCATATTGCTCTGCTGTATGTTCTATTGTTTATAATGATGCTTCATGCTTCTATTTGCTTTATTACTTTGTTGAAAGCATTAACTAGAATTTGAACAAAATCATGGCCAAAACTTTTAGGAATGTGGTATGCAGTAATGTTCATATAAACATGCAGAGGACTTTTAATTCTAACAATAAACACAACATAAACATAAGGATGTTGTCAAAGCATTCATTGAAGGATAATTCAAAAGGATATGGGGATATATGAAATATAGATATGAGAAGGCAAAGAAGACCCTGCTTGATAAATTGATAGAAATGATAGCTCATTCAAAAGCATAAATAAAAATTGTGGAGTTACTGAGCTATCCTCAGAAGATGATGACTCACTTAGATAGTTTAAAGTAATTTGAAAACTATGATGGACAAAAATGTTTGCCTGTAGATATGTACAGTGGAAGGAATACTGACTTTGAAATCAGAGGACCCTAGCTGAAGTTCCACTTCTGAACTATCTATACACTTTCCAGGGATATCCACACAGATGATGAGGTTGAAGCACATATTGCCAGAATATGCTCAGCATTTGGGAGGCTTCTGAAAGAAAGTGTGGGAGAGAAGAGGTATTGAGCTGCATACCCAACTGAAGGTCTACAGAGCCATTGTGCTGACTTTGTTTTACACCTGGGAAACCTGAAAAGTCTAGCAGTGCCATGCCAGAAAACTGGACTGCTTCCATTTGATTTGTCTTAGAAAAAAATTTGAAGATCACCTGGCATGATAAGGTACTGGACACTGAGGTCCTATCTCAAACTGAATTGCCAAGCATTCAGTCTACTGCAGAGGACTCAGCATCAATGGGCTGGCCACTTAGCCCGAATGCCAAATGCAAGCTTACCTAAAAGATTATTCTATGGAGAATTCTCACAAGGCAAGCTCTCACATGGTGGTTAGACAAAATGGCACAAGGACACTCTAAAGGTCTCTGAAGAATTTTAGTATCAACTGTGAGACATGGGAGATATGGGCACAGGACCCTCCAGCATGGCTTGTCCACATCAAAGAAGGCACTATATTCCATGAGCAAAGCAGAACCACAGTAGCACAAAGCAAACATGAGCTGCAAAAATCCAGAGACATTTCCATCCCAAATATTCTAATTTTTACTTGTGCTCGACCTGTGGTAGAGCCTTCAAAACTCATATTGGACTGATCAATCAAGCTGAACTCACTGTACCCTGACCCCAACATCATGATGCTGTTAGTGCTCTCCAAAAATGAGACAAACAGGGGGCAGCTAGGTGGCACAGTAGATAGAACCCTGGAGTCAGGAGGACCTGAGTTCAAATTCGGCCTCAGACACATAACACTTATTAGCTGTGTGACCCTGGGCAAGTCACTTAACCCTATTGCCTAACAAAAACAAACTAACCAAAAAAACAAAAATGAGACAAACAAGAATAACCTCAGGCAAGTTATTTAAATTCCCTAATACCTAGCCCAGGCTTCAGTTTGGACACTAGGCTAAATGACTTCTAAAGACCCTCTAAGATTATCTGCAATTTATCCTGTCTGTGTATTTCTGTAGGGCAGCTAAGTGGTACAGTAGATAGAGCACTGGAGTTGGAATCAGGAAGACACATCTTCATGAGTTCAAATCTGGCCTCAGATACTTACTAGCTATGTGACCCTGGGAGTGTTACTTAATCCTGTTTACCTCAGTTTCCTCATCTATGAAATAAGCTGGAAAAGAAAATGGCAAACCATTCTAGTATTTTTGCCAAGAAAACCACAAATGGAATCATGAAGAGTCTCACACAACTGAAATGACAGAAAAACAAAATATATTTCTGTATATAGTTGTTTGCATGTTATCTCTTTCCAGGAGACTGTGAGTTCCTTAACAGGAGGGACTGTTCCTTTCTTTATACCCCCAGTACTTAGCACAGTACCTGGACCATAGTAGGTACCTAATAATGCTTGTTAACTTGACTCAACTTTCATCTCATAGATTCCATGATCTTCTGACTTGACTGATAAAGGTGAAATTCTTTTTTTTTTTTTTTAATCAGGAAGAAGCTTTATTAACAACCTGGGAAGGGCAGGCATCCGGCATGTGTGAAAGCACACAGTGAGAGCACCTGTATCAACAAATGCACACCTTTTTATTCCCTATTTCCTCATTTACTGGGTACTGTGGAAAGTCTAGCAGTGCCATGCCAGAAAACTGAATTGCTTCCACTTGATTTGTCTTAGAAAAAAATTTGAAGATCACCTGGCATGATAAGGTACTGGACAAAAGTGTCCAAAGTGCCTAATTTCTCCACGTGAGTCTCCGCCCCTAATTATATTTTCCACTCCCCACAGTTCAGTGATCTCGTCCCTTACTTGGGAACACCCCTTTCGATATTAATCTATACCTAACCTCAGAACCGGTTTCCTACCTGTTAGTCTATTCACTACCAAGAGTGTTTTCTTATTCTAATATCACTCCCTTTGTTCAACTTCCACCTAGCCCTGAAATTGCATTCCTTTCCACTAGATTTTTGTGGAAATAAAAAATAAAACAAAACAAAACAAAAGTAACGATAAATTGTTCATTTAAGGCTTCAGAAGTCTCCTTTCATACAGCTGTCTGGTGTTCTGGACATCATCCAGTGAAGTTTTCTGGTCTAATTGCTGTTCAAGCAGTGTCCAGCAGACTGGAAAGCTAAAATTCTGAAAAAGGTACAGCACCCACAAATTGTATTCAGGCTAGATGTGCCTCAACACATGATTATCATTGGCCTAAACCAAAAAGAAAAGTTCTCAGCCATGAGTCTCTAAGCAAGAGCCATTTGAATTTTGGATTGATACAACTTAAGTAATGTGGCGCTAGAAAGTGATACAGAAAAAGAGGGAGGATATAGAGATTAAGCTCTCAAAAAATATTTAATAACCAGTTTTTGGACTTGTGTACAGTCTGAAGTCATATGCTAGAAATGCTTATAAAAACCAGAGATTCAACTTGGCAGTTCAAGAACAGCTCAACATGAGTGTGTTTAAGTTTCTCACTGCTCTCTTTCAACATAAAGGGTAGCAATCATCCCGTTTTGTAATTATGTGACAGATTATTACAGATGTTAGAAGTGAGAAATGCAATAAATCCTGAAGATCAAGATAAGGTTAGACTGATACAAGTGAAAAGGAGCTTGCTATACCACAGGGAGCTGAGGGCCAATTTGAAAAAGATGAGAAATAGATTATGATTCCAAGAGTAAAGCTGATAAAGAACAAATATGGGTCTTCAAAGATTGATTTAACAGGAAAAGACAAAGGACCACAATTGGTCATCTTAATTCAAACTCAAATGCTTATAGAAAGCCTGATTAGAACTGGAACCCTGGACAGAAAGATTCCCCTTGGTAAAGCAAAGGATCAAGATACCAGAAACTATAACAGTACAATGTAAGTGTGCCCCTGGATCAGAGCAGCTGAAGAAATTGGCTATTTATCTATTGAGTGTACCTGACAGGAGAAGCTAGCGTTAAATGTTGGCTTCAAAAAACAAGGAAAACAGAAGCACAGAATTTCCAGATCTTTAAGTGTCTACAGTGGCCATACAGTTCAATTCATATTTAAAAGGAATCCCCATGGCAACATAACCAAAAAGTGCACATTCAGCCTTTGCCCCAATCAATCAATCAAATATTCATTAAGTGCCTACTATGTGCCAGGTACTGTGTTAGGCACTGGGGATAAAAGTACAAAGAAACAATCCCTACTCTCAATAAGCTTACCTTTTAATGAAGGAGACATACACATATTAAAATATATATGCTGTAACTATAAAATGAACATGTAAATATATTTTATATATTTGATATGTATACACAGAAAGTAATTAGATACAAGGTAATTTGGGAGGGAAGTCACTAGCAATTGAGGGGATCAAGAAAGGTTTCATGCAAAAGACAGTGCCTAACCTGCATCTTCAAGGAAGAGATAAACTATGTGAGGTAAAGGTAAGGAAGGAGTATATTCTAGTCATGGGAGTGGCCAATATAAATATATAAAGATATATATATATATATATAGTGAGTGATAGAGTGTCCTGAGTGAAGGAACAAAAAAGAAGATCTGTTTGGCGGGAAGATCAAAAGCTGTGAGGGGGGAGTAATGTCCAATGAGACTGGAAAGGTATGTTGAAACCAGGCTGTGTAGGACTTTAAAAGTTAAACAGAGGAGTTTTATGTTTTATTCTAGAGTCAATAGGAAGCTATTGGAGTTGTCTGAGTAAGGAAGTCACACAGTCATATCTTTTGTGCTTAAGGAAAATTATTTTGGTGGCAGTGTATAGAATAGATTATTGAGAGGCTTGAGGAAGGGAGACCCATCAGGAGGCTATTGCAATAATTTAGGCAAGAAAGGATAAGGGCTTGAACTAAGGTGGTAGCTGTGTGGAGAGCAAGGGTCAGATGTAAAGGAATAAGCAAGATTTGGTACCTAACTGGATATGTGAGGAAGAAAATGGGATTAGAAACCTGAGACAGTGAAAAGATGGTGATGCGTTCTTCAGAAACAGGAAAGTTTGAAGAAGGGGAGGATTTAAGAAGAAAGATAATGAGTTGTTTTAGACATCTTAAGATGCCTCTAGGACACCCAGGATAATTGGATATTTGAAATATCTACTAGGCAATTGGTGATACAGGACTGAAGCTCAGGGGATTGATTGAGACTGGATTTGCACAGAGGTGATAATTAAACCCCTGAGAACTTATGAGGTCATGAAGAAAAGTATAGAAAAAGAAAAGGATTCAATACAGAACCTTGAGGAACACCCACAGTTAGGACGGGTGATATGGATAATGAGTGAGCAAAGGAATGTAAGAAGAAGCAGTTAGGATGAAGGTATATGCAGTAGAATGTCATCAGATCTTTAGGGCAGAGGAAGACAAGAAGAGACACTTTCATCTGCCCAGGTGGACTTTACAAGTCTGAGCATATGCCGCCCAGACATGTTATAAGTACCTGCTGTTGTTGTTGTTTTTTGTCGTTCATTCTAGAAGAGGACCATGACGTCAGGGAGGTGATGCCATGACATGCAAAGTCATCAGCCTCACTTTCTCCTCTGAAGCCATCTGGGGCCAGTAGCCAAATAGAGAAGGTGACTAGAGGCATGAATGAAAGGGAAATTTCACTGAAGTGAATGATCTCATTGCTTTTGATATGATTTTGTGTTGAATCAGCTGGGAGGAGATTGTTTGGAGCTGTCAGTCAAGTTCCAGATTTGAAAAGACTCCACGAAGTTCAGGAGTTACATAATATTATTGTCCAAGAGTCATCACTACTGCAGAGAACACAGAAGGGTTCCTCAGCTGGTCATGTCCAAAGAACCTTCAAGACCTAAGAACATTTCTAGGATTTGGCAGATACTATTGAAAATTTGTGGATAATTATGTTGTCATTGCTAAAGTCCTAAATAATCTCATATATGACTGAGGAACACCAGAAACAGAAGGATAAGAAAGGTTTGGGGCCTGAAGCCCCAGAAACCATTCTGAGATCATTAGCATGAGAAATATGAACAAACTTTTAAAGATTTGGTCATTGTCTCACACATACACCAGTGTTTGTCTACGTAGAGTCAAAAAAGGTACTTTGTCTACTTACGCTAGACTAAAAGACTTGGAAGCAATTCTGTGTCAAAAGAGCAATGGTTACCAGAAAACTATTTGCATTTGCCAATAGAGGAAATACTGACAATGAGACTTCTTATCCCACAAACTGGAGTTCTTGGCTTTGAGATGTCACCAAGAAGTCCAAAGACTATAGGATAAACAAAAATCCATTTACCTATATTTTTACCTGCACTGAATTAGATGCCACCTGCCAGAGATGAGAAATTGCACTCAACAAATATCAGTCCAACATATAATATCAGTCAGGAGAAACTAACATGGAGGCAGATGCTGCATTCTATATGCCTTGTGGCAACAAAGCCATGGTATATTTCTAGAAGGCCCGAAGTCTGTGATGGAAAGGGAGCTAGGCCAGAGTCAACTGGAAATGCAGTTGAGGGTCTGGTTACTTCTATCAGAGAATGTGCCATTGGTGGATAATAATTTTGTTTCATTGAGTCAAACTGCTTTGCTCTGTATATCCTTGGATGGTTGGTAGCGAGAACAAATGGTCAATGAAAGACTTTGAGAAGTTACATGAACCAAGAGGCAAGGAATTGATTCTTAGTGACTTAAGCTTCATTTCCAACAAGGTGCCTTTCCCTTGACCAAATAGAAAAAGTTAATTTACTTGATATGTGATGTGCAATGTTGGTCTATAACTTCTTCCAGGCTGCTTTCCACTTTTCCCAGGAGTTCTTTAGGAATAATGAGTCCTTACCCCTTACCACAGTATCTGGGATTTGGGGGCTTGTCAAACTCTTACGTGACAGCATTTGTTTCCTTCTGAATGTTGTGCACCTACTTTGTTCCAATGATCAGCTTCTTCTATTTTTTAAACCATTATTGAACAGTTTTGATGATTACTAAAAATAACTAGCATTTGGGCAGCTAGGTGGCACAGTGGAAAGAGCTCCAGCCTTGGAGTCAGGAGGACCTTAATTCAAATCTGACCTCAGACACTTGACACTTACTGGCTGTGTGACACCAGGTAGGTCACTTAACCCCAAATGCCTCACCAAAATGCAAAAAAAAAAAAAAAATAGCTAGCATTTATATGGTATTCTAAAGTTTGCAAAGTGCTTTAAATGTTATCGCATTTGATATAACTCTGAGTTAGGTGCTATTATCAACACTTTACAGATGGGGAAACTGAGGCAGCTAAATGGTACAAAGAATAGAGTGCTAGGCTTGGGGTCAGGAAGACCTTTTTCAAATCTGGCCTCAGATACTTACTGTGTGACCCCGGGAAAATCACTTAACCTCAGTTTGCCTCAGTTTCCTAAACTGTTAAATGAGAATAATAGCACCTACTGGATTGATAATTTATGAAATTATGAAATGAGAACAGGAATATTTGGTTGACTCTTTGGATACTAACTGGGAAAGTCCACAATTGGCAGCAGAAAACAGGGTGGCAATCACACTTTAGGCCCAAGAGGTTATAAAGACGAGTGGCAAAAGGGATACAGACAGATGTCAGATGGGGGGATGGAATGATGGAGTCAAGTAATGTGGGGAAGAGAATAGGAAGGGAAAAGGCAGAAAATATCACTCACATACTCATGGATTAGAGTTGGGAGCACTAGGCAGTATGAACCTGATGGAAAGGGAAGAGTGCTCAAGGGGGCAGGAATTTGAGGTCTCAATTTTATAGGGTTTTGGGGAGAAATAGACTAACTCTTATCTGTTCCACCTTGAGGTTAGTTCACTAACATATCCAAATCATCTCAAAACTATAGGTAACACTTTAAAGTTGTTATCTTAAAGTTATAAGTACCTTCCTGATGTTCTGCTGGTCTAGAACTCTGGAGGTCTGAAATTTGCCTGGAATTTACATATTACAGGACCAGAACCCCAGCAGCAGCACCTAGATGGCTTCTGTTGATTCAGCATATATTACCAGGATGTGAATTTTGGTTAATATATGATACAATTCATAAGTTGATCTTTGGGATGGATTGTATATGACTTCCAGGTTCTGCTTTGCAATCTTATTTCCTATTATTGCCCCTTTATACTGGCTACTTATAAACTTACTATACTAACTGGAAGGAGAAGATGGTAGGGCAGGGTTATGGGGGAGATGGTAAAGGGGGTGGTTAAGAACAAGATACAATTTTAACACACCTATCTTGCCAGGTAATTGTGACATTCAAATGAGATATCTGTAAAGCACTTAGCACAGTGCTTGACATCTAGTAGGTGTTGTATATAAATGTTTATTCCCATCCCCTCTTTATCTGAGGCAGAGGTCTCCAGTGATTTGTCCAGGGTAACATATATAATTAATGTCTGAGGTCACATTGGAATTCCACTTCAAATAATCTAAACACTGTGGCATGTAGTTGCCTCTAGTGATTGCTACTTTGTGGCACAGTTTGAGATGTTACTACTAGCTCCCATCCTTTCCACTTTTTTCCTTTAGATTTTTGGCCTTTTTTTCATATAGTTGAATTTAATTATTCTAGGAGATAGATGTATATATTCTAAAATATATGCATATATGTATGTATATATGTATATGTACACATATATATTCTAGTGTGTGGATATTTATATATTTTAAAAAGCATATAAATATATATTATATATCTAATATATATTATATATATGTATATCTTGAATTGAATTATTTCTAGTTAGCTACTATCAATTAGCTCAAGAATATATGCAAAAGTTAGCAAATCACAGAAGCACTAAAACCATCCAACCACTGACCAAACTAACTTAAGAATTGCTTACTCATCACCAAATGGTATTACTAATGCATGTGAATATAACTCATATAACTATATATAATAGTAAGTGTTGTATATAATTTATGTTAGCTATGCAATATCTTCTGTTGTTTTATGTCACTTGCTATTGCATTAACAGCATTCCAGTACTGTGACATGCATATGCGATATATTCTGTATATGAATTAGTTATTTAGTCAGGGCAAATAGCTTTGTAAAGTGATACTTTATATTGTATTACCTTAGTGGATGTAGTATTAATATGGATATTAAATAATTGATACCATGGAATACCATCTTCTGATGTTGGGATAATTACCTCAGACGAATATATTAAAATTTGTACTTATCATGATGTTTATGATGCATTGTTGTAGATGTTCACGTGTATTTCTTGCAATTTTTCAGGGAATAAAAAACCTTTCACAGAGGAGAGAAATCCCTGCTGAAGCACCATTCAACTGCTCAGCACTTACCTGTCTTCCTCCTACATTCTCTGGATCTCAGGTGAAAAAGAAATATGGAAACACAGAACTGGAAAAGCTAGAGGACTTCCATAAAAGGCATGATCAGAAGTCATACTCTGGAAGGATTTTTTAAAGTACTAGACTAGACATGGATATTCTCTCTCTCTCTCTCTCTCTCTCTCTCTCTCTCTCTCTCTCTGTCTCTGTCTCTCTCTCTCTCTCTCCCTCTCTCTCTCTCTCTCTCCCTACCCCCATCTTTCCCTCTCTCCTCCATCCCCACAGTGTGCATCTGCTTCTCATTAGGAAGAGCCATGGAGAAGGACACTTAAATTTTCCCCAAGGGCAGCTTACCAAAATATTGAAACATCACACTTTGCTTGGCACGGTGGCCAGAAGTTGGAGTTGATGATCACTACCACCAATGTTCAAGACAAGGTAAGTTGAGTCATGATGAGCTGGCTCACTCCCTCACCATTATCTCAGAGAGACTCAGAAGCACTCAGATACAAAAAGACCTTGAAAACATCTCTCCAAATGGAATGTAATGGGAATGGTCCAGAGAATTGGTGATTAGAGATTAAGACTCTATGACCAGAAGTGGCTGTGCTCAAACACTTCAAATTTTAATGCCGTTACATTTCACTTTTAAAAATTTCTCATTTAAATCAAGAGTTTTTAACCTGAGGTCCATGTACTTAAAATATATATTGTGATAACTATATTTCAATATAATTGGTTCCCTTGGTAATCCTATGTATTTTATACATTTACAAACATTATTCTGAGAAATGTCCATAGGCTTTACCAGTCTGCCAAGAGTCCATGACAGACACAAAAAAATTAAGATTGATTTAGTGAATCACTTCAGGGTAAACTGAAAGTGAATTCTTTGGAGCCAAGTTAAGAGTGGAAGCAAGGCTTGAGACCCAAACTGGTTGGGGCTAGATCAACTATGATAAGTTATAATATTTTAGGAAATAATTAATGTCTCTAAAATTTAAATGAACCATGAAAATATAGGAGGTATATAGAGTCAAAAAATATTCTTATCATCCCTCCATCCCTTTAAATCTCAGTTGAAGGGGCAACTCCTGTAAGACACCTTTCCTGATTCTCTCCAGTCATTGGTGCTTCCCTACCCAAAAATAAAGCACATTTTTTTGTCTACACTTTTAATTTATTGGTCTATGGGCATTTTCTCTCTCTCTCCCCTCTCTCCCCCCCACCACCCCAGCCATCTAGTGGAATATAAACTCCTTAAGGGACAGGAATCTTTCATTTTTATGTAGGTATCCCAATCCACCTAGCACAGTGTCTGGCACAAAGTAATAACAATAATAATAGTAACAGCTAGATTTTATATAAAATTTTTATGTGATATTTCATTTAATCCTTTCAACAACTCTGTGAGATAGGTGCTATTATTATCCACATTTTTCTTTTTTTTAATTTTAATTAATTAATTAATTTTTAATTTTCAACGTTCACTTTTATAAGATTTTTAGTTGTACATTTTTCCCCCTACCTCCCCTCCACCCTCCCTAAGGTAGCACTCAATCTGATATAGGCTACACATGTACAATCACATTAAACATATTTGCACATTAGTCATAGTGTGAAAGGAGAATCAGAACCAAAGAATCCCCATTTTTCAGATGAGGAAACTGAGGCTGAGAATAAAGTGATTCACTTGAGGTTATAAAGCTAGTAACTACCTGAGGGAAGATTTGAATACAAGTCTTTCTAGCTCGAATTCCAACACTTTATCCACTGCCCCACATAGCAGGTAATGGAATGGGCAGTGCATCTGCATATGTAGTTTGCATCCAACTGGTATAGGAACATGTGTAGCTCAAACTCTGAGGTCATTTCCAGTAGCTTGTGCAGATATCACACCCTCCAAGCCACACCACCTCTAGTAAAGAAATGCTAGTTTGGTCCTTTCATTTGTCACCCACCCTGAGGCTACTCTTTGCTTCATTTCTTCTTAAGCCTTAATCACTGAATAGGCTTTGCCTCAGTCAAACTGAGACCTGTTAAAGACCTTAGCTTGGAAAGGCCAAGGTTACCCACTGTATCCTGGAGCATCTGTACTTGTCCTGATCTATATGTGGCCACTGGACCCAGATGGCTCTGTAGGAGAAAGTGAGGCTGGTGACTTTGCACAGCCCTCCCTCACTTAAATCCAAATTCACTTGCAAGTCACGGCATCATCTTCCTGATATCATGGTCATCTTTTAGAATTAAGGATAAAAGTAGCAGCAACCCACCCTGTGTTTCAGAAAGAACTAGCAGATATGATTCCTGAGGCTTTGTCAGTGATCTCTGAAAAATAACGGAGAATGTGAAAGGCAAATTCCTGGTTTTCAAATAAGAGGAAGTTGACAAATCATAGCCCACGGCACTTAAGATCAAAGCTGAATTGTACTTTAGGGGTCATCTAGTGACAAATCTTTCATTTTACAGATAAGTAAAATTGAAGTCCAGAGTTTAAGTGACTTGCCCAAGGTAGTAAGTAAGAAGCAGAACTGGGGTTCAAACCCAGATACTGACTCCAAATCTAGTGGTCTTCCCATTGTACTTCCCATAATGTCATTTCTGATCCCAAATTATGGCACAGTTTCAAAACATATTATTAAAGGAATTATTAATGAATATAAAAAATGTACTTAAAAAAAACAATGAACATACACTTAACACAAAAAAGAACACAAATAATCAAGATGATGGCAGACTAATCTTATTTCCATTTTTGACAATTACTAGAACAGAAAATCAGGAAAATGTTATTGATATAAATTTGGCAATGCCTTTGACAAAGTCTTTAATGCTTTTCTTATGGAAAATATGAGCTAGATGACAGTAAAATTAGGTAGATTCAGAACCAGTAGAATGGCCAGACCCAAAGAATAGTCATTCATGGTCTGACATGAAGTTAGAAGGAGGTCTATCATGGAGTGCTTCAGGGATCTATACTTGGTCTTATGTTATTTGATACTTCTATCACTAGATAAAGGACACAGGATATACACTGATCAAATCTGCAGGTGAGCCAAAATTAAGAGGTAGCAAACATGCTGGATGACAGAGGCAGAAGACTAAAGGATTTCTATAAACAACTTCTATAAGATGGAACTTAATAGGGATAAATGTAAAGTTTTACACTTGAATATAAAAGAACTTTGCTAATATAAGAAAGAGAAGACAAAACTAGACAGCAGTACATCTGAAAAATGATCTAAGGATATATATATACTCTATATAAATCAAGAGTATAACATGGCAGACAAGAAAGCTAATGTAAACTCAGTTTTCATTAGAGAGATGTAGTGTCTAGAATTCAGGAGGTGACAGTAGAACTATACTCTGCCCCAGTTAGACTACATCTGAAGTACTATATTCTTTACTAGAGAGTACATTTCAGGAAAGGGGAGGAGAGAAGGAGAGAAGGAACAAGCATTTATTAAGCATCTAATATAATGCCAGGCACTATGCTAATTGCTTTACAACATTATCTCATTCGATTTTCACAACAACTCTGGGAGGTAGGTATTATCTCCATTTTACAGTTGAGAAAACTGTAATCAGAGGTTAAGTGACTGTCCCAGAATAACATAGCTAGTAAACACCAGGTCTTCCTGACTCCAGGCCCAATGCTCTATTCACTGTTCCATCCAGCTGCCTTTATAAACTGTAAATGTCCAAAACAGGGCAAGTAGGATAGTAAAGGACCATATGTTCACACCATATGAGTAATGACTAAAGGAACTAAAGATGTTTAGCCTGGAAGAGAGAAAACTTAGAAGGAACATATGATAGCTGTTTTTGAAAATTTGAAGAGCTATCATATGGGAGAGATTAAACTTGGTCTGCTTGGTTTCAAAAGACAGAAGTAATTGCTCTAAGTTGTAGAGAAGAAGCTATCTGCCCAATGTAAGGATATTGGTGTTGTTTGTCCTTCAATTTCAAAGGGGACCAATGATATCATGACTGGCTTGCATATAAATTGGATTTAGGTGAGAAAGAGTTGCACAAAGTCATCAGCTTCACTCTCTCTTCTAGAGTCATCAAAGTCCAGTGGCAAGACAAAATGTCATGATGATTGCCAATGGCCTGGGAGGCAATAAATTACCTTGGCATCTTCAAAGTCTGACCAAGCTCTAAGAGCTCCACAGAACCTACTTTGACCATCTTCATGGCTGTTGAAACAAATTGTTCTCATCTGTCCATTCTGCTAGGGAAAGTCTTCACATGCTTGGAATAAACATTCCCCCTATTCATCAATTGGTTTGAGGCCAATATAAGGATAAACTTTGGAGTTATCTACAAGTGCCTTGGGAAGCTCCTCATTTGAGGTCCTTGAGCAAGAGCTGAATGACCACTTTGGGGGGGGATGCTATTCTTATCGAGATATGAGTTGGGCCATCTGGACTTTGAAGTAACTTCCAATTCTGGGATTCTGATTCTGTGAAGGTGCAGCCCTGGATATTTATATTGGTCTTCTTCTGTTATATGAATAGACCATATAAGGATAAAAAAGAAACATAAGACACAAATCTTGCCCTTGGGGAGCTTATATTCTAATCAGGACAGTAGAGAAAGCAAAGAATATATGATCAATTATAAAGCAACACATCTATAACCATAGAATAAAATTCAAATCAATACATATAGTGAAATGATAAGTTCACTTAAAGTCAGGAAGACCTAAGTTCAAATTCTACTTCCAATGTTTGCTAGTTGTATGACCATGGGAAGTTACTCAACCCTCTGAATCTGTTACCTTGTATGGAAAACAAAGAAAATATTATCTCTAGTGCCTACCTCATAGGGCTATTTTGAGGATCAGATGAGATCAAGCATAAACAGCACTTTTTAAACCACAATGAGTTATGTAGCTATCTACTACTTTTGTTAATAATAATCCCAAAAATTATTTCAGTGAGCCTACCTCCCAAGAATATGAACTTATATCCTGATACTTTTAACCAATTACCAAAAAAGTTACTTTACTCACTTGTGCAACCATCCATAGATCATTAAATATAGAAGACAGAATAGAAAATTGTTCTGAGTCCATTTTTATCTTAATTCCATCAAAAATGATAAAAATAAGATTATTATTATTATTATTGCTAGATAATGATGATGATGATGATGATGATGATGATGATGATGAGTCTTGCCTCTGAAATACAACTGGTTCCAGGGCAAGTCATTTAACCTCGCAGTGTCCCAGGCAACTCTATAAGATCATAGGTGGTAGAAAACTTTTGAATCTACCTTGGTAAAAAGAGTTTTCTTACCAGGAGTTCCCTACACTGATGAAAACACAGGTCAAGACAAAAATTATTACTGTTGTTGTTACTAATTCCTAATGAACTTTGGACAAGGTAGGAATCAGAACTAGATAAAGGCTTAATTAATGCACGTCATTTATACAAAGTTACTTTAGTACAGACTCCAATAAGGAGATGGCACTTTCAAAGAAATACAAAGTTTGTCAAAGAGAAACTGAGACAGTAAAAAAGCTCATCTACAGGAAAAAATAAAATTACAAAGCCCTCTGAATTTTATAGAGAATTTGTAAATATTAGTCCAAGTGAATTTTAAGAATCTAATAAATATTGAACCAATCAATTAATTACAAAAGAAACAAGGATTTCAATGTTTCTCCACTTATAACATTTATTAAATTTCCTTTGATGAACAGTTTGACAACTGTATTTGTTTTCTATATTTCACAGGATTCTAGTACACTTTATTTAAAAACCATTCTGAACCTTATGATTATAATAAAAAAGCAAAAGGAATTGTTAATATTGTATAGCAATGAAGGACTCACGTGAGTGATGGGGAAGCCATTTAGGGGCTGGCAGAATTCATACATAGATCTTAAGTGAATTTGTTCAAGGATCTGTAGTAAAGGCCTCTGTTACAAAATTCTTTTGAGATCTATCCATTCAAAGAAGCACTAGCATTTGTTATTTGTAGATAGAAATATGTGACAAATCAAAGAGGCAATAAAAAAAAACATGACAGTTAAAACAGTGAAATTTACCTCAGAAGTCAATAGACATGAGCCTAAGTGCCTGCCAAGAAAGTAAAACCCTGGATCGCCTAAATAGCAAGAAACTGGATTCTCATCTCACTGTCAATGTCCTAATACATGCTAAGACTAAACAGTACAAATATGAAATAACACAAACATGAAACAAAATCAATCTAAAAACGTACTTTGAAGAGACAATTTTCAATTCCTGACTCTATCACATAATGACTGTGTGACAGCGGTCAAGTCATGAAGCAGAGGTTTGTGGACCACTTGGAAGGGATAGGATAAAAGTAGGATCCATGTTTAAGGTAATGGTTAGAGCAGATGATCAATTTTCACTTCAAGATTCTATGACTCATGTCCCTGAGCATCAATTGCCACATTTGAAGTATAACAATACTCATATTGCTCATCTCACTGGGATGTTAGGAGAATGGCATGAGAGAATGTTTGTCCTAGGGTATCCTGTTTAAAATGTTATACACATATAAAAGAGTACATCCTTTTCATTTTATAGATGTGGCAGCTGAGGCCCAGGGAGATTTGACTTACATAAGATCCCACAGACAGTAAATGTCAAGAATAGAATTTGAACTCAGAACCAGTGCTCTTCCCATTGCCAATGGCAAGATGCACTTGGTAATAGTAGTGATGTAGTTTAGCAAGTAGTATCAATGGTCCTGCTTTTATAAGCATGTGGTAGATTCTCTCATAGTACTTTCCAATTACTGGTATCATTTGGTGGGCTTAAATGTGCCACTGTAGCTCAATAACTTTTCAACACTACAAAGAAAGGTGGGGATTATACTAACCGAGGCATTCACCTAAGAACTATTGAGGGTAGGAAAGCTGTCCAGACATATATGTTCTTACCATCAGAAAAAAACAAACGGTAGGCAACATAATATTGTGCAGTTCCTACCAAATTGATGAGTACAGAACAAAAACCATAGTTATTATCCTCATCAATAATGCAGATCCCAGATCAATTGAAGCATTTGTTGGTTTGTTCTTCTCATATTGCCTCCCAAATAGAGTCACCATTAAGACAGGTCCAGATGTACCATTCTCATTTACTATGCGTCCATCATTTAAAACCTAACAAAAACAAACAAAAAAAAAATGAGTTGCTTCCATTAATAATAAAAAGAGACAATACTTCAATATGATATTATAAACAAAATCTCTCCAAACTCATGAACCAAGAAACTATTAACAAATAGGTTAAATTGGTTGATGAGTCACAGACAAGAGAATTCAAATTATTAACTGTTAATACATCATGTTATAACATATAAGATATGTTACTGTTAACTGTTAATATGTATTGTTAGCTGTTAATATGGAAGAAAACATAAAATAAAAACAATACCAGACATCTTATAATGAAACCATTGTAACTAATATGTGTAATCAATACAAACTGCTAAGAAAACTGGAAAGCAGTACAGCAAAAATTAAGCATAGACCAACATCTTAAAACTATATTCCACAATAAATTCAAAATGGATATGTGACATTAATTTCAAAGACTATCCTATAAAAAATTTAAACAGAAACAGATCATGCGCCTTACATAGCTATGAGTAGGAGATGTATTCTTAAATCTCCAAGAGACAGAGGCAATTATTAAAGATAAAATAGATAATTTTGATTATATGAAACTGAAAAGCTTCAGCAACAAATGCATGTAGGATATGAAGGGAAATAGTCAAATAGAAAAAAATCTTTGTATCAGATTTTTCAAATGAGGATTTGGTATCCAAGACACAAAGACAGGGCCAGCTAGGTGGTGCAGTGGATAGAGCACCAGCCCTGGAATCAGGAGGACCTGAGTTCAAATCCGGCCTCAGACACATAACATTCACTAGCTGTGTGACTCTGGGCAAGTCACTTAACCCCAATTGTCTCACTAATAAAACAAAAACAAAAACAAAACAAACAAACAAAAAAAAAAACAAGACACAAAGACAACTAACAGATTGGATAGATAGATAGATATTATGAGTGGTCAAAGGATATAAATAAACAATTCTCAAAAGAATTTCAAATGGTTAACAGCCATATGAAAGAATGTCCCAAATTACTAAAATTATTATGAATAAGAAAAATGCAAATGAAAGCAACCATAGGGTTTCAAATCACACTCAGCAAATTGGCAATGATAATGATGAAAATGGTAAATGACAAAGGAAAGAACCTCCTCTGGGGTATACAAGGCAACAAGCAAATTTTTTTTTGGAGGAAGCAAAGCAATCTATATAAACAATTTGATTTTTAAAATGTATTACAAAGTGCATGGCTCCTATGTAATGATTTGTTGATGAAAATTTGGAATAATTAACTTACGATCTTCACCTTTTTATAAGAAGTATTGAGATTAAAAATACTGAACTGTACAGAATTGTTAAAATTTGGTTACTGTTGTAGTTCACATGACCACTTGTGCTATAATTACCTGAAGATGCTGATCCCTGACTTTCAAAGAATGAATCCCCCACTCATCCTCATAGCTATATGAAACAATATTCGCCAGACATTCGAGAAAAACAGTTTATACTTGGATTGCTCACCTCACTCTTAGGCTGCCTACAGTCTCTCTCCACCTCACAAATATCCATAGTTTCATTTCTAGAAAGTATTTTCAACACTATACAATAGCTGATACCCATAAGGTAGAATACACAGAACAGCTCACTATCACTCCTCAATAATACACATTTCAAGAAAAACTGAAAGTGTTGCTGTTTTTGTAACAGCATGTATAAAGAATAAAAGTGAGTAAAAACTTCATTATAGATTACAACTCTATTTCAGCATGTTTTACATGAAAAAGGCCATTCATAGAAAGACCTGATAATGTTTGTTTTCATGAAATACATAATTTTAAATATAATTTTGTTGCATTTTACATTAAAATTTAAAATATTATTTTAAAAATATTGTTATGTTGGCATTACAAATAAGCCAAATAGTGGAATGTTGATATTGTCTTTACATTTCATAGTGTCCTGCTCTATGAAACCTCAGATATAATAGCTCTATCTTTCTCAAATTACTTTATATTAAATATGCAAAATACATCAAAATTACAATTTAAGAAAATTAAACCAAGTGGAACTTACATTTAATTGTTGATATAACAATATTTTCATATTAAATTTGTACCACACCCTATTTGTTTGCACTGTTGTTAAATATACACAAACACAAAAGGTACAAAATTAAAATATTCAGCTTCTAATATAATACAGTGTAATGGAAGACATCTTATGTAATATGAGTTAGAGTCAAGCACACTTTGGTGGCAACTGCCTATCTGTTCCTTTCTTTAAATGAGAAACTTTTACAATTTAAATTTATTACACGCACAATCATAACATTAGTAAAGAAAGTGACTTATTTTGTGAGTCATTAAGAATTTAGGTAAAGCACTCAGGATTTTTTTTTTAAGGAAATTGGGGTTAAGTGACTCACCCAGGGTCACACAGCTAGTGACAAGTGTTTAGTCTAAGGCCAGATTTGAAATCAGGTCCTCCTGACTTCTGGGCCAGTGCGCCACCTATCTACCCCTAAGCACTCAGGATTTTGAAACTGCCAACATGGAGCATATTACAAATTCTAAGAAGCAATGCAGAACATCAAAAGTAGTTAACTGCTCAGAACATTAAGCTGTTGCTCAGTTGTTTTTCAGTTGTGTCTGACTCTTCATGACCCTGTTTTGGGGGCGTCTTGGCAAAGATATTAAAGTGGTTTGCCATTTCCTTCTCTAGCTCATTTTACAGATAAAGAAACTGAGGCAAACAGGTTTAAATGATTTGCCCAGACACTATGACTGGCAAAGGGCCCTGAGAGTTTAAGTGACTTGCCCATGGTCACATAGATAACATGTATCAGGCGGCAGCTGGCCTATGCCAAGCTGCTTCTCAACAGCAACTTACACTGAGCCGAAATCTGTCTTCTAGAACATTATACCTATACCCACTTTATACCCATTATTCTAGTCTCTCCTCTGAAGCAAAAGAAAATTTAAAAGTATGTTTCCAAATCTAAATTTCCTATTTCCAATGCTGTAAATATAGTGATTGAGATGTCAAGTCTAGGTGGCTCAGTGGAGAGAACACTGATCTCAGAGTGAGGAAAGTCTAAATTGAAATTCTGCCTCAAGTCCTTACTGCATGACTCTGGGCATAGCATTTCCTCACCTGTATAATGGAGATAATAATACATTTACCTCCTCACATGAGGCAACACTCACAAAAGCCTAAGTTTAGTCTAGTCAGGCCTGAGGGTTTCCAAAGCAACAGCAAGGGTTTTCTCTTACTCTTTTACCTCTTTAATAATTTTTTGTGCCTAAGATTAGTGGAGTCATCCAAAGCACAGGGGCCCTGGAAGCTCTGGGCCTAGAGCAGAAGCCCTTCTTGCCCAGGTCTGAGGACAGTACTATTGGAGAAGTTGTGGCACAAGATGGCACATCAGGATATTGTTGGTGGAGCTGTGAATCAGTATAATCAGTTTAGAAAGCAATTTGAAATTATGGAAATAAGTGACTAAAATGTCAATACTTTTTGACCCAGAGATTCCACTAAAAGGTATATACCCCAAGGATGTCATTGATAAAAAGAAAGTCCCCATAAACACCAAAATATTCATAGTAGAACTCTCTGATAGCAAAGACCTAGAAAGAAAGCAGATATCCATCAATTATGATAAAGCTAAACAGATTATGGTATATGAATGTAATGGAATATTACTGTCAGGCAAGAGATAAGAAACATGAATACAGAGAAGCAAAGAAAGACTTATGTGATCTGATAGGGAGTGAAGTAAGCACAGCCAAGAAAACCATTTATACAATGACTACAATAATATCAATGAAAAGAACCATCACAAAAAATCAAGTGATTGTTGCAAATTTAAAAAGAACAAGCATGAAGAGAAATGTAAAGCATATCCTGTTCCTTTAGAGAAGTGGGAGTTTTACAAATGTGAAGAACTACATATATTTTCAGATTTTTTTGACATACTGATTAGTTGTGTTGATTTTTTCTTTTCTTTTTCTTTTTTTTTTTATAAACTATTATTTGTTACATGGGATGGTTTGCTGGGAAGGAGAAGGGAGAGATACTGAGAAAAATTCTGGTGATACAAAAAATAAAAGATATCAATAAAATTTAATTAAAACAAAGAAATGGAAGACTAATTTGACTACCTGTCAAGTAATCACAGAACAATGAATGATTTATTGCTTTGTTCCCACATGTAAATACACACTACTTTATGGTTTACCATTTTTACTTAGACCTATTTTCTATCTATATCCCAGTACTCCTGGTGCTCATCAAATGCCACTTTACCCCTTACTGGCTATAACTTACAACATTTCTGGGCATGGCAGTATTCTTTCATTTAGATTTTACTGCACAAACCATTCCTTCATCTCACAAAGAAGTTATCCGAAAATAGACAGAAAAGGCTCCCACCTCAAATTCTCCAGGTGCAATCTGAAGGCCACTCAGCAACATCTCTGGAAAAACGTGCTGAGAATCAAACGTGCCACTCAGAGAGAACATGTCAAACACGGTAGATGCATTCTCAACAGGCCGCCCACAAGTTTCTAACATAGTTGTCAAGCATTTCAACAGTGTACAAATCTGGGTGAAATAGAGGCAGATCAAATAATCAGTAGTTACAATGTTCAAGAGCATAAAACTGCTTTTGTTCTTTTGTGAAGCAAAGTAATCAAGCTTCCTATTTGATTAATCCATTCTTTTGTCCCAGAATACATCTGGAACTCTTACAATTCACCTGACAAAGCTTTTATGAAAAATTGTACAGTACATGGTTCCATCCAGGTAGCATCTGAAATAATACTCAAACATATTTTCTAAGAAACAGAGCAAGACCCTAGGTACTCCCTGTCAAAACCTGAAATTACCCATGCCTATGCTTAGACTATCATTATTAATTCAATTCAATTCAACTTCAGAAAGCAGTGGTAATGTCTTAAAATAATGACTGAAACAATCTATTTAATCTAAACATTTGTTGTTTATTTCATAAAATGTTCCAGCTGCATTTGGGAAGGGACCCCAGATGAGGAAACAGAGACCCAGATAGGGTAAATTACTTGTACCATGTCACACTGCCATTTAATAAAGAAGCATGGACTAAAATCCAGATCTGCCTTTCTGGCCAGTATTTTTTCCACAACACCACAATGCTCTTTTATCGGGGCTCAGTGTGAAGAGCGCTGGACTGGGCCTCTGGAAGACCCAAGTTCAAATCCTGCTTCAGACTCCTAGGTGTGTCACCTTAGGTAAATCACTTAACCTCTTTCAGATTCAGTTTGCTAATCGGTAAAATGAGGATGATAATAATAGCACCTACCTCACGGGGTTGTTGTGAGGAGCAAATGAGATAACGTATAAATTGCTTTGTAAAACTTAAGACACTACATAAATACTAGAGGTTTTTTGCCTTTTTTAATATGTGCAAACTTTAAAGACTAACATTTGATATGATTTAATAGATATTTTCTTATAAACCTCACTGTTCTAACAATCTTTCCACCTAACTTCATTCTCACAAAAATGATTACCTGTATGTAATATTCCCCTTCAGCGATGTGAAGTCCATCAAAAGCCCCCAAAACATAAACTTCATCTGTTCTCTTCTCAGACATTTTGTAGCTCAAGTAACAACACAGTGTGTTCTGACAAACAGTGTAGTTTCCTGTATCATTAATGAGTTCTTTGAAAGTGAATTTGTCAAAAAGTATTGAGGCTTTAAACTCCTCTTGCTCTGTTGAGAAAGGTTCAATGCTGTTGGCATAAGAGCTCCAATTCACTGGTGGTGAGAGTTTGGGATGTGAGTCCAATTGTGAAAGGAGCAGAGTCCCATTCTCAGAATTCATATCCATATAATACACCTTGGGAGAATCTGGTGCATAGATACCACTCCCTGAAAATAGCAAATAAGAAAGAGTTTTTTTTCCATAAGAAAAGTACAAAAAAAATTAAATAGCTTTTAAAATAACTATCACTCACATAGTATTTAAAATATTGCACACATATCAGCATTGTCAATGATTTCAGGGTTAAGGGTCAGGAGAAAGGGAAGTAGAGTAGAGAAGGAGAAAGATGTTGGAAAAAATTTACTTGAACCTTTTATGTCAACATTAAATGACCAAGTTTAGAAAAGCAAAGAAGAAACTATCAAAAAATTAAAATCAAGATTGAGTATAGCCTATCCCAAGTGTGCTGATTCAAAAGTTTTAGGATGGCAAATAAATACTTTACCAGGGTCTGCATGTCACTTAGAAAAAAATGATATCTGAGAGTTTTATTACAGGAAATCCATAAATCGTCCTTTAGAAATTGTCAATTACCTGTCATTTGACTGACAGTGTTATGGATATTGGCTACGAGCAAATTAACTCTCATTCCCATAGCCCAAGCTGCATGGAATGCAGTAGGATATAAATATGGTAAATTGTTCATCCAAGCTACTGGTAACACGATTGTGTCCACTTTCAACTTTTCCACCAGAGTTACCGCAGGGTCATGAAAAAGTATATCAAAGCCTGTTAAAATGCCAAACTTTCCAAATGTTGTATCAAAAGTCACCAATTCAGTCTCAAATGGGGTATCAAACTGGTCTTCCTTCGTTAACATATATTTCTGTAATAAACACACACACATAAAAAAACATTTTATAAGAAAGTTGATATAAGCTTTAATGTGCTTAAATACATGTGGGCCAAGTGCAAGCTTATAGTGATTAAATAATATTCATTTTGCCTCAGGCAGAATGAAAACATCTGAGGAAGATAGAGATAATACATTTAGTACCATATAATTCTTTTTACAGTGAAAGAAATAAAAAACAATTATTTTGCATCCTATGGGAAAAAAACATTAAGATATGATTTACACTGCCTCATCCTAAACTGATTTTAATAATTATCAAAAATACTTAATTATAATTTTCTAGACAAGTATACTTTGACTGATCTTTCTAATCTGGTAGAATAAACTCTTCCCATTCTATTGCATGAATACATAAACATGCAAAAAAATCTGTGATTCCCTCAGTATAAGGAATTCCCATTGTGGGACCTACCTCTACTAAAACAAAGATTAGCACCTTTAAATAGCTTACTAGATCAATCCTAGACATTTGTCTGAGACATGTAGAGGTTAAGTGACATACTTAGGCTTACATAGGTAACTGGTGTTAGAGGCAGGATTTGAACCCAACTCTCAGTCCAATATACTATTCACTACATTGTACTACCATTCTCATTGTTTGGAACCAATAAAATACAACAACACTTCAATATACAGTAGTAATTTCTGTTTCTCATTCATTCCAATTCATTATAATGGTGCCTTTTTTCAATAAGAGATATTGATGACAGTTGAACCTTTGTAGGGCCCTTCCTGACCAGGACATTGTTTCTAGTTGCTATACTACTATTTGTAAACATGAAGTTAAGCAATGTGGGTAAGTGACTTTGATAAAATCACTTCTAAAGTTCTATTACTATTGACATAACCATTTTCTTACTGATAATCCTAATCATCAATATTTCTCCTTTGTTACCTATTTTATTATTGTAATTACTATTTGACATTTAGTTGCTGAACTACTTAAAAACTAATTCATACCTTATAGTAACGAGCTACCAATTTCCCTTCTGAATCATATACCACATTAGTGTTGTATTGGTAATAGCCATTAGAGGGACACTTGGACACTGTGGGATCACATGTCTTTCTATCCACCATATTTGCTACCACATAGATGGAGTTATTCCTGGCCATGCAGCTGAGTCTTCCTTGCACTGGTGTGTTGCCAAATCTAGTATATGTTCAGGGGGAAAAAAAAATAGTATCCACTAAATTTAACAGCTGAAAAATTAGAAGTGATACTACAACTTTGAACCAAGTAATTTTGACTATTATAAATATCCAAATTCACTACAAAGGACCTATGAAGGAAGATGCTATCTGCATCCAGAGAAAGAACTAATACAGATGTATAGTATGGTTTTACACACACACACACACACACACACACACACACACAGATTTGTATCTAATGGTAGCCATCTCTAGGGCAGGAGGGAGGGAAAGGGGAAAAAAAGAAGTTATATGATAACTTTATTATATATTTAAAAGGAAAAAGCAAGTTGTACATAATAGATTTACAGTTTCCTGTGCAATCCTCTTTTTTTTTTCCTATTCTACTTTGCTATGGAAATGTTTTATTTCTTAAGTTCAGAATTTTAAAAATACGTTTGTGAACAGAAAAAAGTGATACTACAATAAGTTGTCTTATCCACAAAAAGACAATTCAAAAGAGAGGCACAGGGACAAAAAAGAAAGAAGATAAAAGTTCAATGAGCAATACTCTCAAAAGAGGGCTGGCGATGTACATGACTATGAAAGGGTATACACACTATGAGAAAATTCTCTGGCAATGAGGTGAGCAAAGATTGGCAAAGCTCTTTGAGAAAGAGATAAAGCATGTCCCAGGAAGCAATATTTGGCATAGCGAATAAGGGCTGACCTTGGAGTCAAGTACACGTTTAATTCCTGCCTCTGATGTAAAGCGGCTATGTGACCATGGGCCTCTCAGTGCTCCACGCAACTCTTTATAACTACAAATTGTGGATGAATTGACAAAGCACATTGGTAGAAGAAGCCTGCATAAACAGTATTTCTCCAAACTAATAAAATTACAGGCCCAGACAGAATCCCCCCCCAAAAAAACAAAAGAAAATTTAAAGGGAAAAGGTAAGTCCCAAAGGAAAGTCCATTGAATTTGAAGTCCCATATTCTAATTCTGGCTCTGCTACTTACAAGGCACAACCTTGGCTAAGTCATTTAATCCCCTTTGCTTTCTGTTTTCTCAACCCAAGAGGCAAGGAGCTATTATTATGAAAGCACTTTGCAAAGTATAAAGCATTATATAAATGTGTGATATTAATACCAAGTGGGGTTATATGCCATAGTAAAGGGATAATCAACTAATATAACAAAATGAAATTGAAGGATAAAAAGGAATGTGAGAAAAGGGATTCTTGGTCTTCTCAAACAGACTGAATTTTCCGCAATAAATTAGGTTCCTTGAGTAATTTAATAGGCTGACAATGTTCTTAGAGCTGTCAAATTTCTCTGGACTCAACTCATAAAAAAAGAGACAACATAAATGCAACAGGAGCATTGGCTTTAGAATCAGAAGATGTGAGTTTGAGTTGCAGCTCTGCCAATTCAGTTATGTTGTCAAGCAAGATTTTTGTGAGCCCCACTTGAGCCCCTCATCATTTGAAGAAGGCTGAAAACCTGGACTAGCCAAATGAGAGGACGATTTGAGCCCTTCTGGACTGACATGTCAATAATCTTTTGCGATACTCTCTGAGTGAACCAAAATCCTTTTGCTGGGTCAACAACCACAAGACCAGATTAAACTTGCCCCTGAGTCAGGAGCACTTCCTTGCTTTACTGAAAAATGTAATCTTGGCTAAAAAAAAGGACAGACATCCTGAAGTCAGGGACACCTCCTTGCTTATTGGAAATAAGTAATCTTGGCTGACAAAAGGCCAGACATCCTGAATCAGGGGTGCGTCCTTGCTTCATGGCTTTATAATCTGTGTGTAACTTCAAAATGAGCTCAGTTCCAACTGCAACTCCACATGCAAGTCTGACAGCTTGAGAGAAATAAACACAACCTAATCATGTTTGTCTTTCTTAAACTGAACTCTGGAGTTTGACACCCTTAACCTCATCTGTAAAATGGGGATAATAACACTCATACTGCCTATTTTATAGCAGAGATAGCAAGCCATAATGACTAGATGTGTCAAGATGACCTGGATTCAACTCCTGGATTCAGGTATGTCTGACATTCATTGGTTATGTGATGAGACAAAGTAACTTAAACCCTAATTGTCCCTGGGCAATTCTCTAAGCATACAAATTTCAAGATAGTTGCCATTCTGCATTCATAGAGAGAATTTCCTTAAAGGGAACTCCCCATATCAGTGAAATTACAAGTCAGGAGAAAAAAAAAACAAACCCTAATTCACAAGAGGAGTTGTAGGGGGAAAAGGTATTTGAAAATTTTAAAGCCTTTAGAAATGTAAGCATTATAGGTAAGTAAATTGGTTTCTTGAGAGGTTAAATAACTGGCCTAATAAAATATTTAAAAATCAGTCAATGGACTTTACAGATTGTTAACAGAGCAAACTGACAAAAACTAAGTTGACCCCTTCCGTTTACTTTGAATACAATCGGAATGGGATATTGTGGAGGGTGAAGAAGAGCATGATAGACATAAAACAAATAAAAACACATTAACCTGGTGCCACCTGCTGGCAAATAACTTCTCAAATCACCTTTTATACCAAATCATACTTGCAGAGTGAACAATAGTTTTTTTTTATTCTCACATTTATAAAACACTTACAACTTACAAGTTTTCAAAGTACTTTTCTTATAACTGGCAGGCAGGTAATGCAGAAAGAAACTGAGACAAAGAGGTGTGATCTCTTCCATTTCTAAATTATCATATGATCCTAGATCTAGTAAGTGACACTGCTAGAATTCCATTCCAGGTCTCCCAACCCCAAATCTAGTGCTATATCTGAAATAAATATGAACCACAGCAATCTACCCATAATGAACAAGGGGATAACTATATTTAGAAAACTGCTTTTAAAAACAGACATAGAAAATTCATAGATTTTTTTTTTATTTGAAGAAGAAGGAAGAGGCAGAGGAAGAGGAGGAGGAGAAGAAAAATAGCAGCATCCCCCAACTTTTGCTCGAATTTTCAGGTTGGGTATGGGACACCAGCGGTTAGAGGGCATGATCTAGATGAGGATACATAAGGCTGAAGAACCAAGAGAGAGTAGTATCCTAAAACCTAGAGAGAGGAGAGCATCAAGGAGAGTGATCAAAAGAGTCAAAGGCTACAGAGAGGTCAAGAAGACTGAGGATTAAGGAAAGGTCATTGGCTTTGGCAACTAGGAGATAATTTGTAACTTTGGAGACACCGGTTTCAGTGGAATGATGAGGTCTAAAGATGGATTGTAAGAAAAAAGTAGACAGCCTTCTCAAAGAGTTTTAGCCACAAAGGGTAAAAGAGATATAGGATTATAGTTAGTGGGGATAGGTGGATCAACTGAGGGTATTTTTGAGAGTGGGGAGGACATGAGGATGTTTGTAGGCAGTATGGAAGGAGCTAGTAGATAGAGAGAGGCTTCATATAAATGTGAGAGTGTGGATAATGGAGGGTACGATCTCTTTGTGTGAGATAGGGGTGAAGGATGAGATAGTGGAAAAAGGCATATGAGTGATAGGAGATGAGAAAGAGGGGAGAAGAGGGAACCCATGGTAAATGGCCCAGTTGGTGGCACAGTGGCTAGAATGGGGAGGCTGAGTTCAAATACAGCCCTAGATACATACTAGCTGCATGACCCTGAGCATGTCATTATTTGCCTCTGTTTACCCATCTGTAAAATGGATATAATAATAGCATCTACCTTCTAGTGTTGTTGTGACGGTCAAATTAAGTAATATTTGTAAAATGCTTAGCACAGTGCCTGGCATATAATAGGTACCACATAAATGCTAGCTATTATTATTAATAATAATATTATATTACTGAACCACTGTTGGTGATATGTGAAAGACTACAGAAAACGGAAAAGACTTGGGAAGAGAAAATATCCCAATTTTTCAAAAAGGGAAGAGAACGGTGTCTATAAACTGTAGGTCAGTGAGCTTAACTTTAATTCCTAGGGAAATTCTAGAATGGATCATTAAAGGAATGGTTGGTGAGTTTCTTAAAAAGGAAGTAGTTATTACAAAGATCCAGCATGTCTTCATCAAGAAAAGGTCAGAAGTAGAAACAATAAGATTTAGCAACTGACTGGGTATGTGAGATGAGAGACAGTGAAGAGTCAAGTAAAATGCTGAGGTTGTGGAACCTGGGACACAGGAAGGAAGGTGGTACCCTCAACAGAAATAAGGAAATTCAGAAGATGGATTAGTTTTAGAGGAAAAATAAAGAGTTCTATTTTGGACGTGTTAAGTTTGGGATGTCTCTAGGACATCCAATTTGAAATGCCAAATAAGCATTTGGAGATAAGTAACCAGAGCTCAGGTAGAGATGTCAAGGACTGTTAAGGGGTCCCCTGAACTTGTTTTTTTGAATTGCCATATTTTCCATAAACACTGGACCCAGAGCATGCAGGAGGCCCTGAATGTGTCATAGACAAAGCCCACCAAGCTGACGTAATTTGTTGTTTGCATCCCAAACTGGACTCCCTGTGTGTCCTGGGGAGTCAAGACAGGCACAAGACAGGCACCAGTCAGTCTGGATTAGGCTAAGAAGCTGCTTGTGCAGCTGAGACCTGGTAAATAAGCACATCATCCTATCTTCATAGTCTAGCAATTCCCAAGAGAAAAGAATGTGGCTTTCACCATCATCTTAATCCTCTCCTTCTGGAGGGGTTTTGCCCTTTTTCCACCTTTACTGAACCTTTGCCCCTCCCATGACATGCCCCTTTAGGTGGAGATATATGATCCCTTTCCTTTATCCTTATGTCATAAAAATGTAAACTTCTGTGTTCCACATGCATGTTCATTTCTCTTGTAATAAACCTGATTTTCATGTAAGTTTCATGAAGTTATGATTGCCTGTTGACAGAGACTAAAGATAGAGATGTAGATCAGGAAGTTATTTGCATAGAGATGATAATTAACTCCATAAGTGTTGCAGAGGTCACCAAATGAGAGACTATAGAGAAGAGGACCCAGGTAAGAGCTTAGGGTACACCTATAGCTAAAAAGCATGATATGGTTGAAGATATCTAGCAAAGGAGACTAAGGAGGAGCACTGAGATAGGTAGGAGAGCCTAGAGGAGAGACAGTATCCAGGAAGAGAAGGTTGTCCACAGCATGAAATGATGCAGAACAGTCAAGTAAGGAGAGGATTAAGAAAAGAAGGACTGAGGAGAAACAACATATTTTCATACCTGTTGTGGTCTGTACAAGGGGTCCAGTTCACCATTGGGTGTGGAACATCCTCCAGAAAGGGATAAATCTTTAGTCTATTAGAGATGAATCCAGAAATACCATATTCTGGAGTCACAATGATATGTGCACCCTGTTGAAAATAAACTTAATTAATATAATACCAGATAAGCTTTATGACAGTAATAATGCTGACTAAATAACATCCACCCTTTGTGCCACATCAGCACCTTTATCAGATTTCTTTCAGTTGTGTCATAGTTTATCTACCTCTAAAACTGAGCCCAAATAGAATACCTATCACAACTAATTTTCTTGTTGTCTCTTTTATTTTTAACTCAGATGCTATGACTTGTAGATTTTTAAGAGTCAGAAGAGATCATGTTATCCAATCCCTAAGTTTTACGAGGAAACTCAATTCTAGTAGGAAAGCACAGCAGTAATGTAGTATAGCTTTGGCTTTTATTTTTGTTTTTAATTATTGGATTTAGATGATATAAGACCTGAGCTTCAAAATCTAGCTCTGTGCACTTGTTTGACCTTGGTCCTTTCACCTTTTGCCTCTGTGGTTTTGACTTCCCTATTTGTAAGAGGAATGAACTAGATAATCTGAGGTCTTTTTGACCTCTAAGTCCTATTATCCATGGCTCCTAGTAATGACAGAATTTCTACACCCTTTTTTTTAATTCAACTATTAAAAAAATTAATCTTACTGTTTTGGGGGGGGCATTGATAACTATATGTTTTCTTTACATATCCCTGAAATGTATATAATATTAATCAAATCAGAGTTTTAATTATAAAATTTGATTATAAACATTTTTAAATTAAAGTATTAGTTTCCCCTTACACTCACAAAAGCACAGAATTTCCGAGTTGGAAGTGACCAAAGAATCCATGCGGTACAACTCATCCCTGAATGAGAACACCAGACATATGTGTGTGTGTGTGTATATATATATATATATTTTTTTTTTCAGCCAAAAACTTGTTTTTTTGAATTGCCATATTTTCCATAAACACTGGACCCAGAGCATGTAGGAGGCCCTGAATGTGTCATAGACAAAGCCCACCAAGCTGACGTAATTTGTTGTTTGCATTAATCAGGCTCTCAGTCCACTGGGTCGGTTCAAGGCCATGGACCTGGGTACACCTTCCACGGCATAGAGGACAAGGACAGACACCCCATCTGGAAGTGTATGCCCGATTCTGTTAATTCCCTTGGTGCTAGGGAATTGGGGAAAACTGCAGTTGCTTTTTGGTTCCCTGAGGCTTACTTACTCCTTTCCCTCTGCACCTCTGAATCCTCCTTCATGGAGGTTACAGGGAAAGTTAGAACAGCTAAAAATATTGAAGACTCACCTATTAGCTAGACTCTGAAGGAATCTAAACATCTGTGGGCTATTGGCTGGATTGTGAAAATCTGCACAGTGGCTAAATTATAAGAATCTAAGCAGTGGCTAGATTTTAGGAATCTGAGCATCTTAATGGAGACAAGGTGGACCTGATATACAGAAAGACTGTGGGAGGGACCTAGGAGTGGCCAATAAGCTGGGGTGAACAGAACTCCTGGGACCTGGACCTCGTGGCCAAGGGAGAATGGAGCCCAGCTAGGATTAAGGGTGGGAAATGGCCATACATATGGAGGCCATACATAGGGAGGTAAAACAAAGGAAGGCCAGGCTAGGTTAAAGGCAAAAGGATTGAGAGATTGGGTGTAGCCACAATGAAAGGCCAATTGGTGGGATTATTAGCCTCAGGCAAATGCCAGAGATTTGACCAAGTGGGAAAGTCCAGGGTTTTTCCTTTCTGGGGTCTAGATCCCAACCCCATCATTCCCCCCTCAAACAAATGGGACCCAAATTCCCTTGGAGTAAGGGGCAAAGGTCTTGGCTTCTAAAACTGCTTTCTGCTGGCAAGGGGCTTAGAGCTGTCCCTGCCTCGAGGGGGTCCCAAAGAGAAGGTTGACTGGAACCGAGCACAGGCTGCATCCAGGGCATGATGGGGAGACATTGACTAGTACCCGCTGTTTGCTACCAACTGTAGGTGAATGGGCTGTAGTCTGGAAGACACAAATCTGACAGAAAAGACTGCAGGGCCCAGATATAAAACAGGGACTAGATTTAGGGCCCAAATGAGAGAATAAAACATCCTTAGCTCTATTTGGATTCAGGTAATTCAGTTTTCCATCCATGCAGTATCAAATCCACCTCATAGCCAGACTCAGGAATAGCCAGGTGGGTAACATTCCCTTTCAAAGGAACATAATGAGGAAACTGAGCCAGGAGGATCCCATCTTAGACTGAAGCTAAAATTGTCCTCTCAGCTTTTCCCAATGCTGACTTCCCACCAGTATCACCTTCTCTGAGTAGCTTGTGGCATTTCTCTCAAATGGTGGATTGATTATCGATGGATTATGACCAATCAAACAACTCAAAATAAAATCCTATGAGCTTTTACCTCAAACAGCAAGTTTTACTAATCACAGTTTAGGAAAAACTTTTCCAGGATTTACATCTCAAACTTAAATTTGTCCTGGTGTAAAAAGCCAATTATTAGAGATTTCTATACACTTGCAAATTCTCAGCAAGCCAGACATAACCCAAACAAACTTTTTGGCTAGTTTATACATTAAAACAATAACCAACAACAGCTAAATTATTTTAGCAGTAACCAAACTATGAAAAGTTTCTTGACATAGCTGATATAGAAAGTTCACCAATCTGAAACTTGAAACAAACCCATTACCAATAAGGTGACTTCAGTTTTGTTAAATGCACTTCCAAATTACTTTACACAGAGAATCAACATCTCATCATTAACAGTTAAAACTACAAATTTAAAAGAGCGTGCTTACCCAAGTTTGGAGGCTAGCTTCATTACCTTGAGCAGGATGTGCTGAACCTGGGTGATGCTTCCAGGCAAAGACTGCCCTAGAATCCTCTAGAATATGCCAAGATATTTTTAGCTGTTCTAACTTTCCCTGTAACCTCCATGAAGGAGGATTCAGAGGTGCAGAGGGAAAGGAGTAAGTAAGCCTCAGGGAACCAAAAAGCAACTGCAGTTTTCCCCAATTCCCTAGCACCAAGGGAATTAACAGAATCGGGCATACACTTCCAGATGGGGTGTCCGTCCTTGTCCTCTATGCCGTGGAAGGTGTACCCAGGTCCATGGCCTTGAACCGACCCAGTGGACTGAGAGCCTGAGAGTGTCAGGCTGAGTGCAAGACAGCCTCCTAACTGTCTGCCAGAAAAGCACCTCCAAGCCTTGGTGCTTGGAGAGTGACCCCAACTACAGAACAAGAAAGGAGGGAGGAGAGGCTTACATACCTTCCAGTCTTGGCTGGAGAAGAACTTGGGGTTAGGCAGTTTCCCCATACGGGTCACCAAAATGATGCGGTTTAGGGGTGCTGGGACCCCAAAATCACAACACGCGGGTCCTGCCCGAAAGAATTCAACCCAAGCCTTCTTTCAACCAAAAACAAGGTTTATTGAAGATTCGCCACATTAGCTAGACTCTTAAGGAATCTGAGCATCTGTGGGCTATTGGCTAGATTGTGAAAATCTGCACAGTGGCTAGATTATAAGAATCCCAGCAGTGGCTAGATTTTAAGAATCTGAGCCAATACCAGACATATATTCATCCAGCCTCTGCTTGAAAACCTCAAGTTAAAGGGATCTCACTTCCTATGGTAGCCTATGTCACTTTGGGTAGTTCTAATGCTCGGGAAATTTTGCATGACATAAAGCATAAATTTGCCTCTTTGCAAATTCTACCTAATGCTCTTATTTCTATCCTACTGCACCAAGCAAAACAAGTCTAATCTTTCTTCCAAATGGCATTCCTTCAAATACTTGCAGAAACCTATCAAGTACCTCTAAATTCTTATCTATTCTCTCAGGCTAAACATCCTCAATTCCTTCAGCTAATCTGCCTTTGGCATGAACTCCAGCCCCTTCATTATGCTACTTTCCTTACTTTGCATGCTGTCTGGCTTATCAAAGTCCTTCTGAAAATGTGGTGCCCAGAATTTAATATAGTACTCCAGCACAGAATACAACAGAACTGTGTTCTCCCAACATGAGGACACTACACATCTCAATGCAGCCTAAAATTATGTTAGGTTTCTTGTGTTAGCTTTTCTGATTGATGTTAGGCACGCAGACACTAAAACTGACAAAACTTTATCAGATGAGGTACTGTACTATAGCCAATGTCAACCACAAGTGAATTTCCTACTCCTGTTTCTGGTCATTTTTCTTCAGTGAAGGTTCCAGAGTTTGGATCTCACTCTACTACAATATAGTAATAGGGGGCACAATTAGGAAAAAGTACCTGCTTTGCTGCTGATATAATTGCTTGCTCCAAAATGTCCATGTTTTTGTTCATTAAATTTAAGGCTTCTTCCTGGCTAAAAGGCCTTAAGTGTTCAGGATGTATTATCACTGCATGCTCATATACAGCTGCAATAAAGGTATCCAGACAAGTGGTTTTGAAGGCACAAAGAGCAAAAATTGCCATATAACTCTGCCACTGAGATGGGAGCATGATGTAGTCCAAAGACTTCTGAAAAACAAATTCATGTAGTATATACATATAAAATGAGGGAAAACTTTTATTATAGTAATAAAAGTTTATAAAACTTTTATTACTATTAATAAGTAAAGAATATTGTACAAGTTATGATTAAGCAATAATTATTATGTGAGTCTATGATTCTAAATATAGTTTATAATTGCACATCTTAGTGATCTTTGATGCCCAGATTAAACCCATTCTACTACCATCTCCAACCAGTTATCCAACCACTAGACAATTCTGAGAACCAACTCTACCTCAAAACCCAAAGCCTTGGCAAACTCAGCTTATCCTATGTGGTGAAGATGTTTTAGCACCACATTTTTCACTCATCTCAGTTCCACTGCTCTTAGTTTAGGCTGGAAAGGATTTATTTATAAAAATAATAAGACAACATTTTGCCTTGCATGCAGTGGGCACTTAAATGCTTGTTCAATTTGTGATAGTAGTGGATCACTTTTCTAAGTTTTGCTATTTGGTCTTGTTCTATCATATAATACCATCAACTCCACAAATGGCACTTCCTCTCCTCCCTGTCTCTCCAGAGTTGAAAGGCTGCATGGGTTTCCTGGCCAAATATATATTTTTTTAATTTAAATATTTTTTATTTTTTTATTTATTTTTAACAGCCTTTTTTTAAAATTTTGAGCTCTAAATTCTTTCCCTCCCTCCAGCTTCTCTCCAACCCATTAAGAAAGCAAGCAATATGACATCAATTATAATGTGAAATTATGCAAAATATACTTCCATACTAGCAATGTTGAAAAAAGCAAGAAAAAGTGAAAAAAAATATGATAGTCTGCAGTTAGAGCTCTTCAGTTCTTTCTCTGGAGGTCAATATAATTTTTCATTATAAGTCCTTTGGAATTGACTTGAATCATTGTACTGATTAGATTACCTACCAGAGTGGGAAACCTGTAGCCTGGAGGCCACATATGACCTTTTAGGTCCTTGGGTGCAGCCTTTTGACTGAGTCCAAGTTTTACAAAACAAATCTTTTTACTGCCACCCCCCTCATCATTCCTTACAGCACAATACTATTCCTTATATCACAATCATATACCACTTGTTCAGCAATTTCTCAATTAATGGCTATCCCCTCAATTTCCAATTTCTTACCACCACAAAAAGGGATGTTACAAATATTTTTGTACATATAGGTCCTTTTCTTTCTTTTTTTATTTTGTTTATGTAAACGTAGTAGTGATTTTGCTGGGGCAAAGGGTATAATGGTTTTATAGCCCTTTGAACATAGTCTCAAATTGCTTTTGAATGGCTAGACCAGTTCACAACTCCACCAACAGTGTATTGGTGTAACTATTTTTTCACATACCCTCCAGCATTTGTCATTTTCCTTTTCTTTTATGTTAGCCAATCTGAAAGGTGTGAGGTGGTACATCACAGTCATTTTAATTTGCTTTTCTCTAATCAATAGTTATTTAGAGCATTCTTTTATATGACTATAGAGAGCTTTGATTTCTCCTCCTGAAAATTGCCTGTTCATATCCTTTGACCATTTATCAACTGGTGAATTTGACTCAGTTCCCTAAAAATTTGAGAAATGAGGCCCTTATCAGAGAACCTTGTAAAAAAAATTTTGTAATTACTTTATTGTCCATGGTACCTTTTAACAAAATGCAGTTTCCTTGGTTAGCCCTTCCAATTAAGTCTATTTTTGCTTTTGCTTTGTCTAAGACCATGATTACTACCCTTGACTCTTTTACTTCAGCTAAAACATAACAGATTCTGTTCCAGCTTCTGATTTTAACAGTGTATGACTTTTTATTTCAAGTGTGCCTCTTGTAAACAACATATTGTTGGATTCTGGTTTCTAACCCATTCTTCTATCCCCTTCTGTTTCATGGGTGAGTTCATCCCATTCACATTTACAGTTATGATTTGATTGTATTGCTCTCCAAGCTATTTTCTTCTGTTTATCCTTCTCTCTTTTATTTACCCTGTCCTTCCTCAAATGTCTGTTTTGCTTCTGACCACTGTCTCCCTTAATTTGTTATCTGTTTTATCATTATCTCCTTCTCCTTATCCCCTTTTCCCTGTTGGGTAAGACAGATTACTATACCCAACTGAGTGTATGTGTGTATGTGTGTGTGTGTGTGTGTCTATATATATATATATATGTGTGTGTGTGTGTGTGTGTATGTATGTATGTATGTATTTTTCCTTCTTTGAACCAATTCCAATGATAGTAGGGTTCAAATATTGCCCACAATCCCCCTCCCATTTTCCCCTCCCACTGTAAAAGCTCTTCCTTGCACAATTCTTTTATGTGAGATAATTTTCCCCATTTTTCCTCTCCCTTCCCCATTCTCCTAATGCATACCTCTTTCTCACCCCTTCATTTTTTTAGATCATCCTAAAATAACTGACTCATACCCATGCCTTCTGTCTATGTAGACTTCTTCAAAATAAGTTAATAAGTTCTTAGGAGTTACATGTATCATCTTCCCATATACAAATTTAAACAGTTTAGCCTTATTGAGTACCTTATGATTTCTCTTTCATGTTTACCTTTTTATGCTTCACTTGAGTCTTGTGTTTGAATGTCAGATTTTCTTTTCAGCTTTGGTCTTTTCATTTGGAATGCTTGAAAGTTCTCTGTTTCATTAAATATTCATTTTATTTCTCCTTGAAGGATTATACTCAGTTTTGCTATGTTTGCATGTTATTCTTGGTTGTAATTCTATCTCCTTTGCCATCTAGAATATCATATTCTAAGCCCTATGCTCTTTTAATGCGGAAACTGCTAAATTTTGTGTGATCCTGACTGTGACTCCACAATATCCAAATTGTTTTTTGTTTTTTTTTCTTGCTGCTTACAATATTTTCACCTGACCAGGGAACTCGAGAATTTGGCTATAATATTCTTGGGAGTTTTCATTTTGGGATCTTGATCAGGAGGTGATTGGTGGATTATTTCAATTTCTATTTTATCCTCTGGTTCTGGCATATCAGGGTAGTTTTTCTTGACAGTTTCTTGACATTTGATATCTAGGCTCTTTTTTAATCATGATTTTCAGGCAGTTCCAATAATTCTTGAATTACCTCTCCCCGATCCATTTTCCAAGTCAGTTGTTTTTCCAATTAGAGATTTGACATTTTCTTCTATTTTTTATTCTTTTGACTTTATTTTATTGTTTCTTGATGTCTCATGGAGTCAATATCTTCCACTTGCCCAATTCTAATTTTTAAGGAATTATTTACTTCAGTGAGCTTTTGTGCCACTTTTTCCATTTGATCAATTCTCCTTTTTAAGGAGTTCTTTTCTTAGTACATTTTTATGCCTTTTACCATTTGGCTAATTCTGTTTTTTTAAGGTTACTTTATTCAGTATTTTTTATACCTTTTTAAGCTGTTAATTCTCTTTCCATAATTTACATGCATCACTCTCATTTCTTTTCCCAATTTTTCTTCTACCATTCTTATCTCTTTCAATGCTTCTGGGAATTCTTGTTGGACTTGTGTCCAATTTGCATTTTTCTTTGAGACTTTGCTTATGGCTGTTTTCATGTTGTTGTGTTCTGAGTCTATGTCTTGGTCTTCCCTGTCACCACAGTTAGTTTTTATGGTCAAATTCTTTTATTTTTTTTTTGTAGTTTGCTCATTTTTCCAATCTATTTCTTGACTTTAAACTTTATTTTAACGTTAGGCTCTTGGTTGATTTTAGAAAAAACATGGAAAGACTTGGACCTATAAAGGAATTTGGTATCCACCTCCAGATAAAGAACTAATAATTAGACGTATATACAGTATGGTTTCACATACACACACACACATGTGTGTGTGTGTGTATTCATGTTTAATTGTTGCTTTCTTTAAGGCAGGGTAGGGAGGGAGGGAGAAAAAAAATTTTAAGTGCACAGCAGAGAACAAAAGAAAACTTAGAAGAAAGCATAGAAAAGCTGGGTAGCTTTGAAAACAATGTCTAATATTTATTATGCAGCTTTTTAAAAATAAAAAAAGTAAACAGCCTGAAATGGAAATTTATGGTTTTAAATGGAATCTTCTCTTTGTGTTCTGCTGTGTATATGGAAATGTAGGATTTTTTCCCTCTTTTTGTATCTAAATTTAAAATTAATTTTAAAAAAAATGTTAAACCGGGGTGAGGAACCTGTAGCCTCAAGGCCACATGTGGCCATCTATGTCCTCAGAACAAATCTGTGAAGTTTGCATTCAGTCAAAGGACCTCACTTGAGGACCCAAAGGGTCACACGTGGCCTCGAGGCCACAGGTTTTCCACCTCTGAACTGTTAGGCTCTGCTTACCTATGGGTGGGAAGGTACTGTCCCAAGCTTTGGGCTTTTTTGTCCTACTGTTTTCAAACTAGTTCTGGGGGCTCTACAAAATTTTGATGCTTCCAAGGTTGTATGATCCTGAGAGAGATGTGGTCACTGCTCTCCTGTTCTGTGATCTGGTCTTTACCCAGGAAGGGCCCCTGCTCCCCTATAGTCTTAAGTGCTAGCACCCTATGACTTGGAACTGTGACCAGGGCCCCTTCTCTCCTGCATCTGCAAGAAGTGCTCCTCTCTGCCCTGGAACTATAACCCAGAACTGTATATGGGCAATAGAGTTGCCAAACAGTGCCTGGTTCTGCACTCAGTGACAGCTCAGGGTCCTCCGTAATCTCTTTCTGACCAATTGTCCAATCCCCTTACCATCTCTGGACAGAGAACTCCCAAAGTTACTGCTGCCATTGTCACAGTGACCCCCAAGGCCCACCACTAGTGTCACTGCTGCATGCTCTCCAGACCAAGTCCCAGCTCTGTGACATAGACCTCTCTTAGTGACCTGCTAAGTTGTCTTTTTCTGGAAAAATGTCTCCACTTGACCTTTTGTTGGTTCTGCTGCTCCAGAATTCAATCTGAGTCATTATTCTAAAGTTGTTTGGAGAGGAATGTCAGGAGAGTCATGCTATATTGCTGTGTCTACTCCACAATCCTGGTTCCACCCCAAATTATTATTGACAGCAATCCATGTCCAAAACTGAACTCATCCCTCCCGAAAACTTCCCCATTTCTATTAACAGAAACATAAGGCATCTACTTTCCTTGGTCTCGATATTCTACACACCTCATAGTCACCTTTGATCTTTCCTTTTGCTTCTCACTCCCTCATCTAACTGATTTAACTGAACTGGAAATACCATCAAATTTGCCTCCAAAATGTCTCTGGCTTTTATTCCCTCTTTTTTGCTCCTAATGCAAGCCAGCCTAGCTCATGCCCTTAGCCTCACCCTAATTTTCACTTCAATAGCAATTAATCTAGTTCAGACTCTGTACCTTTTTAGATTTTAAGAACTTACTAATAGAAATAACCTACAAATTAATTTTCCTTTCTCTAGGTTTATGTTTCTATCACAGATACTCAAATAATCCTCCTATGCCAACCTGACCACATCATTACTGAAAAACCTCAGTGACTTCCAACTGGCTACCAAGTAAAGTACACTACCTCCTTTCATCACTATGCCCCCCCCCAAAAAAAGTTAAAAGAAATAGATAAAACCAAAGTTAAGCTTGAACCACTGAATATTCTTTTTTTAATTAATTAATTTATTTTTAGTTTTCAACATTCACTTCCACAAGATTTTGAGTTCCAAATTTTCTCCCCAACTCACCCCACCTCAATATGGCATGCATTCTGAATACTCCTTCCCCCAATCTGCTCTCCTTTCTATCACCCCCTCCCTCTCTTATCCCCTTCCCCTTCTATTTTCCTGTAGGGTAGGATAGATTTCTATACCCCATTGCCTGTATGTACCTTATTTCCCAGTTGCATGTAAAAACAATTTTTAACATTCATTTTTAAAACTTTGGGTTCCAAATTCTCTCCCTTCTTTCCTCCCCACCCACCTTCATTTAGAAGGCAAGCAACTCGATACAGGTTATACATGTGTAGCCATGCAAAACACATCCATAATAGTCATGTTATGAAAAACTAACTTTCCCTTCATTCTGTCCCACCCCCCACTTATTCTATTCTCTTTGACCCTGTCCCTTCTCAAAAATTTTTGCTTCTGATTACCCTCTTCTGCCCTCCTTTCTATCATCCTCCCCTTCTTATCCCATTCCCCCCTATTTTCCTGTAGGGTAAGATAGATTTCTATACCCAATTGAGTGTATATTTTATTCCTTCCTTAAGCCAAATTCGATAACAGTAAGATTCGCTCATTTCCTCTCACCTCCCCCTATTTCCCCTTCACTATAAAAACTTTTTCTTATCTGTTTTATGTGAGATAATTTACCCCATTCTACCTCTCCCTTTCTCCTTCTCCCAGTACATTCCTCCTCACCTTTTAATTTTCTTTTTTTAGATATCATCCCTTCATATTCAACTCATCCTATGCCCTCTGTCTACATTATATATATATATATATATATATATATACACACACATATATATATATATTCCCTCCTACTACCCTAATAATGAGAAAGGTCTCATGAGTTACAAATATCATCTTTCCATGTAGGAATGTAAACAGTTCAACTTTAATAAGTCCCTTATGATTTCTTTTTCCTGTTTACTTTTTCATGCTTCTCTTGAATCTTGTATTTGCAAGTCAATTTTTCTATTTAGCTCTGACTTCTCAAGAATGTATTAAATTTCTCTATGTCATTGAATGTCAATTTTTTTCCCCTCATTTTGCCCTCATTACACTCAATTTTTCTGGATAGGTGATTCTTGGTTTTAATCCTAATTCCTTTGACCTCTGGAATATCACCTTCCAAGCCCTCCAGACCCTTAATGTAGAAGTGGCTAAATCTTGTGTTATCCTGATTGTGTTTCCACAATACTCGAATTGTTTCTTTCAGGCTGCTTGCAATATCTTCTCCTTGACCTAGGAACTCTGGAATTTTGCTATAATATTCCTGGGGGTTTTCTTTTTGGAGGTGATTGCTAAATTTGGCTCAAGAATATCAGGGCAGTTTTCTTTAATAATTTTTTTAAAGATGATGTCTAGCCTCTTTTTTGATCATGGCTTTCAGGTAGTCCAATAATTTTTAAGTTATCTCTTCTGGATCTATTTTCCAGGTCAGTTGTTTTTCCAATGAGATATTTCACACTGTCTCCTATTTTTTCATTCTTTTGCTTTTGTTTTATAATTTCTTGATTTCTCATAGCGTCATTAGCTTCCATTTGCTCCATTCTAATTTTTAAGGAATTATTTTCCTCAGTGAGCTTTTGGACCTCCTTTTCTATCTGACCAATTCTGCTTTTTAAGGCATTCTTCTCCCCATTGGTTTTTTGGACCTCTTTTGCCATTTGGGATAGTCTATTTTTTAAGATGTTATTTTCTTCAGTATTTTTGGGTCTCCTTTAGCAAGCTGTTGACTTGTTTTTCATGATTTTCTTGCATCATTCTCATTTCTCTTCCCAGTTTTTTCTCTACTTCTCTTACTTGCTTCTCAAAATCCTTTTTGAGCTTTTCCATGGCCTGGGACTGATTCCTATTCTTCTTGAAAGCTTTGGATGTAGGAGCTTTGACTTTGTTGTCTTCTTCTGAGTGTATGTTTTGATCTTCTTTGTCACCAAAGTAAGATTCTATGGTCTAATTTTTTTTTTTGCGCTGTTTGCTTAAGCTTCCAGCCAATTACTTGACTTTTAAACTCTTTGTTAAGGTAGGGCTCTGCTTCCAGTGTGGAGGGTGTACCGTCCCAAGCTTTAGGGGTTTTGCTTAGAGCCTTTTTTTTTTTACAGGTATTTCAAGGGGTTTGGAGTAGAGCTCAAGCAAGTCACTGCTTTTACTCCACTTAATATTCTAGCAGGCTTATCTGAACCTCTGAAGCCAGAACATAAAACCCAAAACGACACTTGAAAAGAAAGGGAAAATACTACCCAATGGAAAATTAGATATTGATCAGAAAGGGAACAACTCTACAGAAAATGGAGATGCCAAAGTAGATGGACACATATGAATTTTTGCTAATTTTATTTTTGCTAGTTTTAGTGACTATACAGTTTAGAATATTTTTAAGTTTCACAAAAATGTAGAATTTGGGATAAATTAATAATTTTATTATTGAAGAGCCACAATTCAGTTCCAACTTATTGTTTGTACTTATCAAAATAGTGCACCTTTCATGTACTCTACTAGTCTCCATCCCACATTCAGATACTGTCCTTAATGTGCCTTTGCCTAGAATGGATTCTCTAACTCTACCCCATACCTGTGTCCCTGCCTCCCCCATTCTCACCCATTAGACTACAAACTCTTCATAAAACCCCCTCAAACACACTAGCCACTCAATTCCTCAATCTATTCTCTTACCATGATGCACTGCTTTGTCCACCACACACTATTCTTAATCTTGCTAGCATACACAAATGTACTACCTCCACATTCAAGATTTCAAAAAAATTCCTTGTCTGACCATAATATATTGGCTTTTTGCTTCTCCCTCTGTCTCCTGTTAGAAAAACTTATTGTTCACCTCTACATGATCTCCAATCCCCTCTACCTTTCAACTGTCTCCCAAACCATCTCCTTTGCACTATCCACTTTTCTTTCTGCACTTCTCTTTTCCTCATCTTGACCCATCAGTGAATCAATTCAACTCTACACTGCCATCCTCTTTTACATTCCTAGATCCGCTAACATTTTGCCAGTTTTTCTTGGCCAAGCCTTAGCCTTAGATCACTCCCATCATTGGTCACCTTTGCTCATATGCTGCAGAGCAAAAATGAAGAAAAGCACCTCAGCTGAGCTCTCACTGCTGCTAGGCAATCCTACACTTGCCTTATCAACTCACCATTCCATTCTCCACAGTGGCTCTTCCAAATCTTTTCATCCCTGCTCAAACCTCTCATAGCTTCCTCTTCCTTACTCTCTCTTACTCTCTCTTACTACCCTTACTCTCTCTTACTCTCTCTTACTACCCTTACTCTCTCAGGTGAGAACATTGCCCTGTTTGTATACAGAAAAAACTGAGACCTTTCACCATGAGCTCCTTCTTCTCCCCTCTTCCTCATTTCCTATCATTCAGATGTCTTCTACCACTATCTCCTTTTGAATTCGTGTTTCACATAAGCTAACTATTGTCCTATGTTCCTTCTGCCCTTTGTAGCTAAACTCTTTGGGAAGGTTACGTACAAGTGCCTCTTCTTTCTGGCCTCCTTAACTCCTTTGAATGCAGCTTCTAACTTCATCATTCCACTGAAACAGCTCTCCAAAGTTACCAGTGATTTTTTAGTTGCTAAATCCAGTGGTTTTTCTCAATCCTCATTCTCTTTGACCCCTCTTTATCCTTTGACATTGGTGAACACTTTCTGCCTTGATACTTTCTACTCTCTAGGTTTTTGGGACACTGCTCTCTCCTGGTTCTCCTCCCTACCAATCAGACCACTCCATCTCAATCTCCTTTGCAAGGATCCTTATCCAGATCACACCCTCTTGCTGTTGGTGTCCCACAAGGTCCTGTAGTGGGCCCTCTTCTCTTTTTCCTTTATACTACTTCACTTGGTGATTTCATTAGCTCCCTCGGATTTAATTATAATCTCTCTGTTAATGATTATCAAATGTACCTATCCTGCCTGACCTCCCCGTTGATTTCCAATTTAGTATTTCCAACTGCTTTTTAAACATTCAAACTGAATGTCCAGTAGATATCTTAAACTCAGAATGTACAAAACTGAACTCATTATCTTTTACCTGTCAACCCTCTTCCCCTCAAAATCCCCTTATTTACTGTAGAGGGCAACACTATCCCCTCCCAGTCCCCCAGGCTCATAACCTATAAGTCATCCTGGATTCCTCACTCTCTCTCACCCTCCATATCCCAACTGTTACCAAGACCTGTCAATTTCAACTTTACAACATCTCTGGAATATACCCCCTTCTCTCCTCTGACACCACTACCACCCTGCTGTGCAGGTCCTCATTACCTCATGTCTGAGCTATTGCAACTGATGCTGGGTTGGCCTGCCTCAACTCCCTCCCCAGTCTGATCCATTTTTCATTTAGTGATTTTCTTAATCTCAGGTCCAACCATGTCATTCTTCCCTGTACCGCCACATCACCTGACCACTAACCCTCCCCTTAGTAAATTTCTGTGGCTTCCTCCCTGATCAAATACAAAATCTTCTGTTGTTAAAGTTCTTAATAACCTAGCGCCCTCTTACCTTCCAATTTTATTACACCCTACTCCCCACCAAGTACTCTTTGATTTGGTGAAACTGGCCTCCTGGCTAGTCTAGGAATAATGCATTCCATCTCTTGGTTTTCAGCATTTTTCTCTGGCAATCCCCCATGCCTTGAACACTCTCCCTCCTCATCTCCATCTATTGATCTCTCTGGCTTCCTTAAAGTCCCAATTAAAATTCCACCTTCTATAGGAAGCCTTTCCCAACATCTCTAATTCTAATGCCTTCCATCTGTTATTTTTGTTGCTCATATAATGTTCACTCCTATTTTAAGGTGATAGATGAAAATTGGCATTTTGATAACAATAAAGGGATTAACAGTACTGTTCATCATAAAGGCATGTAAGTTTGAACTAGACTTGGGAGGTCATTCAGTCAAAAATTCTGTCAATAAGCATTTTCTAAGATCTCCATGTACAAAAATAATTATAGGAGCTTTTTTTTGTAGTAGCAAAGAACCAGAAACTAAGGAAGTTTCCACCAATTAGAAAATGACTGAACAGATTACGTTGTATGAATGTAATTTGCCATGAGCAAGGAGAAAGGGGATGGTTTGAGAGAAATCTGAGACTTTATGAATTGATGAAGAGTGAAATGAGCAGAACCAGAACAATTTATATAACAACAATGTAAAGACAAACAACTTTTAAAGACTTAATAACTGATCAATACAATGATCAACCTGATTCTAAAGGACTGATCTCTTGACAGAGATAGATCCAAGATAAAGAATTTAAAACTGACTTTTTGGACGTGTCCAATATGATAATGTGTTTTGCTTGATGACGAATATTTGTTAAATTGGTTTTTTTTTTCCTTTTTCTTTTCTCCCCAGTGATAGGCGGATAGGAAATAAATGATTCTTAATTGATGGATGATTAATGGGCTTGGTCATAAAATAATGAAATTCAGGCAGCTTAAAGGGGTTGAGGAGGTGGGGGTGGGGAATTGGAAATGGAGGCGGGAGTGACAACGTGGGTTGGAAGATGAGAAGGGTGGGGGGATGGGGATGGGGATGGGAGCGAAGTCATCAAACTGAAGGGTTCTGAGGAGGTGAGAGAAGAGAGGAAGCACAGACTCAGAAGAAAAGCGAGGGGATTTGAGACACACGAGAGAGGAGGGAGGCAGGGACACCAAGAGAGCTGTTACCCTTATATTTTCTGAAATACTACTTTAACTTACCAGGGCGTTGTTCTGAAGAAAATTTGGCTGCCTAGCAACAAACTGAGCTTGACCGCTAGGGGGAGCAGAGAGTTAGGCACGAGGCAGGAGGTCCCAGCGCACGTTGGAGGTGCGCGCTCCTGTCCGTGTGGCATCTCTATGGTCTTCAGAGAGACGTTCTATCCCTCAGTTCCTCCCAGCTCTATGGCGGTCAGTTTCTTGACTTCTTGTCAAGGGCCTGGACCCAGCCAATCAGAATGTAGCCCTTGACATTCCTCTATCTGCCCCACCCCCTTTGCCCATATTTGAGCCTCTGGGAGCAAGAGGGCAAAGGGAAGGCAAGCTCCAGTTAAAGTGTCAGTAGTGACCTCCCATTCAGGTAGCATTTTAAGGTTTGAGATGTCCTTTCCCACAACAACCCTGTGAAGGAAGTGCTCAGGGGTAGCATTCTCATCTTCCAAATGAAGAACATGGAATCATAGGTTTATATCTAGAAAGGACCTTAGAGACTATCTAGTCTAACAGAAGCCCAGAAAGATAAAGAGTTTTGTTTTTTTTACTATCCAAGGTTACTTGGGTACTAAAGGTCTGAAGTAGGATTTGAACTCGGGGTCTTCCTGATTTGAGTCTAATACCCTATCCTCTGCACCACCTAAGCTTTACTTGGGACTAAATTTAAGGAGTTATTCTCACCTTCTGTGTTGACCTCTCAATCCTCTGAGTACTTAAAAGATCAGGGTTGGAAATGAGATTTTTAAAGAAGGGAATTTGTTTTGCTTGACTATATATTTGCTACAAGGATTTTTTTTTTTTTTTTATTCCAATGGAGTGGAGGGTGGGAAGGTGAGAAAATAGTTTTCTCTTAATTTTTTTAAATGGTGGATAGAGTGCTGGACCTGAAGTCAGGAAGAATCATCTTCAAGAGTTCAAATCTGGCCTCAGACACTTACTAGCTGTGTGACCCTGGGCAAATCATTTAACCCTGTTTGCCTTAGTTTCCTCATGTGTAAAAATAAGCTGGAGAAGGAAATGGCAAATCACTACAATATCTTTGCCAGGAAATCCCCAAATGAGGTCACAAAGAGTCAGATATGACTGAAACGACTGAAAAACAAAAATTTTTAAAGAATTAAAGTGAGAAAGAACTGTGGAATAAAAGATCTTAGATTTTGAGCTGGAAAAAGAGGAAGGGAAGAAATAGGACATCTAAAGGCACCACCAGAAGAAAGATGTCTCTAAACCCTAAAAAACAAAGAGTAGGCATATTTTTTTCTCTATTTTTCCTGAGTGTTTAGTTGAAAGATGAGTTTATTCTTTTTGGGTGATCTCAACTTGTTGTATACAATACACTGAGTGCTGCTGCCTGATGACCAGCTACATTAAGGGTACCAGTTCTTATGATTGCTATATGTAGGTCACCTATGTATGATGGCTCTGTGAAAAACTGCCATGTAGAAGATAGATTAATGATGGACAATGTTTTGAAGTTTGCAAAGTGCTTTACAAACATTTCTCACTTGATCCTCACAACAACCCTGTGAGGGAAGTGTTGTCATTATTATCACCATTTCACAGATAAGAAAACTGAGTCAGAGAGAGCGATTAAGTGACTTGCTAAGGGTCACATAACTGGAAAGTTCCATCTGAATCGATATTTGAACTCAGGTCTTCCCAACTCCCAAGTCTAACAGCCTACTCATGGTACCAACGAGCTGCCATCAGATTTCCTCAAGATGAATTGTTCTGCTTGGTCCAAAACAAGAGATTAGAAATCTGCTCTGTCTCTCACACATTCAACATCTCTACCCTTTCCATCTCTTTCTCAAAGATTAATAATCAATATTACCTATAGTACTGAAAAGAGCTTGACATTTCACTTCCGTATGGTTCCACTCAGAATTCCTTTGACTCTTCATTGTAGATTGTCTAGGCCAAAGCTCCCTTCCCTGACCACCATTCCTTTCTCTCGTATTCATTCTTGTCGGTCCTATCTTTCATTGTCTCTATCCCACAATTTTGTACCCTTTCATTGTGTCCCCTTGTTTTACTGTTGATAAACTGCATTTCATATTTGACTTGTGTGTTTTACTAAAAATTTTTTTATTTTGATTGACTTGTGGTTTCAATGGTATAAGGAACTCCCCATGAAGGACATCCTCTACTCATGCAGAGCAGCACCTCCTCTATAACTTAGCCTTAGAAAGTTACCCAGAACACTAAGACGTTAAGTGACTTGCCTAGTCTATATAGGTCCGAGGCTGGACTCAACTCTGACAACAACCCTGTGATTCTTCCTAACTCTAAGACTAGGTCTCAATTTACTACCCTATGTTATATCTTCTTCCAAGCTATCTCTTCTCCAAAATATGTTGTATATATTTTGTATTTGTATTCATTCCTCTCCCTTCCCACCTCTCTCAATACATTCCTCTTCCACACCTTTCCATTCTTCTTTTGAGATCATCCAAATATAATAGAATCATACCTAGGTCCTCTATCTAATTAGACTCCCTCTAAGATATCTTGTGATAATAAAGTTCTAGGTGGTTATATGCATCACCTCTCCATATCAGAAGGTAAACAGTTTAACCTTCTTTAGCCGCTTATGATTTCCCACTTATGTTTACCTTCTTTTACTTTTACCTTCTGGGTTTATTTATCAACTTTTCTACTTAGCTCTGTTCTTTTCATCAGGAATGCTTTTAAGTCTTAGATTTCATTAAAGGTACATTTTATTATCCTATAGGATTATACTCTGTTCTGCAGGGAGGTAATTCTTGGTTATAAGCCCAGATTCTTTACCTTCTAGAATATCATATTCCAAGCTCTCCATTCCTTAGTTTTGCTGCTAAGTCTTCTGTGATCCTGCCCATGGCTCTGTGCTACTTGAATTCTTTCTGGCTACTTGCAGTATTTTCCTTAACTTAGGTGCTCTCAATTTTAGCTATAATATTCCTGGGAGTTTTCATTTGGGGATTTCTTTCAGGAGATGATTGGTGGATTCTTTCCATTTCTACTTTGCCCTTTGGTCCTAAGATATCCAGGCATCTTTCTTTCATGAAACATTATATCTAGGCTCTTTTCTTCAGTAAGTTTCCTTCAGTAAGGTTTTATACCTTTTTTTAAACCAAGCTTTTAATTTTTTCTTCATATTTTTCTTCCATATCTCTCATTTAGTTTTTTAAATAACTTTTTAGCTCACTTTTTAACTCTTCTAGGAATTCTTATTGGGCTTCTTCCAATCTGCATCTTTTTTCCCATCCAAGGGAAGCTTAAGCAGGCAGAGACAAAGATCTTCAGATACTGGCAATGAGGTCAGGAATGGGAGAGCAGATAGCAGATATGGCAAGCATTCCAGCCCTTTAGGAAAGAGAGTTGAGATACAATGCCAGGGCAGGAATCATGAAAGATCCTAGGGGATCCTTGAGCTAATGTAGGGTGCCAGAATAGGTGCCATCTGTCAGCTCTGTGCCCATTGCCCAGTTCTGGATTATGTGGGCCCATCCTACTTGCATATTGATCAAGAAACAAGTTCTAAAAATGCAGATAGTGGCTTTGACCCCAGGGTCATAGGAAGAAAGACTCAGTTCTAGCATTTACTCCAGCATCTAAGCTTACAGCGGTATAACCAGGGCAGGACCCTCAGACCGAAAAGGAACAAGGTTCAGTCATTCCAAACCTACAAGGGCCTCTCAGTAGGCTAAAAGTTACTGTCTCCAATAGATGTTTACTTAAACTCAACCATGAGCAAGCCAACAGATGAAAACTGGGTCAGGAACTCTGACCAGGAGGGTAGTGAACAGACCTCTCCCTGGATTATACCAATTTTGGAGTAATAAAAACTTGCAACCCCCCAGTTGTGAAAGCAGCAGAAGTATGTAAAAGGACAGAAGCTTGAGCTAGACATCTCCCCTTCCCCCCCAGAAGTGTGCAGAACCTGTCATTAATGTGAAGTCCAAAGTGAAGAAGGAGGCTGGAAGAATGAGCAAATGAACAAAAAAGAACTCAACCATAAAGAGCTACTGTGGTTACAGGAAAGCTCAAGACACAAACACAGAAGAAGACAACTTGAAAATACCTACAAAGAAAATTTTAGCAGTTCAACACAAAGATAATCAGGAATAGGTAAGGTGTGATGGTACTGAGAGAGAGGAGGAGGAGAAGACTGAGGCAAGAAATATTACCCAAAGACAATGCATAGGAATCAGGAATCTTTGATGCGAACTGCAAGGGGAAGGAAGTAGGCTAAAATTACTTCTATGTTCCATTTTTGGGCAGCATAAAATGTTTTTCAAGATGGGGGAGCTTGAAGGGAAAACTAGAAATGATCATGGTAATTTCTTTCTTTTTTTTTTCTTTTTAGGCAATTGGCATTAAGCAACTTGTCCAGGGTCACACAGCTAGTAAGTGTCAAGTGTTTAGTCTGAGGCCGGATTTGAACTCAGGTCCTCCTAACTTCAAGGCCAGTGCTCTATCCACTGCACCACCTAGCTGCCCCATGAGCATGGTAATTTCTTAGTCATGTTTCTCTTTGGTCCTGAAAGAAGGAAAAGCAATATTTAGTACAGCTTCTGACTCTCTACTGTAAAAGGATGATTGCTTTGTCAGGTTCTTCCTAAAAAAAAGACAGTTAGTAGGACATCTCTCCTAAATTCTACCTGCTGTGGGCCTGGAAAAAATCAAAATTGGCCATAATAGCATTTATAAAGTGATCTAAGATTTTCAAAGCAGTATGCATACGTTATCTCATTTGATACTCACAACAACCTTGTACCTAGCACATAGTAGGTGCTTAATAAATGTTTATTGATTGATTGAGAGATAAGTGCTATCATTACATACTCCATTTTGCAGATGAAGAGACTTAGGGTAAGAGAATTAAAATTATTTGCCCAAGGTCCCACAGCTAGTTAAGTATCTGAATTGGGATTTGAACTCATTACTACTCATGATAGAATCTCAATTTTAATTTAATGTGTTTAACTCTAGAATTCCCAGATACATGAGTCTAATAAGTTATAAATCAAAAGGCATTCCACTGAGTGTTTAATCAATATATATTTTATTTATCTCAATTGTCTTGAAAAACCAAATGTTCTTGCCACATAAAAAACAAGAAATCCATATCCAAATGGACCCAAGAAATATATGTATATATATGTATGCATATGTGTGTGTTTGTATATGTATGACTTGTCCAAGTTGCTATAGTTGATAGCTAATTAGAAACCAATAGCAATTAGAAGCCAATCCATTTCCTAGTTCTTTATTCTTTCTACACTACCTCTTATAAAGTATGTATCAAGGATGATCAATCAACCTGTCCTGGGCGAGGTGGGTCCTTCTCATATACTCTCCCACATAATGCTGTCACTAAAACGGGCAGTGGAACATCACTTCTGCTCTCCAGCCGACCATCACTCAATACCTAATTAAAGAAAATAAAGACAATGGTCAATCTTGACATAAGATTTAATTTCCAATAAAAATGAAATTATCTAGCTGAAGAAATCTACCATAATTTCTTATGTCACTTATTTTCAAACCAAGCTAAAGAAGTCAAAGTTAATAATACTAAGGGGTAGAGAGGAAGGAGCACATTTCTGAAATAAGGCACAGCCTTTGCAAAGATATATAGAGGAGATATCCCCAGAATTGTAAGTAGGATAGTTTGGCTCTAAGATAGAGTATGTGACTGGGAAGTAAGTCTGGAAGGTCATACTGGACCCAGATTACACAGGGTTTTAAATGCCAAGCTGAGGAGTTACATCACAGAAATAACAAAGAGACACTTAGGATTCTTGAGGGAGGGAGTAACATGGTCAACCCTGTGCTTCAGAAAGATTATTTTGGTACATATGTGGAGGATGGATTAGAAAGAGAAGAAGCAGCAAGATTATCAATTAGCAGACTGTTGAAATAGTTCAGGCAAGTTGTGTGTTTTGGGCTAGGCCTGGTTCAGACCAGTCCTCTAGCCTGGTAATTTATGTTTGATATTGGATTGAAATGAGGCAATCATAAGTAATTCAGCAGTTAACAAAAGGAGATTTACTTTGCCATAGCAGAAATAGGATAATGAACAAGAGGACATTGTTCAGGATTCAGGAAGACATGGGTCTTGATCCTACATTTGGTACTAAAGAACTACTTGACCGTGATTAAGTTGCCTAACCTTATCAAACTTCAATTTCCTCAGGTGTAAAATAATACCTGTAATGCCTATCATACAGAGTTGTTATGAGGTTCTACTGAAAAAAAGTATGCTTTGCACACTTTAAAGACGACATATGCATTGAGGACAGGCCAAGCTGATTCATACAAGCCAAGATCCCCTGCCTCTGAGTTGTATCTTGTGATCTAAGACGCCTGGAGATCTTTAAGTTTTGTATTGATGTAACTAGGCTGTGATAGCAATAGCCTCCCCTTAGCCGATCAATAATCGAGGATGGTCTCAATACCTTTTAAAGAAAAATTACCCTGACTTGCATGGGTAGGATCATAACACTCCCACCACAGGGTGGTGATGACCTGAATCAAGGTAGTAGTCATATGAGTGGCAAGAAGAGGACAGAAGTAAGAGAAATGTAGTTAGAAGTGTTAAGTCTTGGAAAGTGATTGGATATTCAAGTAGCCCTCCACATCCAAGATTAAGAAAACGTCACTTTCCCTACTACTTCTTTCTAATTTCTAACTTCTTTCATTTCTCCCACCCCTATGATTGACCTGATTATCACTGATATCATTGTGATATGGATTTGTTAAACTTTATTCCTTCAACATTGCTTGATAGCATTGTATTAGTGGGGTATAGATGGGGAAGAAAGGAAAAAGTATGTATATAGTGACTATTATATGCCAGGTACTATCTTAAGAACTTTTACAAATATTTGATCCTCACAAAGACCCTGTAAGGTAGGTGCTGTTATTATCCTCATTTTATAGTTGAGTAAAATGAGGTAAATGGAAGTTAAGTGACTTGCCCTGCAATCTATAGCTAGTAAGTATCTGAGGCCAAATATGAACTCAGGTATTTCTGACTCCAGACCCAGCTCTCTACCCACTGTGCCACCTAGCTGCCATGATAGTTTATCATGATAAGTTCTGTTCCTTCTCACAACTTTCATGAGTCTGTAAATGCTGACAATCACATAATTGTAATATGTAGGAGCAATGATATAGTGGGAAGAACATTGGCCTGGGCAGATACAAGAAACCCAAATGTCAGTTCCGGGTCTACCACAACTAATAATGCCAATCTGTAACTCAATTTCCAAATCTGTGAAATGAAAGGGTGGTACTAAAGAATTTCTGAGATTTCTCCCCTTTTTGCCCTCCACCCACAAGTTCTACAAATTCTGTATATCTCACCAGAGACTAAACAGGACCTCAGCTACATCATACTACCACCCAATCCAAATGGTTTCAACATTCTCTTTTGATTACAAGAACCATGAGTCCAAAAGTATGGGGTACTAAATGAAAGCGAAATGATACTTTAACAACTTAGAATCATATTTCCTTCTCTACACCAATCCCATCCTGTTATTACTCTGTTCGAAGAAACACATCAACCATCTTGGAAGTAGCATGACATAGTGGATGAAGTATTGGACCTAGATTCAGGAAGACTTGGGTCTTGATCCTACATTTGGTACTAAAGAACTACTCGCCCATGGGTGCCTAACCTTATCAAACTTCAGTTTCCTCACCTGTAAAATAATACCTGTAGTGCCTACCATACAGAATTGTTATGAGGTTCTACTAAAAAAAAGTATACTTTGCACACTTTAAAGCACAGCATAGATGACAATTGCTATTATTCAGAAATATTCAAACCACCATCCTACCTCATAGTGTTGTTCAGATGCAAGTTGAGTCCCACTTAGCACTAACTGAGGGAAGACATATCTGGTATGGAATGTCCCACTGAGGGATAATGCTTCAAATTTGGTGAAAGCTGATGCAATTGGTGTGCCACAGGTTTTTAAGTCAGTTGTCTGGCACTTCAATAATGTGCATATCTGGGTGGGAAAAGATAAAACTGTTAGAGGACGATAAAAATTGAAAAGACAGATCTTTGTTTTCCCCCCAGCAGAATAGTACTAATATAGAAGAGTCAGGAGCTTTACCTAGATATAGAAGATCATATTATAAACAAATTAGAGAAGCAAAGAAAAAAATATCTTCCTTGGCTTTGGATAGGGAAAGAATTTATGACTAGACAAGGGATAGAAAGGAGCATAGAAAACAAATGGAGACTCCTGATTACATGAAGTTGAAAAGTTTTTGTACAAACAAACCAATGCAGTTTAAATTAGAAGAAAAATCATTAACTTGTGTGGGCTGGGGGAGAGGGTGAGAGAATCCTTCCAGTTTTTTTCTGATGAAGATCTCCTGTCTAAGATACATAAGGGACTGGCTCAAATATACATGAATGATAGCCAGTCCCCAATAAATAAATGGTCAAAGGCAGTTTTCAAAGGAAAATATCTAAGATATCAACAAGCATATTAAAAATGCTCTAAATATTTAATAATTAGAGAAATGTAGATTAAACAATCCCAAGGTTCCACCTCACACTTATCATGTTAGGAGAGAGAGAGAGAGAGAGAGAGAGAGAGAGAGAGAGAGAGAATTGGGAGGGGCTGCAGGAAGCTAGGTATATTGGTGCTGTAAATTGGTCCATTTTGTCACTATTAATTAGAGAAATGCAAATTAAAACAACTCTAAGGTACCACCTCACATCTATCAGATTGCCTAACATGACAAAATAGGAAAATGATAAATGTTGGAGAAAATTGGATGTGGGAAAATTGGAACACTAATGCATTTTTGGTGGAGTTGTGAACTTATCCAACCATTATTATTATTTATCCTCTAACAATACTGCAAAGACAATCAACTTTGTAAAACTTAAGGACTCTGATCATTCAAATGACCCATAATGATCCCAGAAGACTAATTATGAAGTATGTTATCCACCTCCTGACAAAAGGATGATGCAATCAAGGTACAGAATGAGACACATATTCTTGGATATAGCAAATTATGAATGTTTTGCTTCACTGTGCTTATTTGCTAACAATGATTATTTCTCTTTCTTTCCTTGTGGGGCGGGGGGGGGGGGAGGGGTTGGGAAAGAAGTTATCAATAATGTTGCCCAAAATAAAAAAGAAGAAAAGGAAGTACATGGGAATCATTGAAACATTTTTTAATGAACAGAAGAGAACAAAGGGAATTTCAGAAGAAAGCAGATAGGCAGGACAGTTTTGAGACTTACATGTTGAATTTATTAGATATTTTAAAAGAAAAGCAAAATGTTCATTATAGAAGTTTCATATACAGTTCTCTTTCTCTGTTCTACTTTGTGTGTAGAAATTTCCTCTTTTTGTTCATTAAATTCAACATACTTTTAAAAACATGTAATATGCTCTATAGAATGAAGATAATCTAGCCAAAACAAAATCCATTCCAGATATTTTTAAAAGTAATATTACCTGTAAATAATATTCTCCTTCAACAGCGTGAAGGCCATCAAAAGCCCCTAATACATAGACTTCATCAGTTCTTTTCTCAGACATCTTGTAGCTCAAGTGACAACAGAGGTCTTTCTGGCAAACGGTGTAATTTCCTACGTCTTTAGTAAGTTCAATGAAGGTAAACTCATCAAAAAAGACAATTCCAGGGAAGCTTGGCTGATCAGAAGCAAATGGCTTGACACTTTTGGCATAGGCACTCCAATGCACCGCTGCAGGGTAGTTGGAAGAAATTCGGGGCCGTGACTTCAGTTCTGATAGCAATAGCTGGCCACTTTCTGTTTCCATGTCATAGTAATAAACTTTAACTGCCTCTGGGGCATAGATTCCACTCCCTTAGGATAACAAAACACATTTTTATTAAAAACAAAACAAAACACAAGTTGATTTCATCCTTGGGTTTATTTTTTAAGTTGCCACAAATTAAGAGTGCTAAGTGTCCCCCAGTTGAACTTAAGGAATAAAATCTAAAATTATTACATTGTTAAAAATGCTTCATGGAAAGAGCACTCACTGGTCTTATGATCAGAAGAGGGTTTGAGGCCTGGTATTGACACCAGCTATTGTAGCCCTAAGCATATCATTTAACCTGAGAGTTACATTTCTTCCTCTATAAAATGGGGATATTATTTCTACTAATCATATTACCACTAGTATTACTACTTACTACTATGACTAATGATAGCTGATATTTGTCCAGCTCTTTAACTAAAGTTAGCAAAGTGCCTAAATAGCATTCTCGTATTTGGATTGTTAGGAATACAGGAATTTTGAAGGATCTGTGATATGCATGACTTCCCAGAGTGAGAACTCTCTCTGCCAATGCACATTGCAACCTGTGACTGCATAGAGAAGTCCTAAGGAAATGTTAAAGCACCTAAGGATTAAATGACTTGCCAAGGATCACACAACAGTGTGGAAAATGCTTTGTACATTTTAAAGCATTGTAGAATTGTGAGCTATTAAAAACAGGATAAAGAAACAGGGTCAGTATAGGGACTTTGGAGAAAACTCTAGTTTATAATAGTCATTTTATGGCATGTCTGTTATCCAAGGACCAATCTAGCTAAATAAAGAGTGCTTTAACACCAGAAATTTGGTTCAACTGAAACTGCTGATGAATGAATGAGTGAATGAATGAATGAAGCATTTACTAAGCTCTTACTACGTACAAAGCAGTATGCTAAACACTGGAAAATGGAAATGTAAAACTCCTGCTCTCAAAGAACTCACATTCTAATGGGAACGATACATATGGAAGATACCAGGATTAGAATATACATTTAAAAAGTTGCTATTTACATTAGTAAAAGGAGTAATAGCATTGATAAAATCACCAATCCTTGAAGAATTGGAATAATATATGAAAAAGCATGAGTTCTTTTATTTACATAGCACTTAATGATTACTAAGCACTAGAACATCTCTCATTGAATCCATGTTAACAACCCTGAGATAAGAAACAGATAGCACAAGTATTATTCTCCTCATTTTAAAGATGAGGAAGCTAAGGATTGACAGGTTACCTCTTCAAGATTATGTAAGTAGTTAATGGTAGAGGTAGGACTCATCCCTACCCAGAACCTTCTCCATCTAAATATATTGAATCCATTATACAGTACTAAACAGATATTATTCACTATCTTGATAACTTACTAGCTATTCCAATTATAACCTAGTTTAATTAAAAAAAAGTTTGAGCAAAAAACTAGAAAATAATCTAGCATGAAAATAATATTAGTTATTCTATGGCTTTGAACAAATTGTTTAATTCCAATGAACTTGAATCCCCTCATCTGATGGAGAAATCCTTCACTGCCTAAGCATAAATTGTTACAAAGCATAAATGCTGTAATCAGTAGAGTTAACAAGTCTGAAAAGTCAATGGTTGAATATTAGGGAATGAAATAGGAAGGATCTTAAATTACCTGTCATGTGCATGCTGGTGTTGTGAAGATTTGATGCAAGGACATTGATTCTCATGCCCCTAGCCCAGGATGAATGGAACGGAACAGCAGACAAGAGGGGCAGAGTGTTCATCCAGGCTGTGGGGAACAGTATACTGTCCACTTGGAATTTTTTCACCAAGACCACAGCAGGATCATAAAACATTATGTCAAAGCAAGTGAAAATGCCAAACTTTCCAAAGGGTGTATCAAAGGTCACATACGATGGACCTTTAGGGAAATTGAATTGCACTTCAGTTAAAAAGAGATTATACTATTAACGAAAAAGAGAGAAAAGACAATTAGAAGCAATCTACCAAATATGTATGTATTCAATATCATATGAATGTTTCCTTCATACATGGGTCAAGAGAGTTGCATAAAGCTGGTGTACACTAATGAGAGGAAATTTTACATGGTATTTCACCTGTCTATATGAATTTCAGCACTTCTACCTTTATCTCTTATATCTTTATCTTACACAGCAATTTCTACCTATGTCTCTTGTATAAGTCCCCTCCTCTCCATTCACACTGCCACCACAATGGTGAAGGCCCTCATCACTTTACACCTGAATTATTGCAGTAGCCTTCTGCTTAGTTTTCCTGACTCATGTATCCCTATTTGAATCCATCCTCTCCCCAGCTGACAAGGCAAGCATAGGTCTGACCATTTATTTCATTCCTCTTCAAAGCTGTTCATGTTCAGATCTTGAATTTTATTACTCTTTAGTCCATTAACTGAGTCTAGAGCCCAGGTGTGGGGAACCTGTGGTCTTGAGACCACATGTGGCCTTCTAGGCCTTTGGGTGAGGCCTTATGACTGAGTCCAAGTTTTATAGAATAAATCCTTTCATTTAAGGGATTTGTTCTGTGAAGTTTGAATTTATTCAAAGGGCCTCACTTGAGGACCTAGAGGGCCACATGTGGCCTTAAGGCCCCAGTTCCCCTCCCCTGGGCTAGGCAATCAAGTCTTTGGCCCAGCATGCTAAAGACTAGAGGGTACTCACAGCATTTACACTCCTTCAGAACCATAGAAACCACTGAATTTAATATAAAATTAGCAAGAATTATTACTTAAAATAGGAAGTGACCAGATTACTTGACTCTTCTGCCAGGGAAACTCCTCCCCTTCACCCAACATCTAAAAGTAAAATGGTCTTCTTGTGTCTTAGGGCCTTTGTCCCCCAATTCAAAATTGAATTTGTATTCAAAATTGATTTGATCATGTTTTCATGCTGTTTCTCCCAGGTATACATTTTATAGCATTTGCCTCAAATTGATTTTAGGAAATTTGCTCCTGGCATGGAAAAAGCTAGTTAGAATTTTGTGAAGCTAACTGGTTCCCTTTACTCTTTATGTCTTCTCATTATAAAGCACTGCCTACTATAAGAAGCATGAAAATAGCATTAATGCTAGTGCTTTACTATGTTTATGCAAATCAGAAATACAACACTGATAATCAATAAGATTGATTTCAATCAATAAGCCCTTCTTTTAACCAATACCTGAGTTTTTTGTTTGTTTGTTTGTTTGTTTGTTTTTTTAGGGGAGGGGAGGTCTGAATAATGCAGAGATGAGCTGGTTTTCACTTTGGGTTATACTGTCTTAAAGCTTTTGGATGGGGTGGTCTTTGTAATACAGTAGCTCTATTTCCTTTCCATAGGTTACAAAAAGCCCAGAAATCCTATTATTAAACCCAATTTAAGTATCTCCCAGATTCTTTCTTATCAATGATCAGAGCCTTTGCATGATGCTGTACAGAGTTTAACCTTTATCTCTTTCAAATAAGGAATTTAATCAATAAGAAATGAATGTTAATTATTTTGCTACACAAAATTACTCCTCACCTTATGGTATCGGGCCACTAGTTTCCCTTCTGAATCAAACACCACATCAGTATTGTATTGGTACCGGCCATCCAGTGGGCACTTGGAGTCATTGGCATCACATTTTTTCTTGTCTCCCATATTTGCCACTACATAGATAGAGTTCTCTCTGGCCAAGCAGCTGAGTCTTGTTTGCACTGGTGCACGGCCAAATCTAGTTCAAGTTTGAATTCAACAGGTGTTTCTATAAATAATTGTTTTTTTGATCCTGAATACATATTATAGCTTAACAACCTAAGAGTCACCAAGTTAGTGAAGAATATATTGGAAAATACATCACACCCTCTCTCAGAGCCTTCCAACTCTAAATCCATGATAATATGAAAACTATCCTAAAAAATCTTGACACTTATCTTTCCATTAATTATAGTCTACTTTAATAACCCAAGAGTGATATATTGGAGAGTAACAAAGTAGGACTGAAATAAAATGTGTTTGTCTGTTTTTTTTTTTTTTTTAGGTGAAAAGATAAACAGCATTTTCTCTTACTATAGACCATGCAGGCAACCAAAGGTAAGGCCTGGAATTTCAGCTATGGTACAGAGTTGAAAGTATTTTTTTTTCATGTCAAAATGATCTGTCCAAAACCTAAAAATCAAATATGCATCATGTATTACAGGTTACAAGACCAGGAAACAGAATAAATTGTTCTTCATAGCCATCATCACTACTAAAGCCTTGTATTCTGGTGAGAGCCAGAGGGAGATTGGAAGCCCAGAGACTTGAATTCTAGTCCTGGCTTTATCACAGAATAAGTAAATTATGTTGGCCCAAGTTAAATGTTTTTGTTCTGGTTCATTTTGTGCTAATCTAAGAATTTCACATCTAGCAAAATAGTATAAATGCCCCAGACCATCCCTCTTCATTGTGGCCCCAATTCTCTTAAAAATCAATAAGCTGGGGGGGGGGGGGGGCGGAGCCAAGATGGTAGAGTAAAAGCAGTGACTTGCTTGAGCTCTCTCCCAAACCCCTCTGAAAATCAATAAGCTATTATCATAGAGAGATGAACCTGAGAGGTAAAGGGGACCTCAGAGAGCACACAATCCAACCTCTTGAACAACATTCTCTTCTATTACATACCCAATAATTAGTCATCCAACTTGAAGGTATCCAGTGAGATACAGCCTACTTCCTCCTGATGCATCCCATTTCATTTTTTAAGAGTTCTAATTGTTTGGAAGTCTTTTCTAACATCCATCCTAAATCTGCACCTTCACATCTTCCACCTGTTGCTCCCAATTCTGTCCTCTGGTTCAAGCAAAAGTCAATTTAATAATTCTTTTCCATGTGACAGACCTTCAAAAATTTAAAGGCAGCTATCATGTACCCACTAAGTCTTTTTTCCTCTCTAGTTCTGAAACCCTCTCTTATTGTAGCATAAGAGAACATTAGGTTTGGGGTTTTTTTGTGCTGCCCATCACAATGCTGATTGCTTGAAAGCTTGTAATTCATTAAAACTCTCAGATCTTATTTCAGCAAAACTTCTGTCTAGCCATTATTCCCCTATCTTATACTTGTGAAGTTGATTTTTTTTAACCCTAATGCAAAACTTTACACTAATCTTTACTAAATTCCATATTGTCATGTTCATTGCTATTTAAGTTTATGATAAAAATCATTTTTAAAAAATTAATCTTATTAAATGAATCTCAGTGCTCTAACCTGTCAAGATATCTTAGTATTCTGACAATATAATAGCTGTATTTCATAGCTTTAAACTATCTGAATGATAATCATTCCATCTATGCCTTTATCCAAATCATTGATAAAAGTATTAAACAGAATAGGATTAAGCACATGTCTTGGATGTACTACTTTTCTGACTTCCTAATTTCTTTATTATGCTTTCATGTCCCATGCCTTCCACTCCCCTCCATGATCTTTTCAACTTTCTTCCATGTGTTGTTTTTCCCCATTAGATTGTAAGCACCTTGAGGGCAGGAACTATCTTTCTTTTTTCATATTTGTATCCCCACCCCTTAGTACAGTACCTAGTACATAGTAGTTAATAAATGTTTATCAACTGTTGACTATTAACGTATCCCTGAGAAACACCTCTTTTTCAAGCTGACATTAAATCATTAATAACTACTCTTTGAGTCCAGCCATTCAATCATCTTCAAATCCATCTAATGGTACTACTACTCTTTAGCCCACATCTGTCTATCCTTCCACAAGAACTGCTTTGTCAAATGCTTTGCTAAAATCTTTGTAAATTATATTCAGAGTACTCTCCTGATCTATCAATCTAGTTTCAAAATGATAATAAGGCAATTCTGGCATAACTTGATCTTGATGAAGCACGTTGTAATTACCGCTTCCTTCTAAGGATCATCAGATCATAATAGATTAAGAGCTGGAAGGGAAGTTAAAAGGCTCCCTAAGATTCATTCCCTCATTTTACAGATGAGAATGAAGCACAAAAAGGGCAAGTGACTTTCCTGCAGTCATATAGCTAGTAGGTATCAGAGACAGGATTTGAACCCAGGTTTTCCTGACTTGAAGTCCAAAACTCTGTCCACTGGATCATGTTGCCTTACACTTAGATACATATTAAAGCTGAATCACTTCTGGCAGATACGTTGTAGAGGGGAATCTTGGACAACACGATCACTAATTAATTTCCTTCTGACTCTGAAATTTTGCTTTGCCCTTCTTGAGTCCTCTGGTCCTCTACTTAAAAGATATTTAGTAGATTTAGAATGGGAAGAGGCCTTCAAACCTACCTCATTCATTTTTCAGATGAGAAAACATTTCAGAGAATTTAAGTGACATGCTGAAGGACTCTCAAGCAGTCAACATTAAGGCCAAAATTTGAACTCTAGCACTTTTTCCTCTACTCCAAGCTACCTTTAAATCCTTCTTTGAACACTATTTTTTCCCTAAATAAGCTCTTCTCATTAGAAATTAGGAAGAGTTGTATAACAGTCTTTATATAGTAATTCTTCTTTATAATGCAATCCTTTAGTTTAACTGGCTAGATGCTCCAGGTCAGCAGATTACCTTGTTCCCAGAAACAGGTGATAATATGTTGTGGGGATAACATGGCTGAACTCACACTTTAGGAAAATCACTCTGGCAGCTGAATGGAAGATAGGCTGGAGTAGGGAGAAACTTGAAGCAGGCAGAACAACCAGAAGGCTACTAGAGTCTACGCATGAGAAGATGAGGGCATAACATACACACTCAGTTGGGTATAGAAATCTAGCTTACCCTACAGGAAAGTAGGAGAATGGCGGATGATAGAAGAGAGGGCAGACTGGGGGAGGTGGTAGTCAGAAGCAAAATACTTTTGAGGAGGGATAAGGTGAAAGGAGAGAGAGAGAATAGAATGAACAGAGAGGGGAAATAGGATGGTGGGAAATACAGTTAGCAATATTAACTGTGGAAAAAAAAAGTTTTTGAAACAAGTTTATTTGATAAAGGCCTCATTCTCAAATATATAAAGAACTGAGTCAAATTTATAAAAATAAGAGCCATTCCCCAGTTGATAAATGATCAAAAGATATGAACAGTTTTCAGATGAAGTAACCAAAACTATCTATAGTCATATGAAAAAATGCTCTAACTCACTATTGATAGGACAAATGCCAATTAAAACAATTCTGAGGTACACTATCTCATACCTATTAGATTGGTTAATAGGACAAAAATGGAAAATTACTAATGGTGGAGGGGATGTGGGAAAAAAGTGAGGCATTAATGCACTGTTGGTGGAGTTGTGAACTTACCCATTCATTCTGTAGAGCAATTTGGAACTATGCCCAAAGGGCTATGAAACCATGCAGACCCTTTGATATAGCAAGACCACTACTAGGTGTGTATGTCAAAAGAGATAAAAAAGAAAAAGGAAAAGACCTATATATATATATATATATATATATAAAAGTATTTATAACAGCTATTTCTGGGGAGAAAGAATTGGAAATTGAGGAGATGGCCATCGTTTGGGGAATGAAGGCTGAACAAATTGTGGGATATGATTATAATGGAACACTATTGTGCTATAGGAAATGGGGTGCTCTGAGAAAAGCGTGGAGAGACTTACATGTGCTGATGCAAAGTGAAATGTACTACATACAAGGTAACAGCAATATTGTAAGATGATTACCTGTGAATGACTTAGCTATTCTCAGCAATACAATGATCCAAGACAACTCTGAAGGACTTACGATGAGCCAATTCTGATGAGAGTAAGGTTCGCTCACTCCCCCTCATCTCAACACTCTTCCCCTCCACTGTAAAATCTTTTTCTTGCCTCTTTTATGTGAGTTAATCTATACCCTTATACCTCTCCCTTTCCCTTTCTTCTGTACATTCTTCTCTCACCTCTTAATTAAATCTCCCTCCTACCTTTCTGTTTCAGATTAAATAATGCACAGAATGATGTAGCAAGAGAATTGGATTTTGAGTCAGAAGTCTCGAGTTCATATCCTGCCTCTTTTACTAAAGTCACACTCATGGATGTGACTTTAGAAAATTCCCTTCACTCTTCGTCCATTTTCTCATCTATAAAATGGGGAAAATAATACTTGTACTGCTTACCTCACAGGTTTGTTTTGATGATCTAATGAAATAACATAAGTAAATGTTTTGTAACTGTTAACACCTTATATAATTGTAGATAATTATTATCAGCATTCAGTTATATCAGTCATATTGGCTTTCTGGGTTATCAAGTTAGGGAAATGAGAAAAATTCAGGACCATGAGTCCTCCTGAATCATGGCCAAAGTATACAGTGAATGCTCTCTGCACTGGGAAAGGCTCCAACAATCAGCTGAGTACTGTCATTGCAATATGGTCTGTGATAACAAAATTGCAACATCCAGTGAAATTTATGTTCAGAGGCCAACACAGAGGGTTAAGGTTACGCAACTATCACTGAATCTCTCCCCTGTTGGTCGTTCTAGACTTTGATTTCCATTTGATTTGGCATTTTATGTTTTTTGGTATCATCCCTTCATATTCAACTCACACCTGTGCCCTCTGTGTGTGTGTACACACATACATACAAATATATATAGATATAGCTATATCTAAATAGATAGAATAGATATATCTATATAGATAGATATAGAGGCATTAATGCACTGTTGGTTGTGAACTGATCTATATACATATATACATACGTGTATATCTATATACATATGTACATATATGTATATGTGTGTATATATGTATATGTGTATGTATATATGTGTATATACATATATGTATATTCCTTCTACGTGCCCTAATAATGAGAAAGTCCTTCTTATGAGTTACAAGTATCATTTTTCCATGTAGGAATGTAAACAATTTAACCTTATTAAGTCCCTTATGATCTCCCTTTCCTGTTTACCTTTTTATGCTTCTTTTGAGTCTTGTATTTGAAAGTCAAATTTTCTATTTAGCGCTGGTCTTTTCATCAAGAATGCTTGAAAGTCCTCTATTTCATTGAATGTTCAATTTTCCCTGAAGGATTATACTCAGTTTTGCTCAGTAGGCAATTCTTGGTTATAATCCTAGTTCCTTTGCCCTCTGGAATATCATATTCTAAGTCGTTGGATCCTACGTTGGAACATAGGAGCTGCTAAATCCTGTCTTATCTTGACTGTGCCTCCATGATACTTGAATTGTTTCTTTCTGACTACTTGCAATATTTTCTCCTTGACCTGGGAGCTCTGTAATCTGACTATATTCCTGGGAGTTTTCCTTTTGGGATCTCTTTCAGGAGGTGATTGCTAGATTCTTTCAATTTCTATTTTACCCTCTGGTTCTAGAATTTGGGGGCAGTTATCTTTGATAAGTTCTTAAAAGATGAGGTCTAGGCTCTTTTTCTCATCATGGCTTTCAGGTAGTTCAATTTTTTTTTCCCAATTATTTCTCTTGGATCTATTGTTTAGGTCAGTTGTTTTTACAATGAGATCTTTAACATTATGTTTACTTTTTTGTATTCTTTTGGTTTTGTTTTACAGTTTCTTGATTTTGCATAAAGTCATTAGCTCCTATTTGCTCAATTCTAATTTTTAAGGAATTATTTTCTACAGTGAGATTTGGTACCTACTTTTCCATTTGGCCAATTCTACTTTTTATGGAACTTTTTTCTTCAGTGAATTTTTGTGCCTCTTCCATTTGGCCAATTCTGCTTTTTAAGGCATTCTTCTCTTCTTTTACCATTTAGCCTAGTCTGATTTTAAGGTGTTATTTTCTGCAGTTTGTGTGTGTGTGTGTCTGTGTGTGTGTCCTTTACTAAGCTGTTGACTCATTTTTCATTATTTTCTTGCCTCACTCTCATTTCTTTTCCCAAATTTTCCTCTACCTCTCTTACTTGATTTTCAAAACCCTTTTTAAAGCTCTTCCATGGCCTGAGACCAAATAATATTTTTTTGAAGGCTTTGGGTATAGGAACTTTGACTTTGTTGCTCTCTTTTGAGTGTTTTGATACTCTTTGTCACCATAGTAACTTTCTATGGTCAGAATTTTTTTTGTTGTTTGCTCATATTCCAAGCCTATTACTTGGCTTTTAACTCTTTGTTAAAGTAGGACTCTGGTTCCAGGGTGGAGGGCACACTGTCTCAAGCTTCAGGTGTTTTATGTAGCTGTTTTCAGATATACGTGTAGGGAGCTATAAGTTTTTAATTCTTCCCAGGTGGTATTCTTTTTTTGGTTTGGTTTGGTTTGGTTTTTACAAAAGGGCCATGCATTTCAAAGATATAGCAAGAAAAAAGTACAAACATTGCCTCCCTCCACCCTCCCCTCCTCAAATACTTTAGGGCCATACTCTCCCCTTTGCTATCCATCTCCATCTCTTTTATTTCTTTCTTCTTTAAAATATTAATTTATTTTTAGTTTTCAACATTCATTTCCATATGCTTTTGAGTTTTAAATTTTCTCCCCCTCCCTCCCCACTTCCCTTCCCAAGACAGCATGCAATCTGATATAGGCTCTACATACACATTCCTATTAAACATATTAGTCATGTTGTAAAGAAGAATATAAACCAATAGGAGGAACCACAAGAAAGAAGAAACAAAACAAAACAGAAGAAAAAAAGAGCAAATAATATGCTTCGATCTGCATTCAAACTCCATAGTTCCTTCTCTAGATATGGATAGCATTTTCCATCATGACACTCTTTGGAGACTTTTAGATCCTTGAATTGCTGAGAAGGGCTAAGTCTATCAAAGTTAATCATCACACAATGTGACTGTTACTGTGTATAATGTTCATCTGGTTCTGCTCACTTCACTCAGCATCAGTTCATACAAGTCTTTCCAGGTTTTTCTGAAGTCTGCTTGCTCATCATTTCTTATAGCACAATAGTATTCCATTACATTCATATACCACAACTTGTTCAGCCATTCCCCAGTTGATAGGCATCCCCTCAATTTCCAATTTCTGGCCACCACAAAAAGAGCTGCTATAAATATTTTTGTGTATATGAGTCCTTTTCCAATTTTTATGATCTCTTTGAGATACAGCCCTAGAAGTGCTATTGCTGGGTCACAAGGTATACACATTTTTATAGCCCTTTGGGCATAGTTCAAGGTGGTATGTTCTAAGGAGAGGTGTGTTTACTACTTTCCTGGCTTGTGCTCTGCTCTGTGAGTGACCACAAGCACTCTTTTTTGCGCTAGAACTGTGAGAAGGGTCCCTGTCCACTGTGGCTGCAAGTTCTGGTGTGATAAAGCCTGTTTTCTTAAACTCCCAGCCGAGAGAGCACTGTTATGGAGGTGAAAGATTCAAGTAGAAGCTATTCTAGAGTTCACCAGTGTGGTAATATATTTTGAACTTGGCTTTTAGGGTCTATATTTTTGGTGAACGCTGGAAGAAGAAAGCTACTCTATCTTGTGATACATAGGGATCATAGCATCCTATTACACAGATATTACAGATTTTGCATATTTTAAATTAATTTTGTGAGGGTTTGGAACTATTGTTTCATTGGTGAAGAACCAATGATAGGTATGGAGTCCACTGGTATAGATTCCAGCATCTCAACTCATCTGTAACTCAAAGTTAGGGAACTGCTTGGGTACTGGGTTAGAGAGAGTAGTGTTACATGTCCCATGGGCATTCTGCAAGTATGAGTCAGCAGCAGGACAAAACCAAGTTTTTCTGATTCCAATGATACCTTTCTATCTAGTATACCATACTTTCTCTCTTTCATTTATAATTTATTATATGTAAGCATTTTGGAATGGTACTGGACCTGTGATTACTACAATATAAGGAACTACCAGTTAAGAGAATCCTTCTACTAGCACAGATTGGCATCTACTTATAGTCTTATAGTCGTAGTTATCAGGGGCATGGAGATGTTCAATGACTTGGTCAGAGTCACATAGCCAATAAGTATCAGAGGCAAAACTTGAACCCAGGTCTTCCAGTATAACCATAGTTAATAAATTCACTTTAAAAATAATGTACATTTTATAGAACCATATATTCTTTATTTAGACAGTAACAATAATTAAAATACCTCTTTGGTTCAGTACATGGAATCCAGTTCACTCGAGGGTCTGGGATGTCTTCTAGGTAGGGATAAATGGTTTCCCTTGTGAAAGCCCAGCCATAAATTCCATCTTCAGGAGTCACAATAATTTTTGCACCCTGCTCAAAAAAATGGAATTATAGAATGTTAGATACAGAAATATACAGTTCATCATAAGAAAAAGGCAGAGGCCTAGAGAGTCAATGATTTGTCCAAAGTTACACAGACTATTAATTGGAGAACTTAAACACAGTTCTCAAGAATCGTAGTCGGGTTCAAATCTCTACAAAGGATCACTTGAAGATTATCTGATCCAACCTTCTCAAAAACCAGAATAGTCTCAAGATGTTAAATGACTTTCCCAGTGATAGAGTCAGGATTTGAACCCAAACCCTCTGATTATAAATCCAACATTCTTTCTATCCCTACCACATCAGGTAAAAACCAAAGCAGTTTCTCAATGTAAACAAAAGCACACAGCCCTTCAACTTCTTTATGCCCCAACATCTTGCCCATCAAGACACCATACCTTCTCAGCAGCCAGTTTGATTGCTTTCTCCAAAATATCTAAGTTCTTGTTCATCAACATCAGGGCATCTTCCTGGGAAACAGGTGTTTCTGTCCTATTTGGCAGTATAACAGCATGTTCATATACAGCAGCAATGAATGTATCTAAGGCACCAACGTTGAGGACACAGGCCGCCAAAACTATCACATAAATGGGAAAGCAGGAAGTAACCATGGCTGAGGTTGAGTGTCTCTGAAATAGAAAGCAGGAATACCAGAGTATTTATACATGGGACAATAGCTACATAGTATGTCACTGTCAGCTAGTGGGTATGTCAGCAAATACATTATGCAATCCAAAGAAGGTTGGGCAATCCGAAAGAAGTAGAGAGAATTAGGTAGTACACATAATATTATTTTTTTATTTTTTTTTGAAGCCCAAATCAGAACTATTAAAGGGGAAGTAATGAAGCCAATTCATATTTATTATGAATTCCTAGTAAATTATTATTTACCTACTCTCCCTGCTTCCCCATTCCCCTTGTTGCTAGTATTCTCCCGGCTAGGATCACCTTGTATTCATCTTCTGTATATTAGTTACAAACTTATGTAATGAAGGACTGGCCACTGAGCAGGCCTTAAGAATTGCTCAGAGAACTACTGAAGTGATGCCCCATGTTGATGAGACTAGGGAGCTCACATCCAGGAGAGCTGTGATGGTGTGTAATTGAAATGCTTGGAAAGATGGTGAAGCTTATGTAGACAATAAGTAACTAGTTCTGGTCTGCTAACCATATGGTAATTGTAATTGATTGGCAGTGGCTGTTTAGCTGGAACTGAAGGTATATCCAAAAGACATTATTTGGCCTATTCTTTGTTTCTTGGTTGGATTTCTCCTCTCTTTGTGTGATTTCTGTTGACTCCTTCCTGCTGATGGTGTTCTGAAGGTGAGAGAAGAGAGACAATTCCATAAGGGGAGAAGAAGAGCCCTACCTAAGACTGACATGTACCTGGAGACACACAGGCCATGGTTCTTTTTTCTCAGAATTTGTTTTCTTTGTTTTCATTTTAGGTAAAGAAGATAACTAGAACCTTGTTAGCGTTAAAAGGTCAGGAAAGCAAATCACCAGAGGTCAGGGAAGTGCAGGAGTTGAGTCCATGATGAGTTTTATAGCTAGCCCAACCAGCATCAACGCCTGAAGAAGAGAGGAACAATCTTCCACACCTCTCCCAATGGTATCTGAAAAAGGACTCATCTAGCAGCAATGCCACCTTTGGACATGAACTTGCTGAAACCGATATTATCTAGAAACTACATTAAATCTGAACTTACTTTCACTAGTAACTGAGGTGGTACAGAGGAAGATATGTCTCCTAGGTGTTGGGAAGAAATGTCAGTACTTTTATTCTTGCTATATATTAGAAGCAAGTTCATTCCTCAATGGAGTTCCATACCTGGCTCACAACCTTTCTTCCTTTCCAACTCTCTGGCCTTATACTAAGGAATTTCAACATACATATCATTGCTCCTTCAGCCACTTTAACCATTCAGTTTCTTGATCAACTCACTTCCCATGACATACTCTTGCATAACACCTCAACCACACAAGAACGGTCATAGTCTTGAATCTTTTCCATCACCCACAAATGAACTCCTTTCCATGTTTAAGAACTCTGAAATCTCCATATCTGACCATAATGTATTGGCTTTCTACATCTCCCCCTACCTTCCCATACCAAACTCTTCTATTCATTCATTTCATCATATCCAATCTCTTGACCCCTCAGGTCTCTCAGACCATCACCCCTACACTTGCCACTCTCTCCTCTTTTTACCATCTTGACCCTCTGGTGAAACAGTTCAACTCTGCACTGTCCTCTTTTCTTGAGTCTTTGGCTCTCTTATACTGCTGATTGTGCCCTGCCAAGCTGCAGCTTTGGATCACTCCACTATCCACAGCCTTTGATCCTATCTACAAGTTGCTGAATGAAGATGGAGAAAATTACACAGCTGTTCTGACTGGGTCCACTAAAATTTTATGTTACAAAACCTCAACTGTGCCCTCACTGCTGCTAAACAATCATATTATACTTTTCTTATCAACTCACCATACCACTGTCTACAGCAGCTCTTCTACAGGTTTTCACCTCTTCTAAAACTTCCCATGATTTCCTCTCCCTTCATCTTCTTAGCTGAGAACCTTGCCTCATATTTTATAGAAAACAATGAAGCCATTCACCAAGAGTTCTCTCTTCTCCCTTCTTTCTCTTATCACTCAGATGTCTTCTGCCACTATATCTCCTCCTTCATTCCTGCCTCATATGAAGTAGTAGCCTTACTCCTTGTCAGGTCAAACCCCTCTACCTGCACAAATGATCCCATTCCATCACATCTCCCCTAACATATTGTGCCTTTTGTTATCCCCATTTTATCACTTCAGTCTCTTCCCGTCTGCAGGTTCCTTGCCTATGGCCTATACCCATGTCTCCCTCATCGTCAAAAAACTCTCACTTGATCCTTTCATGCCACTAACTATAGTCCTATATCTCTTCTGCCTTTTATGGCTATGCTCCTTGAAAAGGTCATCTACATTGGATGTCATTTTCTCTCCTCTCAATCTCTTCTTAACCCCTAACTATGACTTCTAACATCATTCCACTAAAACTTCTCTCCAAAATTACTAGTGATCTTTTAGTTTCCAAAGCCTCTTTTCAAACATCAATCTCCTTGACCTCTCTGCAACCACTGACACTGTTGAGCATCCTTTCCTCCTCTTCTCTCTAGGTTTCTGGGACACCACTCTCTCTTGGTTCTCCTCCTACCAGAGTACTTCTTCTCAGTCTCCTTTGCTTGATCCTCATCTAGATCACGCCCTCTAACTGTAGGTGTCCCACAGGGTTCTGTCCTGGTCAATCTTTCCTTTTCTCTCTCTACTACTTTACTTGATGATCTCATTAACTCCCATGGATTTAATCATTATCTCTATGCTGATGATTCTCAGAAAAACCTATCCTGCCCCAACCTTCCAATCTTGCATACCCAAATGCCTTTCAGGCATATCCAACTGGATGTCCAGTAGACATCTTCAATTCAACAAGTTTAAAACAAAACTCATTGTCCTTTTCCCTAAACCCTCCCTGCTTCCAAACTTCCCCATTATTTTGAGAATACTACCATCCTCCCAGTCACCCAGGCTTGTAACCTAGACATTATCTTTGACTCTTCACTCTCTCAACCCCCGTATCCAACCTGTTGCCAAGGCCTCTTGATTCTACCTATGCAACAGCTTTCAAATATTCCGCTTTCCTTCTTCTGATATTACAACTACCCTCCTGCAAGCGCTGGTCTTCTCATGCCTAGACTATTATAGTAGCCTGCTGGTTGCTCTGCCTGCTTCAAGTCTCTCCTTACTTCAACCCGTCTTCCATTCAGCTGCTAGAGTGATTTTCCTAAAGTGTAAGTTATCCCCATGACATAGCATCACCTTTTTCTGGGAGCAAGGTAATCTGCTGGCCTGGAGCATCTAGTCAATTAAACCTTTTAATCAAACTCAGGAGTTTCTGATTAGAAACAATAGCAAACAAGTGGAAATTCCCCTGTGGGTTTTTTTTTCCCTAGTCCCACCCTTAAGAAAAATTGTTGCCTATCAAGTTTTGATAGTTTCTTGATCTTCATAACAACCCTAGGAGGTAGGTAATATTATTACCCCCATTTTTACAGATAATGAAATCAAGACTTACCCAGGGTTACACAGCTAGTCAATGTTTGAGGCTGGATTTGGAACTCAGCTGTTCCAGACTTCAGGATCAGGGATCTAAGTGAACGACTTAGCTGCCCTAATCAACTCCTTGTGTTTCACTCATTTTACTGCCAACCAAGAGTTCTTTGGCATGGGAAATATGTGGTGCCACATAGGCAAATTCCGAGCATGAAAAGGGTTTAAATATTCACTCCACACTCCTGTCAGAATTTCTGAACTTTGTACCTTTGACCTCACCCTGCTGTATATGAACCTTGTCTGAAGAACACTAGCTTGTCCATAAAGAGTCTTAAGCTGTAGAAAGTGATATTTTAATAATCAATAACCTCCTGGAATGTTAATTTATTATTTAGTTCATTTACACAGAAGTGGACCCCTGAGGCAGAGATAGAGAACAAATTGAGTTCAATTAGCTCCTCCTTATTAAACATTTACATGTCTAATCCCTACAATGTACAGAGCATTGTACCAGGCACTGAAAGACAAATAAAGACCAAAATATCTGTTCTTAGGGAGATTATAATTTGGTAAGAATTCCTATGTTTTCCTTCCATTTGTATGTGTATGAATACTACAATTACATTGCTGATTTATGTTCACCCAGGTTGAAATGTCCAGCAGGGAATGCAGAGTCTTATTAGAAGCAGGCCACTTTCTGATTGGTACCCTTTAGTTTAGGTTTGGTATTAGAACAAAATAAGGTAACTCTAGTGCAGTAAACAATTAACAAGGCTAAAGCATAGTGGCCCATGCCATTAACCCTAGCTGCCTGAGAGGCTAAGACAGGCAGATCTCTTAAACTTGGGAGTTCTGAGCTAAAATGGGTTATGCCCATCTAACATCTGAATAAAGTTCTGCATTAATAAGTAAGGGAAGCTGGAGGGAACCAACTTGCTAAGCAAGAGAGAACTAGCCCAGGTCAGAAACAGAGCTGCTCAAGGCTCTGTGACAACTCGTAACAAGACTGGGCTATGAGAAGCCTTTGCACTTTCAGCCTCAGTAAGATTGGGAGATCCATTCTTTAATAAATAAATAAGTGTGTGTGTGTGTGTGTGTGTGTGTGTAATTAACAAAAGGAGATTTGATTAACTGTCACATAGAAGGGATATTCAACAAAGATGCTTCAAGCACTTTTGAGACTTAACCCTCTGGGTCAATCTAAATCCTGGGGACCTCTTTGTCACCTTTCAAGGAAAAACCAGCCTGACCTATATGAGAAGGCAAAGGAAAGGAATTCTGCAGATAGTGATCCTATCACATGACACTCTCGGTGTCAAGGTCTAAAGGATCCTCTTCACCATTTAAGTGCCATTAGGACTTTTACTGAACAATCCTAATCTTACCAATGTGAGGAATCTGGTATGCATGGTAATTAAGATAAAAAAGAGAGATCTTGACTGACTAATAAATATTTAGAAAAGAACAAAGAGCAGAAATCCCAGGTTTTTCTTCCTTTGGAAGGACTGAGTGCCAGATCTCAATGATCTATCTGGTCCACCTGGTAGGTGTAGTTCCCAGTGCATTTCATGTTGTATAGTGGGTTGTTTTTTTTTTTTTTTGTAAATCAATTTTTAATGAACAAAAATGTATTTTTCTCCCACCTAACACCCTAAATATTGAAAAAAAAAAGGAAAATAAAACTCTTTTTAAAATATGCATAGTCAAACAAAACAAATTCCTGCATGGGCCATGTCTAAAAAATATGTGTCATTATTCACCCAGGGTCATATATCACCTCTCTGTCAGGAGGTCAATACATGTGTCCTTATGTTAGGAACAGCTAGAGCAGCACCAGGAACATCGAAGCCATAGAACAGATGATGACACCTTTGGAAGAGCTCTGTCAATCTAATAAACCAATCAAAAGTGAAATAATAAGAGAGACGGTTTGAGCTACCCCTCCCAAGTAACATTTCCTCTTTAATCTGGAGCTTCTTAGAAACCTTTTTCTTCACTCAGTAAAGTGCAAAGGGGAGAAGGGAAAAGGACAGGAAATTCTAATAATGGGGAATTTAAGGTATTGAGGGAGAATGGTTAAAAAATAATGCCTAAAAGATTAAGATCTAGGGAGAGCCATAGAGATTATCTAAGAGTGATCCTCTAATTTTGACCCCTCGTGTTTGTTGCCTAAGAATCTATAGGTAGACAATGACAGCCAAGATTTGAAGCAGGTGCTCTTTCTGCTATATCACACTGATTTGGGGGGTGGACTCCTGTCCATGCTCCCAGAATTACGATGCCTGCAGAAACAATCCTATCTCCTGATCTCAGTGTGTTGTCCTAGTCTATTTTTGCTTATTAAATCCAGAAGTGAAGGCAAATTCTTTTTTATTTAAAATCAAAGCTTCAGGAAAATGATTGGAGCAGAATAATAGAATTTAAAGAGATAGCAGGGAACCTAGAGATGATCTTGTCCAATGAAGAAACTGAGAGAAGTTAAATGACTTGCCCAAGATCATACAAATTGTGAAGAGCAGAGTCAGGATTCAAACCCAGGTCTTTTGAGTCTTAAAACCACAGCTCTTCTAAAGCAAACTTTAATGCAGAAAATAGATTAAAAAGGACACATGTTCTAAGTGTTTTGGGGACTTGAGAGAAAATAGGAAGGAGGTATGTTGCAATAGAAAGAACACTAACATTATTGTCAAATTCTAGCTCTGCTACTTACTGGATCCCATCAAGCAAGTTATTTCACCTTTCCCAACCTATTTCCTCACTTGTGAAATGAGGGGGTTGATCCAGTAAGGTTCTTTCTAGCTTTAATTCTCTAATTCTGCTTAATTAAAACTGAAGAGAAGTATGGGGGCAGTTAGGTGACACAGCAGATAGAGCTCCTGCCTTGGAGTCAGGAGGACCTAGGTTCAAATAATATGGCTTCAGACACATGATACTTACCAGCTGTGTGACCCTGAGCAAGTCACTTAACCCCAATTGCCTCAGTTAAAAAAAAAGAACGAGAGAGAGAAGTATGAAAATATCCAGATACTCGTCATGATTTTATATTGGAATAGCATGTTAGTATCTTCTGTAGGCATAGAGTGAAGAAAGCAGATCCCAAAGAATAGTGATAGTGATAAGAAATGAAGGAAGGAAGTGATTAATTGGCAATTTGATTGAGACGTGGCATCCACCTGAACAAAGGGAACAAGTACAGTTCAAGTACTAAGCCAGAAGCATTTATTGAGCTAGTACAGTACACATGTGCACACAGAATCTAGTCTACTTCTCTAAAGATTGGGGGTTTAGAGAGTGGTTTATATGGTTTTACAACAAAGGGAGGCGGGGGAATAGGAAGAATACAGAGTACCCAGACCCAGGATGTTTGTGCAAGCTCTGTCCATTTCAGGCAGGTATGAATCAGTCTGAGCCGGCACAGTGGAAGTGTTCTGAGTTCACCCAGTGGACATGGCAAAGAATAACTAGTATGTCAAACCTGAGCAACACTCATTGACTCCTGTTTGGCGGATTTTGATTCCCATGTTATTTCAGCCTCTTCTGGATAATAAGGGAGCTCAAGCAAATCAAGGTGATTAGTCAACTCATTATTCATTCCATTTCTACGAAGAAAAGAAAGAAAGAGAGGGAGGAGGAAGAAAGAAAGAAAAAAAAGAAAGGAAGAAAAAGAAAAAAGAAAGCAAGGAAGGAAGGAGAAAAGAAGGAAGGGAGGAAAAGAGGAAGAAAAAAAAAAAGAAAGATCATTGTGGTTTTTGAATTGTTTGTAGTTATAATGATAGGACTCTAATATGGAGTCATTTAGGCTAAGTGGTCCTAATCCCATAAACATATAAGCAATGACAGCTTTTACTTTTCTACTGTCCTGATTCATTCTGACTTTATGTCAAGCAGTTAAATGATTGAAGCTCCTAACTGGATGAAACTACTGGCCAACTGCAATGGCTTCAAGCCATACCCATCCCTGGGGTGTCTTATTTTCCAAAAAAAAAAAATAAACAAACAAATAAATAAATAACCCTCACCCAATTTCTGGTCACCATAAGGAAATTTCCCTTCTCGCCCCTCCCCCCGATCTGAGCCTGGTATTGATAAATGACCCAGACAATTTCCCCACTACGTCTAGGTCTGATTAGAAATGCCCCCTCCCACATCTGCCATCAATTACCTGCCTGTTCTCAACCAAGCCCATTGTTAAGGTACGAAACTTCAGACTGTTACTCGGAGCATTTACTTCCACCACGATTATTTCCACACATCTTCATTCCGCTCAAGCTGGCTGAGTCTTTGTAGCTGTGTTTCTATGTTGCCATTGTGTGTGTGTGTGTGTGTGTCTGTGTCTGTGTCTGTGTGTGTCTGTGTCTGTGTCTGTGTGTATCTGTGTGTGTTGTGATGCATAGGGGTTAGGGGAGGGGCGGGGCAGGAGGGGAGCGCTGCTTGCTCTGTTGCATAACAATAAAGTCGATGCTTCTTTCAGCTTCCTGAATACAGTTTTCCTTTCTTTGCTCTAACATAACCCAAGCAGTGAAGCCAAATATAGCAAGCAACAATCGAGGATTTTTACAAGTTGCGCGGAAGGGGACAGAAGATAAGTTTCGAGGAAGACACAGATAAGCAGATTGGCTTTGAAACTATTTATTTAAAAAAAAAAAAAGCTGTATGTAGTAGACATTTCTGGTTTCAGATAAAATCCTTTTTCTATTCTTTGTATATGGAATTTTTTTTCTGGCATTTATATATGAAAATTTTGTTGGCATTTGTCAAGGCCAGAATTGCTAGAACTGATTACTAAAATTACTAAATGTTTTAAAGGTCAGAATCATAGAATATTAGAGCTGGGACAGACCTTAGAGAATATCAAGTTTAGTTCCTTCATTTTATAGATTCCCTCTTTTTTCGATACACGGAGCCTAAATCTGTCTCTCTCTAACTTTTACTCATTGTCTTTCTGGGACCTAACAGAACAAGAGGGACCTCTTTCCCATGTTAACCCTTTGAATACTTGAAAATAGCTATAGTCTCCTTTCAAAAGTCTCCTTTTCTTAAGGCTAAACATTCCCATTTCTTTCAACTGATATTCATATGGCATAGTTTTCAATTTCTCCACATCATGGTCCCCTTTGCTGCACCTTCCTGAAATGGGATGTCCAGAAATGAGCCTGACACTCTGGAAGCACTCTGACTGGGGCAGAGAAACTATCACCTCTTTCTTCCTGGTGACTCTGCCTATCTTAATGCAGATTAGCAAGTGCTCAAAAACAATAATAAAATAAATCCCAAACAATCCAAGAAACCATTGGATGTGCAAAAGAATCATCATCCTCACCTTATGGTAAAGAGCCTCCAGTTTCCCCCCAAATCAAAGACTGCATCGATGTTGTACGGGTAATGACCTTCAGGGGAGCACCTGGAAACACTGACATTACGTGGTTTCTTGTTTCTAATATTCAGCACCACATAGAGTTCTTCTTGGCCAGGCAGCTGTCTTTCTTACACTAATATGTCACTAAATCTAGTTAAAATTTGAATTCATTTGGCAATTAGCACTTTGAAAACTATAATTTATCATTATCATCATTTTTACTATCATCACCATTATTATTCCTCCACTAAATCCTATCCTGATGCCTAAGCCTATATTTTCAGAAGCTATGACAAGCAGAGCCTAAGCTCTGGCAATTCCTGCCAAGTGGGTTTGTATATTCATTGGCACAGAGACTTTATCCACTGATAATGTGAGTTGTAACTCCTCTACACTTGAATACGTGGTCTTTGTAAGTTATCATAGTCAAAAATTCATCATTCTGTGGTCAACTGGTGATAAGCCTCTTTAAGCCTAGCAAGGTTGTTCCTCAGTTGACAGTCTGTTGCTATGACCATAATTAAGACTTTTCTAGCTTGAGAGGAACCACTAGAATTTTCACTCCCTTGGCACAGCCTTCAAGCACCCAATCTCTCACACCCCGATGAGACTTTGAAGGAGGATATTGACAGAGTAGTATCATTTTCAACACATTTATAGTTCTTTGATCTAATTGATAGGGGTACTTCCTCCAATAGTATACAGCTCTCAACCCATCCATGAGGCAGCTAATGGTACATGGATAGAGCTCCAGGCCTGAAGTTAGAAAAAGCTGAGTTCAAATCCAGTTTCAGACACTTAATTAGCTGTGTGACCCTGGGCAAGTCATTTAACCCTATGTGCCTCAGTTTCCTCATCAGTAAAATGAGCTGGAGAAGGAAATAGTAAACCACTTTAGTATCTTTGCCAAGAAGATACCAAATGGCATCATGAAGAGTTGGACACAACTGAAATAACTGAACAATAAATCTCCCAGGGTTGTTGTGAGGATCAAATAAGATATTTGTTAAGTACTTAGCACATTCTTTGGCACATAGTGTGTTATATAAATGCTAGCTATCATCATCTCCAGAGACCATTATCTATGTCCTTCTATAAATTCTATAGAGAGGCCACCCACATGCTGAAGGCCTTCCTCTAGATTTCTTTACATTTCATAGCTAGTAATGGAGTGCATAGGCTGTCCATAATGACCTGCCCACCTTCTTTTCTGGTCATATCATCCCTCCTCTGAAACTTTTCAGATCACTTTTGATGGGTCACTGGTAATATCTTGTAACCTGCTCATGTTCAGTATATGCTTCCCTATTGATTTCTAGGTGACCTACAGTTTTGAAGCTTGGATTCTAACCAACCACTACTCAACTGAAACCACACTCTCCAAGGTGACCAATATTCTCCTTTTTAAAATTATTTATTTATTTGTTTATTTATTTTTGGCTAGGCAATGGGGTTAAGTGACTTGCCCAGGGTTACACAGCAAATACGTGTTATGTGTCTGAGGCCGGATTTGAACTCAGGTCCTCCTGAATCCAGGGCCGGTGCTCTATCCACTGCGCCACCTAGCTGCCCCCCCAATATTCTCTTAGCTGCTAAATTCAATGGCCTTATCCTATTTGATGTTTCAGCAGGTTTTTTTACTCAAGATGACACTCATAGAAGTATAGTGTTCAGAACAAGGGAAGTGACTGTCTCCCTACACTTGTCTGACCATTTCTGGATTATTATATTCAGTTCTGAGTGCCACACTTGAGGAAGGAAATTGACCTCCACTTGGTCCTGTTACCCCTCAAGCTATTATCCTATATGTCTTCTCCTTTCATAGCTAACACTTAAAAAAAGTTATCTGATCTTTACCTCTACTTCCTCATCAAATATTATCAAATAAGATAATATTTGTAAAATGCTTAGCCCAATGCTTGGCACACAGTAGGTGCTTAATAAATGGTCACTCTCCACCCCCCCCACTTTACCCTTTTCATCTCTATTCCTTCACATAAGCAGTTCACCATTACAAGAATACACTCCCTGCCTTCTTTGTGTAAGGTTGATAAAAAGGGTCTTTCTTGGAAAAGTGACTTTAGGAGTCACGCTCTGCTGTAGGGACTTTCCCAACTGAGACCCTGGTGGCTGTGATACAGGACTTCCCCAGCCAGATGTTCAGGAATTGGTGCTTCCTCGGATTGGTGATGTATTTCTTCTTCTTTATCTATCTTTCTGTTAATAGTCTTTGCTTCTAAGATTGTATAATCATATGTAATCACATTTATGTGCATGTATGTTTATGATTATTATCACTATTAAATAATTTATAAGTTAGGAAAAGTGTGAACGTGTCTTTGTGGGTACAAATCCGAACCTGTGAAACAAATTATCAGTGCTGAGCAGCCCATAACACCTTACTGTTACAACAGGAAAGGTAAACAGGTCCTTAACAAGGTTAAACTGTTTACATTCCATCATAGTGAAAAAGGAAGGCCATTAATAGATCTTGGGGAACCTTGGAGAGTTGTTTCAGTTGATTGGTGAAATTGGAGGCTGGATTGCAAGGGGTCGAAGAGTGATTGTGAGGTGCAAAAATGAAGGCAATGAGTATAGATAGATTTTTGTGAGAATTTGACAATGAAAGGAAGAAAAAATAGATAAGGTTGTGTAAAAGTACCATAAACAAACATCCACAGAGAGGAAAGTACTGAAATAAAAGAGGATGAAAATAAGAATGAATATAAAAGAAATAAATGGAGAAAAACAGAAGCCTCACACCAACAACCTTAAATGTGAGTGGATTAAATATCCAACTAAATGAAAGACTAGCAGAAGGGATAAGAAGTGAACAAATTATTGAAGAACTTAGATAGGAAAAAATTATAGAAACTTTTGAATAGTAACACTAAAGGATACACACACACACACACACTCACTCACTCTCTCTCTGTCTCTCTCTCTCTCAGCACCACATGGTTCCCTTATTAAAACTGACCATGTGCTAGGGAACAGAGAAGTTATAAATAAAGGTAAAAAGAAGAAATCTTAAATGCATGCTTGGTAGACCACAAATAAAATAAAAGTAATTAATAAACAGGACACAAGCAAAGAATAGAAATAGAATGTAAGCTTTACTGTAAATTAAGAATGCAAATGTATATATCCCACTTCAATTTCTCTTCTGAAATTGAATCCCACATCATAGACTATGTGTTGTATTTCTCTAATGAGATTTCTCTCAGGTATCTCAAAATCAACATTTTCTTTTCTCTTTTATTCGTTCCTTCCAAAAACTCCCCTCTTTGCTAGTTTCTCTTTTTCTATTGGGGGCACCACCTTTCCTCAAGTAACTCAAGTTCACATTTCTGAGATCATCTTTGATTCTTCACTTTCTCTACACTCCTTACATGGAATCACTCGAAAATTCTTATTGTGTCTACCAACACAGTATATCTTACCTGTCCTTTTCACTCACACAGTCAATACCCTGAATTCAAGGTCTTATCACTTCTTATTTAGATCAGTAATGTCAAACTCAAATAGAAGCAAGGACCACTAAACTATGCCTAAGGATCCCTGTGGCCCCATATTGACTTAGAAATACACACACTAATATTATCCATATTTCATTGTTTTTTTATTTTAGTAAATATTTCCCAATTACACTTTAATCTGATTAGAACCACACTTGAGAGTATTGTGGGCTATGCATTTGACATCTCTGATTGGAAACATGCCATTCAAAGATGGCAGATTAGAGGGAACAGAACTGAATTCCTTCAACATTCACCTCCAAACAATTTTAAAATAATGCCTCATATCAAATTTCAGAGCAGAAGATTTAAGAAAAGGTCGGGGTTAGACATTTTTTGACCTAAGAAAACTTAGTAGGTCAGCTGGAGAAGTTTATGATATTGGGGTGGAAGCCTGTCTGGAGGACAAACACCTAACAGCAGCAGCAGCAGCAGCAGCAGCAGCAAGGCCAGAAGCTACAAAAGTTATGGGCCCAGTGACAGTAAGGGCGGTGGAAAACTGGTCAGAAAGAAATTACAGCAGACTCCCAATTGGCACTGGGTACAGCTGGCACTGACTGGCACATCTATTGCCCAGATGCAATAGTGGGTCATAGTTCTATGGGGAAAAGGTGAATGCTAAGGGTCAGTCACCAAGGGAACAGGAGCCCTTCTCACAGTTCCAAGGCAAAGAGAGCATTACCACTTGTGGTTGTAGGGGACCGGGTGGCCCTTACTGGATAAAGACAAGGGTGAAGACCAAGAGAACAGAGACCATATCTCTCCCAGGATCACACCACTTTAGAGACACCAAATATTTGCAGCTCCCCAGAACTAGCTCTAAAAATAGCAGCATGAAAAAGCCTGAAGCTTGGGACAGTACCTCCCCACTCCTAGGTGAGCAGAGTTCAACTTTAACATAAAGTATAAAGTCAAGAAATAGGCCGGAAATATAAGGAAACAACAAAAAAATTAATTTGACCATAAAAAGCTGCTAGAGTGGCAAAGAATATCAAGACAAACTCAGAAGACAATAATTTTTTTTTAAAAAGCTACAAACAAAGCCTCAAAGACAAATGCTAATCAAAACTAAGCTTAATAAGATTTCCTGGAAGAGTTAAAGAAAGAAATAAAGTGGTAAAAGAAAAAATTGAGAAAAGAAATGAAAGTGTTGATAGCCCAACCCCCTCCTATTGTTCCAGTTTCCTTATACCTTACTCTCTGACGTTTCAGTCCAGTGACATTAGCTTTCTGGCTGTTCCACAAACAAGACAATTCACTTCTTGGCTCTAGGCATTCTCTCCGTCCCTCATATCTAGAACATTTTCCTTCCTTCATTCCAACTACTGATGTCCCAGCTAAAATTCTACTTCCTACAGGAAACCTTCCCCAATCCCTTTTAATTCCAGTATTTTAACTTCTCTTTTAATTATTTATTTCCTATATAACTTATGGATAGTGTGCTTTGTATATATTTGTTTGCATGCTGTCTCCCTATCATGTCCCTATTCATTTTACCCTCATTATAATTTTTTAAATCCAAAATTAACCCTGTGAGTTAGTTACTACATCTATATATTTTTTTCATTTTCAGGATCACGTCCCCAGGCATCTTAGATCTTACACACATAGATTTTATTACAGTAAGTCTATGTAGGCAGCCCAATGGCACCTCAAAATCAACTTCAGAACATTTGAACCTAAATTCATCTCCTATCAACCAACCATCGATTTATATTAAGAATCTCTACCTCAGGTCTTGATCTTTAAGATGAGGATAGTAAAATGTTCATGATCTAAATCAAAGGCCTAATTAAAGATTAAAAAAAGATAATGGTTGTAAAGCATTTTAAAATGTATAAGTTTCTCCATCATATCAGGAACTACTACTCTATGAACATCATACTTTAATTAGCATCACATTATTTTGTATTCTTGTCTAATTCCCCTTAGTAGCGTGCTTAAGAAGAGTTCCCATTGTGGGGCAGCTAAGTGGCTCAATGGATTGAGCTGTGGCCTTGAAGTCAGGAGAGTTCAAATCTTGCCTCAGGATTGATACTTACTATCTGTGTGACCCTGGGCAAGTCACTCAACCCTGATTGCCTCACTGGAAAAAAAAAAAAGAGTTCTCATTTTGTTTCCTTGATACCATACTGTTTAAGTAGAGTTTTTTTTTAAAATTTTATTTTTTTTTAATTTAATAGTATTTTTTTCCAATTACATGTAAAGAAAATTTTCAACACTCATTTTTGGCAAGATTTCGAGTTCCAAATTTTTCTTTATTCCTCAATCCCCTCCCTCTACCCCCTCTCCAAGATGGCAAGCAATCTGATATAGGTTATACATGTGCAACCATTGAAAACATTTTCATATTAGTCATGTTGTGAAAGAAGAAACAGAACAAAAGGAAAAAAAAATAAGAAAAAAAGTTAAAAAGCACAAATTGCATGCTTCCATCTGCATTCAGACCCCATCAATTCTTTCTCTGGATATGCATAGCATTTTCCATCATGAGTCTTTTGAAATTGTCTTGGATCGTTGTATTGCTGAAAAGAGCTAAATCAATCATAGTTGATCACAGCATTGTTAATGTGTACAATGTTCTCTTGATTCTGCTCACTTCACTCAGCATCACTTCATGTTAGTCTTTCCAGTATTTTCTGAAATCCACCTGCTCTCATTTCAGCTAAGAGTATTTTAAAAGTATTTGTTGAAGTGAACTCCTTGAGTTGTGAAGCTTTTGCCTTGCTCACTCCGTCCCAGATGTGAGTGCAGCTCTGAAAGGATTCTAAAGCAGAGCCTGGAGTACCCAGGTGTGAATCAGGTGAGTTGGAGTTGGCACCTAGCAGGTGTGAATCTAGAGAGGTGGAGCCTGGGGGCTCTGAGGGATATAAAAGGGACAGACCATCAACCTCAGCTTCAGACTTCAACTCTTGGAAGCTCGTAGCTGGAGCTACAGAGCCTGAAGGAAATCCAGTAGATCAACAGAAATAAAGGAATATGGCTGCAGTTCATTTAGCTGAAGACCTCAAGGAAGAGCTGACCTGTCCTGTGTGCATGGAGTACTTTAGCCACCCAGTGACCTTAGGTTGTGGCCACAGTTTCTGCCACCTGTGCCTCCTCAGGAGCTGGGGAGAAGCTGACCAGCCCAGCCTTTGTCCTGAGTGCAGAAGAGCCTTCCACATGAGAGACCTAGAGCCCAACCATCGCCTATGGAAGCTGGCCAGCATAGCCAGGAACCTCAGGCCCTACTTGCTGCAGATCAGAGAGGAAAGGATCACATGTGAGAAGCACAAGGAGGACCAAAACCTGTTCTGTGAGGAGGACCAAGCCTTCCTCTGTGCATCTTGTTTCCAGAGTCAGGAGCACAGCGGTCACACAGTGCAGCCTCTGAACAAAGCTGCAGAGGCTTCTCGGGACAAGCTCCAGGAAACTTTGAATTTTCTCTGGAAAGAAGTGGAGATGATTCAGAACATGCTGGCTAAAGAGAGGCAAAAAGAAGAGATCTGGAATAAACAGACAAATGCTTGGAGGGAGATTGTTAGAGCTGAATATGGAAGATTACTTGATTTCCTCAAGGATGAAGAGAAGTGGTACCTTCATAGACTGGCCTGGGATGAAAGGGAAAACTTGCAGAAGTTGAGAGAAAGTGAAGTCAGATTCTCACAGCACCTTCAGAAATTAAGGGAAGAGATCATAAACATTGAACAAATCTGCCAGAAACCCAATCCCCAGCTTCTACAGGTAGCAGGAGAAACATTTAGGAGGATTAAATCACTGTTGAATGACCATCCAGAGCCTGCCAGACACACACTGACCATGACTTGCATCACTGGGATGTTTGAAATGATGAATAAGTTCAGGGTGAATGTGACTCTGGATCCTGCAAGTGCCTCTCCCTATCTCATCGTGTCGAATGATTTGAAGACAGTCAGAAATGGAGGATGCCTGCAGAATGTACCTGTCACCCCAGACCGATTTGAAGATGAGATCGTTTTGGGGGCTCAAGTCTTTACCTCTGGCATTCATTACTGGGAGGTACATGTGGGAGACAGTCAGCAATGGACAGTTGGTGTGTGTAGGGAGTCACTGAGCAGGAACTCTGATTTCCCATTCTTTCCTGGGGATGCATTTCTGATTACATATATACAAAGTGAAGATACTTACACTGTGATCAGCAATTGCTTCCAGATACCAAAACAGTCAGTGTACCCTATCCGCAGGGTAGGGATTTTTCTAGACTATAATCAAGGCATGATTTCATTTTATGATGCCCTGGAGAGATACTTTATATTGAGTTTCCCACGTTTCCCCTTCTTTGAGCCTCTGAGACCAGTATTTTCTCCTTGTCCCCCAATAGAGGGGGAAAATTCAATTCCAATGTCCATCATACCATGAGACATTCATATCTGATATCTCTTCTATCCCAGATACTTTCTAAGGTATACAGCTCCAAATTCTTCACCATGTTCATGATGGGCAATCGCAAAGCATTTTTTTCTTAGTGATTGGATGTCATCCAACATCCATCATTTGAGGAGAAATCTAATCAAATAAATATAAGTTCAATTAAGAAATAAAGGACACTTTTCAAAAAACCACTATTCTCTTTTGTTATTAATTTATTTTAAACTTAAACACTAAGAAAAGAAAAAAATTATAAAGTTAAATACTAAAACTTAAATATAAAACAAAGAAAAAAGGATTGCTATGTGCACAGCAGAATGTAAGAGAGAATTCAAAATATGCAGCAATAAATTTCCATTCCAAGAAAGTTTATATAATAAATACTACTCATTGTGTTCAGAGCTGTCCATCTTTTCATTGCTTCCTTGTAAGTTTTCTTTTGTTCTCTGCTGTGCACTTTTTACTTTGTTCTTTATTCCCTCTTCCTCCCTGCCTCCCTCCCAGGAGAAGTGTACAATTAAGCCTGGATAAACACACACACACACATACACACACACACAAACATAAATACATACATACACTTACATGCACATATATACTTAGATATCTATAATCATACTCATATATAGACACGTACATTCACAAGTATCTACGTAAGACCCTAGTATACTTATTTGTCCTCTGTTTCTCTGTGGGTGGATAATCTCTTCCTTCATAAATACAAGTATTTCCATATTTTTCTAAGTCCAACAATTTGCCATTTCCTACATGAGCAATATTCCAACCTTATTCTGTCTAGTTATTTTAAATAGTTCAAAACAACATTATGAATGTGTTGATGAATATGGCTGACACATAGTGTAGTTTCCCTATTTTTCTTTTTGGATTAAATCTGTTTTAGCCTTAACTTTGTTTGAGATCATGATTACCACCCCTGCTCCTTTTTCCCTAACAAATTTTACTCCTGATCTTTATTTTGTATTTGTGTGTATCTCTTATTTCCTATCCCTCCTGACTCCTTTATTTTACTTCTACCCACTACCTTGCCCTCCTATTACTTACTCTGTCCCACCCCCAAGGATTTCTCCCTTATCCTCCTATTCCTGTTAATTTAAACACCCTTCTGTATCATCTCCCCTTATCCTATTCCCTCAGCCTCCCCTCTAAAAATCCCTCCCTTATCATCTCCTCAGTCTCCATTCCTGGGTTTGTTGTGTCCTTGGATTGGTGCTTTTAGAGAAATAGTCTCAATGGAAGCAGGGTCAGACATATAAGGCTAGTGATTGATACTAAAGCATGTAACTTGTAAGTAGGAAAGATCTTACTGTTTTGATCTGAATTCATTCCATGGCCTAGCAAGAGTTAAAATTACTGTTTGAACTTATATGTATAAAATTCGAGTCCTGAAAGTGTCTCATTCTTTCAGATTAAGAATGGTTAGAGAGGGATAAGTAAGATGATTTTAATGGAAATGTTATTTTACTCAGGATGTTATTAGGAACCAGAACATGTGTAGTAAGTTATGCAAACTACTCAGAGCTCACTCCAGAGGTGTTCCCTAATTAATGTGAAACTATAGTCACACCTGAAACCATGAAGAGGGGAATTTGCTATCTAAGACCTTGGGGACTGTTAATGGACTATTTATTATTCTGAGTCTAACTCCAGGTATGGTTAACAAGAACTGATTAAGCTACTGACCCATGACGTCAGCAACCTGCAAAGAAGTTTGTGAGCTGCACCTGTGAGGTGCAAGAGGGTGTTCTCATGGGAAGGTTGGGAGAACGACTTTTCTGCATGGCTGAGGTAGGATTCTCCTGACTCAATTTCCCCACTATGATGCCTGGCAGACTTTAAACCTGGTTCAATGCAGTTGGTCATTATATAACTTCTGTCTGGAATTGACATGAATCTAGGGAAGCATTGTTCCCTTACTTTAGTTATGTTCATATTCTTTCATGGCAAATTCTTATAATCCTAAGTTTTGTAAGCATAAATATCAAACCTATTAAACAATAGATTGATGTGGGAACATCTGAGGTTATTATAGTAGGATGCAAGTATGTAATAACTACCTACTATGTGTCAGGAGTACAATTAGGTGGCTCAGTAGACAGAGTACTGGGCCTGGATTTAGGAAGACCTGAGTTCAAATCCAACCTCAGGCACTTATTAGCCTGGGCAAGTCACTTAACCTCTGTTTGCCTTAGTCCAGCAGAGAAGGAAATGGCAAACCACTCCAGTATCTTTGCCAAGAAAACCCCATGGATAGTATTAGGTCCCTGGGATCATGAAAAGTTGGACATGCCTGAACAACACAATGTGTTGGGAACCATCCTAGGCAGAAAGTATAAAACATTTGTAGGAATGAGAATTTCATACAAATTCTAATTTCTTTTTAAATCCCAACTGGGAAAGTAGGTATCTCTCAAAGCAGGTCAAAAAGGACAAAAAATACACAGTGGACATTCATCTACTTTCTTAGACAAAATATCAGAGTATTTTCAGAATGCAGTAACTTTTACTCATTATTGCCTAAATAATTTATAGAGCTATGTGCACCAGAAACTGAACAATTTTATGAAGAGTTGGAGGGGAAAAATTTAAATCTTGCATTGAAACATCTTAAAAAAAAAACCTGTTGCTGTTTTTTCTGTCTTTCTCAAAAAAGGATATGACCATAATAGTAAGATTATTTAATGAGTCAACCAGCATTTATTAAGAACTTAATATGGGCTCAACCACTGTGCTAAGTACTGGAGATACAAAGAAAGGTTAAAACCAAGGCCCCAGTTCCAGTGGCAGAGCCAATATGCAAACAGTAATGTACATTCAAGATATTTTGTTGAAGCAGCTCTGGGGACTACTAGGAGAGGGCCCAGGGGCCCAAGGCTACCATCCCTTTAGCTATGCCATTGCTCTTCCCAGAGTGCTTCCCCTGGCCCAGCCTCTGCACTACACAGGCCTCAGTGGCCTGGCACTACTGGGCACCATCGTGAGCACCTATCGAACCCTCAGCCAGCCCAAGACGCGGTCCGGTACCTGCTGTCCTACAGCCTCTTCGTGTGGGTCTTGGTAAATATTGCTTGTTCTCTGCTTTTGCCTTCCTCACTCACTTGTGGCTGAGTTTTACCTTGAGTGCTCTGATCACCTGTATAGATTCTGGAGTCTTAAGGATACAGGGCTTCTCAGGGATTTCTCAGCTTGCTGATGGCCAGTTGTTGAGAAGCCCTTTATGCTGGTTCCTTGTCAGAGGCGAAGTGATTTGCCCTGCACCGGTGAGAGGCAAGTGAGAGGGGGAAACCTGTATGTTGCTGTGGCGGCTGCTGTTGCTGCTTGTCCGTCAGTCTCCAAGAGGACTGTGACATCAGGGAGGTGCTGCCCTGACTTTCAAGTGAATTGGATTTAAGTGAATAACCTGCTGCCAAAATAGTTCTGGTATTTTACGCTTACTAAATACTGGCTGAATTTGAGTCCTGGTTGCTCTTGCAGATTTATTTTTATATGCATAACTAATAAACTAATTTTCCTTAATAAAAGCAGTTATCACTTTAAAAAAGATCCCTCTGTGTCTAGCATATACCCACCATAGCACTTATGTTACATGATTAAGGTTGTTTTCTGTACAATTCAGATACATTTCTACATTTTCAAAATAGTTTTATATTAGGAAATTAATTTAATAAAATTTAATAAAAAATTAATAAACTAAATAGAATTTTTAAAAAATACTGTTTGCTGTTTCTTGATTGGTGGCTAAGCTAATCCAGCGTGTGGTATTTGATCCTCTTTGAGTTAGTGAGAGGCAGCTTTTGCTTTTTCTCACCACACCAATGAGCAGCCAGTTCTGAGTGATGACTCTTCTGATCGCTACGCTACTCTCCTGTTGTGGATTAGCTGTAGTGTGCTGGGTGACGGGCTACACCCGTGGAAAGCACAGGCTCGCCTTTGTGGCTGCCCAGTCTCTCCTTGTGACAGTGAGGACTGCTCGTGTAATTTTATGTTATATAATTCACCTGTGGGATCTCAGTCATGAAAGGACATGGGAAGAAAAGGGCATTTAAGTGTATTATACAGATTTTGTGATGGAGCTCACTTTGTTATCCCTCGACCTAATGTACCATGTTCACATGCTGCTGTCCAAACAGCATGGACAATGTTGTCCATGGACAGCTTGGCTGATCTTTATGCAGCTATGTTATCTGTTCTATGAGGTACACTGCCGAATCCCTTGCCACAAGGATTACTTGCATGTATTTGGAAATAAGGAGGCCAGGTTTGCAGTTGCAATTCCTGAAGAACTAGCTGTCAACAATGATGACTGTGCCATCTTCTGGGGCTCCATGCAGTCTGCAAGGAAACTGCCCTGCAGACACCTCTTTCACAAACATTTCAGAACACCCGAATAGATTGACCTGCTTTTAAGTTTAGCCCAATAAAATACTACGAGTAAGGAAGAATATCCTGTTTATCTTAAACTACAGATATGAAATGACATCAACATAAATTAATATATCAATCTGGATGAGTAGGCTTACCTATTGACTGCTAGATTTTCTCTAAATTTTAGTTCCCTTGTCCATCTTTCTCTTCAATTTTTTGCACAATTGATCCCTAAAGATCTGGATCTTGCAATTCTTATATGGATTAGAAGTTAAAAGTTCTTCGTTTAGCACCTTCAAATCTTTAAGGGAAAGAGTATAATATCATCATAAAACATAAAATTATAGAGCTATAGTTTTAAACCTTCTCATTTTACTGATGAGGGAACTGAAACCAGGGAGATTGTAACTGGCCCAAGGTTAAGTTGGTGATTCAGCTCGATAATGGATCCAATGACTTCTGGTCTAGGTCTCTTCCTACTATTATTCATTTGTTGACATAAACATTTATCATATGATATCTACATGTAGAGTGTAGTTTTCATGATGCTAATAATAGTCATTGACATTACCTTACTGCTTTAGGCTGACAATGCACTTTTCAGGCGTATCATTTGATACAACGACATCTGAATTTTATTGATGAAGAAACAGGCTCAGAGATTTACTGTGATACGACTAGGGAGTTTGGGGACAGGCTATCTACCCTGAGCTTTGCTGATTCAGTCTTGTGATCTTTTCACGACAACAAACTTCCTCTCTATACTTGTATTATCTACACATCACAGGATTTGGGGGAGGATACAATGAGACCTTTTTTTGTGAATCTTAAACACTGTAGGCACTGAGACACAAAGCAGTGTCATAAGACACAATTGCTGCTGTCAGATGGGTTTCTAACTCATTTGGGAAATAAGATATTTACTTAAAAATCTAATTACAATATAAGTAGCACATATTAGGTGATATATGTAGGACATAGACTGAAAAATATATACTTTTTATACAGTTGAATTATAACATGGTGAGGGAAGGACTCAAGGAGGAGATGGACATAAACTGGGCCTTGAAAGCAGGATAGGGTTTACATATATAGAGAGGTGGAAGGAGAGGACCATTGTAAGTGGAGGGAAAGATAGTACATGTTTCTCTTCTGTGAAAGATTAGGTCAGATTGCATGCAGCAAAAATTTTTTTATAAATAACTTTTAAAGAAAAAGGTTGAAGAAATAAGTAGGAAAGGACCAAGAAAAGTTCTTGAAACCTTGGGGTAAAAGAGTTTTCAATACACACACACACACACACACACACATATATAGTTTTTAAGCAGAATAAGTTGATTGATGTATAGTGTTCTTTTAGAAAGAATTATTTGTCACTGGGAAAAGGAACCTTACCCTGAGATGGACTATCATCATTTCCTATGGAAATTTAATCATTGTAGAGCAACCACTTCATTTTGGAGGTTAAAAGAGCCTAGAAACTTCCTCAGCAAACATTTAGTGTTATTGCCAAATAGAAGACCCCTGGCAGCCAACAGCAAAACTAGTTTAGAATATTAACTAATCCATAAAACCTTTTAAGAAAGAATGATCCCAATTTATGAGCAGTATTAGCTCCAAACAATGACAAGTGGTGGAGGAAAAAACAAATTTGCAGAAAACTTGGTATGAGATCCAAGTAAGCCACGTTATTTCAAAAGCATTTAAAGAATAAAAGAGAATAGAAAACAAACCAAAAAAGGAAAATATTTTTCAATATGTCTATAATAAATTTTTCATCAGTCACAATGAAGCTACTACATTAGGCTGTCACTCCCCCATTAAATTGTGAGCTCCTTGAAAGTAGAGACTGTTTGTTGTTTCTCTTTGTATCCCCAGCTCTTAGCACAGTGCCTGGCACATAGAGGGTGCTTAAGAAATGTTTTTGACTTGGAAAAAATAAAGATATTTTGTAGTTTCAGTCGTGTCTGACTCTCCATGACCCCACTTGGGGTTTTCTTGGCAAAGATATTGGAGAGGTTTACCATTTCCTTCTTCAGCTCATTTTACAGATGAGGAAACTGAGGCAAACAGGGTTAAGTGACTTGCCCAGGATCACACAGCTAGTAAGTGTCTGAGGTCAAATTTGAACTCAGGTTTTCCTGGCTCCAGGCCCAGCTCTCTATCCACTGCACCACCTAGCTATCCCATACAAGATATAAACAGTATAAAAAGGAAGTATTCTCAAAGAATAGCTGGGGGAGGGAGTAGATCTGGAAACACAACATTTGAGCTGTCTTGAAGGAATCTTGAAGGCAGCTAGGTGGCTAAATGGATAGAGTGTTGGGCCTGGAGTCAGGAAGACCTGAGTTCAAATCCCAAATCAGACACTTACTAGCAGTGTGACCTTGGATAAGTCACTTAACAAACTCTGTTTGCCTCAATCCACCAGAGAAGGAAATGGCAAACCACTCCAGTATCTTTGCCAAGAAAACCCTATGGACAATATTGGCATGCTATGGTCCATGGGCTCATGAAGAGTTGGACACTGAACAGCAACAACAACTTCAGGGAAAAACAGGGAAATTAAGGGAAGATGAGGGAGAACATTGCAATCACAAGGAACAGCCAGTGCAAAGACACAAGGAATAGCAAATAAATTATCATAACTGGACTGCAGCATGCATAGAGGGCAGTAAGGTATAATAAAACCAGAAAAGTAAGAAGTGACCAGGTTGTGAAGAGGCTTTAAATACCAAATAGAGTATTTTATATTTGATCCTAGAGAGAATAGTGAGCCACTGACATTTGCTGAGCAGGGAGGTGACCCACACAGAACTAAGCTTTAGGAAAATCACTCTGACAGCTGAATAAAAGATGGTTTGGAGAAAGGAGAGACAGGAGGAAGGGGAACCAATCTGAAGGCCATTGCAAACATCTAGGCAGGAGGTGATGAAAACCTGAACAAGGATGGTGGTTATTTGTTTGTGGAGAAAAGGTGATGTCTAGAAAAGATGTCGTGAAGGTAGAACTGGCAAGATTTGGCAATGGGTTGGATATGGGGGGTGGGGGAGAGGGGTGGGTAAGTAAAAGGAGTCCAAGATGATCCCAAGCTGGATCTAGGGCAGCGGTGTCCTCTGTCTGCAAACAGGAAGTACTGAACCTGAATGTCGGTCTAGGGCTTCTAATTTAAATAACAGGAGTTTTCAAGTCTATTGTTTTAATAGAAAACCTCTGAGGTAAATGATCTCTCTATTTTATAGATGAGGAAACTGAGCCTGAGGTTGCCGAACTGGGATAAATCTTATTACGTAAGTCCAGATTTATATGTTATAAAAAGACAAACTTAAGCAATGTTGTTCATGTGCCATTCGAAAGTACAACAGATTATTCTTTTCCTTTCCTTTCTTTTTCTTTTTAAAGAAAGAAGGGACCCTTTATATTTCAACCACAGTAAGAAGGAATTTTCCTTTCTGAACCAGATAGACAAATGAGTTAAACACTATGAAAGAAGATCTTTCACTTAATTTCAAATTCATTCTTTCAAATATTTTGAGTCATTATTAAGTCACTGAGGTTGAGTCATTGTATAAGTTCACTGAGGTCATCAGTTACTCAGAGAAAAGTTAAGTCAGTCTCTCTCCCCAGCCCCCCTATAAAAAGGTGCATTTACAGAATGACTGCACTTGGTAAAACATACACTCAAGTTGTAAGAAACTTGAATTCATTCAGCCACCCAGCCCAAAAAGCAAGGAGCTTTGACATACACATAAAAACAAATTCACAGAATTTTCCATTTGCCCTGCACAATGCACATCAAATGTATTGAAGTTGGCCAACTTTTCAGGGCACTTGACCACCTAACTCTGGATCATTCAAAAGGTAGTGTCAACTCGTTCAGAAGGCTGGTTTTAGGGCCCTGTGTTCTGTTTGTGGGCTCTTCTTTCTGAAAATAATATTTCTGATTTCTAAAAGTAAAGAAAATATAGCTTCAAGTATTCTATCAATCCAGGGTATATAAGGCTATATCCCATGGGGCAACAGAGATGTTCTTTCTTCTTCCGTGTGGAGGGTATTTTGGAGTTCACACCTACAATTTTTTAAAAACAGAGAAAGACATCACAATGTTTATTTTTTAGTTTACATTTTATTTTCATGAAAGATCTTTCTTCTCTCCCTCCCAACACCACCCCACCCGCTGAAAAAGTAATGCTTTTTTTTCTGTTTGTTTGTTTTTGGTGAGATAATTGGGGTTAAGTGACTTTCCCAGGGTCACACAGCTAGTAAGTTCAAAGTGTCTCAGGCCAAATTTGAACTCAGGTCCCCCTGACTCTAAGGCCAGAGCTCTATCTACTGCGCCACCTAGCTGCCCCTCCAATGTTTCTTAAAAGGAAAAAAGTGAGTATTTTAAATTGCATCCAAATGTATAGTAGACAACTACTCTTGCCAAGTAATAGGATTTCATTTTCTTGTAAGTGAACTGACTCTAGGAATATAGCATTTAAAGTTATACTACTTTCATTCCCTCAAATGAGAATTTTAAAAGGAAAAGTTGGTAGTAAATAATGCAATGTAAAGTAAGCATAACCAAGAAAAAAATACACAAAAACTACAACAATACAACACAACTGAATCCTGTGTAATTATAATGATAAGGCCTGGCAATCTGAAGGGTTGACAAAACGTTCTTTAATCAATCAACAAGCATGTAATAAGTACCTACTATGTGTGGGCACTATACTTGGCAGAAAGACAAACAGGAAATAGTTTTTCCTTCAAAGACTTTACATGTAAGAGTTTGTTCAAATACATTTAAGATAATTTTAGGGGGTAGGTACTAGCAGTTGAGGGAGATCATGAAACATTTGATGGAGGAAGTGGTGATTAAATTAGGGGTGCTAGGTGGCGCCATAGTTCACAGAACACAGGAAGATTGTGAGTTCAAATTTGACCTCAGAGACTTCCTAGCTGTATGACCCTAGGAAAGTCACTTAATGTCTGTTTGCCTCAGTTTCCTCACTTGTAAAATGGAAACATTAGAAATATATTAAATAATATAAATATAAAATGGGGGAAATAGCACCTACCTCGCAAAGTTGTTATGAAGATAATAACTGGAAAGCACTTAGCACAGTGCCTGGCACATAGTAAGCACTATATAAATGTTAGTTTTTTTTTTAATTATTATTATTATTATTATCATAAATTATTAAAGGAAACTAGGGACTATAAGAAGTAGAGGTGATAAGAGCATGCATGTAAAGTATAAGCGATAGGTTATACAAAGGCATGGAGAAAGGAAATAGAATGTATTGTGTGAAAGACAGCAAGAAAGTTAGGCTGGATCATAGAGTATAGGAAGGGGAGTAGTTTATAACAATGCTGGCAAAGCAGGTTGAGATCAGATTATTAAGGGCTTTAAATGCCCCAACAGAAGAGTTTGTAATGAGCTGAAAAATGAAATCTGCCTTTATTCCCAGAGGTGGGAAGACTTTAGTTGAGGCTACTGCATACACTGCCAGTTAAGGTCCATTTATTTGTTGGTTTTGTTAAAACTACTTTTCCTTTTTAAGACTTTGATAAAAGAAGGCCTATTGATTTGGGGGGAGGGAAAGGAACATACTTGAAAATGAATGTTATGGAAAAACAAACAAATAAATCATCAATAAAGAATAAACCAGAAAGAACAGTTTAAAGTACCTCTTTCTTCGCCAGTGCTCCACAATGTAATATAGTCCCATTAACAGTCCCTTTAATGGAATTACAATAGCTGATTAAAATCACTTGTAAGATATGCATGCATTTTTATATGAAACTGTGAATTTATCCAAACAGTACTAAAACTGGCCTGCTCATCTGTGTGCCTTCTGAAATGCTTTTGGGTTCTCATTTGTGCATTTTTTCATTTAAGCTCTTTCCTTTCTTTTTTTCTTTTCTTTTTTAAAATTTGAACTTACTTTCCACAAGCACTAATATAACATAAGAGAAAAGACTGATTACTTACAGAGATTAGAGCCCAGAGTCCTTGTACAGCTGCAGCCCACTCAAAACCAATTTTTTCATACAAAAATCCACCTAGTGTTGGTCCTATGAATGCTCTAAAAAAATAAAAGGAGAAAACAAAATGTATCCCCAGAAAGTTGCTTTTTTAAGTTAAAAGAACCTCTAATTCTTTGGAATTATGCTTGCATGGTAACTTAGTTGAATTGCTGAAAGAAAAATCAAACAACATGCATTTACTGGTCAAATGTAGTTTAAGAATCCTACTTCATAGAATCTTAAAAAATTTAATTCCTTAAAAGCTGATGTGATATTTAGCACATATCTTTTATATTTCTAATCCATAGTTCTACAAGCAGTATTTTTTCATTATATAATTTGTTTAAAAAAACATCTATCATGTTAGGTATGGTAGAGTACACAATGGTAGCATGAAATATGGTCCCCGTCCTCAAAGGATTCATAATCTATTTTCACATAGTCATGAATTGTTGTTGTTGTTACAGTATGTGATTAAAGTTCCAACATGAATGGTACAGACAGGTGCTATAGGAATTTTGAGAAACGAGAGATCAATGTGGGTTGCAATGATTAGGGAAGGTCTCATGGAAGAGGTGAGATATGAGCTGGGCAAAAGGGACAGAGGAGGTCTTTGGGAATGGATGTGGAAGGAACAACGTGAGCAAAGAAGGCAGGAATGTATACCATGACATATAACAGGATAACAGTGAGGAAAAAATCAGCCTGCTTAAAGCCAGTTTTGAATTGGGAAATATGTAAAGTCGGATCAGTAGACTGCTTCTAAATTGCAGCTGTGCCATTTGGATTTGTATCCTATAGGTGATAGACAGCCACTTTAGGCTGTTGAGTAAGAGGAACTGTCATGATACCCAGAGAATTTTATAAAGAGTATAATTTGGTAGCTGTGGGAAGGGTGGAGTATGGGTGAGAATTTGGAGGTGAGGGGACCAGTCAAGAAGTTATTGTAGATATTTTAATAAATAAAATGTAGCACTATTCAGTTGAATACAGGGTTTATTTTCCAAGTAGCTTGAAACAAGAATATATGTATGTGTATGGACACAAACAGATAGGTGTCTATAGATAATACGGTGTAGTGGATAGTGTTCTGGGCTTGGAATTAGGAAGATCTGAGTTCAAATACCACTTGTGACCTATGACACTTAGTAGCTATGTGATCTGGGCATTTCACTTCCCCTCTCTTTGCTTCAGGTAATTCCCTTTTGTTTGTCTCCTGGATCCTAGGAAGGAGTTCTTACATTGGGAGCTCCTCAGGCTCACAAATCATATATCCTTTCTTGAAGTACTGTTGTATGTGTGTATACACACCCCACAGGATTAGAGAAGAGATTGTGTGTGTTTAAATATGTGTATATATGAATATATTAAAAGACTGTGGCCTGGAACTGAGTCGTTAGGTAATTGGCATGCATTGCTTAATAAATCAATATGCTTAATAAATCAATAATCAATGAAGTGTGAGCTTTTGTTTTCTCAGTCATTTCATCTTTCAGCCACCACAGTTTTTGGCAAAGCCAGCCAGGTTGGGACAGAACTCTGACCCTTAGGCTGCCAGTTTTTTAAAAAAACTACCTAGAATTCTCTGGTTACCAAGCTCAGGTAAGGTTTAGGGTGTAGTTATACATTAAGTTTACCTCAGGAGTGGGGTGATGTAGTTTTTTCCCCCAGGAGAGGAGTTAATAATTAGATTTTTTTTCCCTAGGAGAAGGGGAAGTTTAGGATGAAGTTTAGGTTAAGGATTTTCCCCCAGGGATGGAAAAGAATTACGAATTCCCATAGTAGTTAAATACAAGTGGGGTTCCTCTTGGAATGATTTTTGGTAGCATGGCTACAGGGGATGCTCCTGATAGTTACAAGAATGAATAAACAGCACACAATTGATTTATGTGAGATCTGACATAAATAGGCAAGAGATTCAACTGGTAATTTGTTTTGGTCCTAATTTGGCTCTTCTCATTATTGTAAACTGAAAATAATTAAGGCCAGCAAATATGTTTGTCTTATCATTTTGTCTGTTTTTGTTTCTTTGTCTTGTATTATGTTTAGTGTTGTTTATAGATCCTGCTACCTTGAAAGATTTCCAGGGGGAAAATGATGACAGCCAGAAAAAACTGCTAAAATGCTACAAAGAGTTTAAAATGCTAGGAAAGAGTAATGAAGTTTCGTACTTAAAGCAGTTGTCCCAGTAAACAGGATTAGCTCCCACTTCAGGCAAAAGATTAGGTATTAAGGGGGGAAGAAACAATACAAAACAAAATAAAACAAAACAAAAACTCTGCAAGATACTTCTGTCATTTCAGTTGTAGTCACATTGGAATGACAAAGATAAAGTCAGATAATTAAAGAAAGGAAAACTTTTTCCTAGTTTGTAGAACTGCTAAAAATATCATAGTAGATTTTAGAGGTTTACAGATTAAAGAGATTGGAGATTAATCATTTTAAGATTGCAGGGGAGTAATTCCAGGATCTCACCTCCTTATCTTTGTTCTATCTGATAAGGCACTTAACAGAAACTTAACATATGCTGAAATATCTTAGTGAGTTTTGAAGTACCACTCTATAGAACTTGTTTTAAGGAAAAATAAAAATTAAATTCTGTAAAAGTTTCAGGGGTAAATAACACTTAGATCACTTTTCCCCTGATAGAGCTATTGTTTTAGTGTAATGAAGGCAGCTAGTTTGAAAATAATCCCAGAGTGAAGAAAAAACACAAGCATGCAGTTTGTATTCTATGGCCACCTGTTGTTAACCTTTCCTTAACCATGAAAAGAAAAAAGCTTGTTTAAATTAGGGAGCAATTTAAAAATGAGTAAAATTTAATTAAGGAATGGAAAGGGTGATTTAAACCAAAAAGAGGTCTGTGAGGAGGGACCCCTTTAGCCCCACCTCTGCACCTCAACTATCAGATCCCCCTTCTGACCCCTGTTCCAGATCAGGGACTTCCTGAGCCTCCCATCCCAGCTCAGAAATTCCCCTCTGACTCCCAGCCTAGCTTAGAGACCCCCTGTGACTGCCCTAGCTTGGAGACCCCCTGTGACTGCCCTACCTCAGGGACCCTCTCCCTCTGACTTTGTTAATTTTTCTCATCTCAGATCAGGTTTTCAAATAAAGGTGCTGGACAACAACAACAACAAAATGCTGGAAAAATGCATGGAGAAGGTAAACCTGAGTTATATCCCGGTCTCAGAAACTTATTAGCTGTATGATCTTAAGCAAATTATCTCTGTTTGCCTTAGTTTCCTTATCTGTACAGAGGAAAATAATAATGATACCCATATCCCCCGATTGTTGTGAGGATCAAAATGATACAATGATTGTGAAGTGCTTAACATAATGACTGGCATATGATAAGCACTATGTAAATGTTGATTATTATTATTATTTCTTTAATTAATGCAATTGCATACCAGGTTTTAGATGTGATTAACATAAAATACCAAAGGTAATAAGATTAATGATTTTCTGTGTAAGATAATTTAGAAATGCATTCGGCTAAATTGACATCCTCTAACTGGTAATTAGTTTTGATCCATATTTTAAATACATGATATCGTATGTGTTGTTATTGGATTTCTAAATTCTCTTTACTGAGATATTTGGAAAACCACTGTATCAGAAATGCTGTTAAAACAATGTATTTTTTTTAATCTGTATACTGTTAGATTATGAATTGAGCTTTTAAAAGAATGTGATAGAAACTGATATTTGAAAACAAATATGTAATGGGGTATATTTTGTTTTAAAACATAATAATAATAAGTTTACTATAATAATGAGTTTTCATTTGAATATTTTTGGATATCACTTATTATAATTATGAAAATATATAGGGTGGTTTAAAGATGTAACTTAAATACATTAATATGAAGTCAAATATCAGCTATCTGCTATATGTCTGAAACCCCAGAATGTGGTTAATTTTAATTTATAAAGAATAAATGAAATCTAATTATTAGGGAAACATGAGAAGTTAATAGTATTCGAGACCTAAGTTGTGTTAGTGAAATTTTGCTATTTGAGGTAGTAACTCTTGGGATTATAATTGTGTTTTGAGTTTTGATTACAGGAATGGTTGTCTAAATTGCAACAAAGCCAGTAGTAGAAAATGGCATGTGCTGCAATGCAAGAACTGCTGTAAGTGGATGTTTGTTCCTGAGAGCACAATCATGGTGTGGCCTAACCTAGGATAGTCTTGATTAAGTTTCCCCATTTTGCTATTTCCTTTCTGAACAGGAAATTTCTCCACCTGGTTAATCCTGAGCCTGGCTTTTGATATCCTGTGACAACATGACACAGACACATACAGATCTGGAAGGGACTTTCGAAGTCATCTACTCTAACCCCCTCTTTTTAGAGGTAAGGAAACTGAGGAGGATAGGAGCAAGCATTTACTTGCTGACTGCCCACTATGTGCAAGGCACTGTGCACTTTACCAATAAGAGGCATTAATAGATTTGCCCAGGGTCACACAGTAAGTGGCAGAAAGGAGATCTAAATTCACATCGCCTACGTTCCATTGTTCCATTCTGCTTCTGGGAGGGGTTTTCAAGGGTCAAGGGATTGAAACTTATACATCAATTCTTATATGTAAATCTTACACTGCTAGCACAATAAATCTTACATGAAAACTCCAGTAAGTATAAATATAGCTAACTCTATAGGAAAATAACTTCTTACCCAAGTGACCACATTGCACCAAAAAGCCCAGACACAAGTCCCAATGTGCTTAATCCTTCTTCAAATCCGTTTTCACTAGAGAGAGAACAACCAAACATTTATTAAGCATAAGTGTTGACAGCAGCTGGAGAGATAAAGACAGTGACAAAAACCTTGTTTCCAGTGTGTTGTGTCAAGGAGTGATGCTAGGAATGTCTTGGACCTTTGTTTCTGTCTGACTTCTTTGGAGTATATTCCCAGTGACGGGATCACTTAGGGGATGTGCACAGTCTAATCACTTTTCTTGCCTAGTTCAACCTGATGTCCAGAATAGTTGAACTGATCTGTAGCTTCAATGCAATGTAATGTGTCTGTGTCCCTGTTTTCTTATAGCTCCTCCACCACTGACTGTCCTCTTTTTCTTATATCTTTGCCAATTTGCATGGTATGGGATGAAACCTCAGAGTTGTTTTTAATAAATATGTAGAACTATTATAAGGGAAGCAGGAAGGTGATAGCATCTGTGGGGAGAAACAGGATATAATTCCTACAGGAGGTCATTCTTGAACCAAGCTTTGGAGGAAATTAGGGAGTCTAATTAACAGAGGGGAGAAAGAAGGACATTCCAGGCATGAGGGACAACCTGTGGAAAGGTACAGAAGTGACAGATGAGATGCAGTATAGAGGAAGAACAAGTAAGGCCAGTATGGCTGAGGAGAGGGTATGAAGGAGGTCAAGAAGTTGGAACCAGATACCAAAAGGCTTTAAAAGCCAGAGAGTAGTTTATATTTTATGCTAGAAGCAAGAGGGAACTGATGTGTTAGTACTTGTGGCTGAATTTGAACTCAGGTCTTCCTGACTACAGGCCCAGTCCTGTATCAGTTGTGCTACCTAGCTGCTGAGGCAGAGTGCTAGAATGGGAATCTGGAGGAAGACCAGAGTTCAAATCCGGCCTCAGAACAAACATTTAACACTTACTGGTTGTGTGACCCTGGCCAAGTCACTTAACCCCTATCTGCCTCAGTTGCTCAACTGTAAAATGAGGTTGATAGTAGCACCTAACCTCCCACAAGTGTTCTGAGGACCAAATGAGATCATCTTTGTATAGCACTTAGCACAGCACTTGGCATATAGTAGGTGCTGCGTAAATGTTTATTCCCTCCTCTCCCTGCCTCCCCCATCCCCTGTGCCACCTAACTGCCGCAAAGCAATCGATGACGTAGGACTACAGCTCAGGAGAAAGAAAGGATGAATATCTAGAACTAGGAGTCAGCTGCATAGAGATATGTTCAACAAAGCTGAATCCATTAACCCAGATGATATCATCAAGAAAGAGACTAGAGAGAGAGAAAAGGGCCTTTGGGTCAAAGCCCTAGTGTTCTCCTGGGTGATGGAGTCAGACATGGATGATGTTCCAGCAAAGGACATTGTCTTTCTGCCACTAGCAACTTCTGCTTTGTGGTATTCTCTACTTGTCTATGTCAGTCCATACAGAGTCTTGTGACTGTCAGCATCCACTGGCATCTGGGCCACTCTCTTTTCATTCTCAAGGAATCTGACACTTGACTAACAGTTTTCTCTATTCCAATCCCTAGCTTCAAGCTTGAGGACAAATATTCATGTTATCCCTGTGAACTGCCTGGTCTCTTAGTTTATCAACCTCTGCACTTCCCATAACTTGTATCTCCATTCCAGCTTCTATGCACAGTGGTAGTCAAATATTAAACCTCAACATCACCCAAACTCTATGATCTTGATCTCTGAAATTCCTTTCTGTGATCCTTGTCTCCTAACCTTTCATCTCTCCCTCTGCTTTACTTTTTTTTAAACCTAGTCCCTCCATCTGGCCCTTTTCATACAGGCCAGTACAACTTTGTTCTATCCTCACTTTCTTCCTTTGACCCTAAAGTCAAGAAGTTTAACAATATACTGCTGGCCACCCTTTATCCCCTTACTCCCTTATCCTTCAAACCCTGCCAATCTTAGGTCACTCCACTCTCTCGCTATCCATGTCCTTTGTTCAAGTTGCTGAATGCTACAGGAAGGCAAACAATACTGCTGACTGGGTCCCCTCAAATATGTTATCTAATCTCATTCAGGCCCTAGTTGATGAATGAAATTACTTTTTTAAAAAATGATATATTTTGCTTTTTCCCATCTTCATTATAAACATATCCTTACCTAATAGGTCATCTCTTACAGGAAAAAAACAGCTCAGCAAAATGTATCAATTAAGGCTGACAATATATCCAGTATTCTAAAACCATAATCCCTCACCTCTACAAAGAAAGGAGGAAGGTATATTTTTCTTTCAAGTCTTCTTTGGGACCATGCTTGGTGATTAGAATTACATGGCATTTGGTTTCTTCGATTGTTGTTTTTCCTTTCTATTTACAATATTGTGTCATTATATTGTTTTCCTGGTTCTGCTTATTATACTGTTTCAATTCATATAAATTTTCCTGTACTTCTCTAAACTCATCATATTAGTCTTCTCTTACAGCAGAGTAATATTTCATCATATTCACACACTGTAATTTGTTTGGTCAATTCCCAAATCAATAGGCATTTTCTTTGTTTCTTGTTCTTTGCTACTACAAAAATATTATTATCTATATTTTGGTATGTATGGACCTTTCTGTCTTTGACTTTGTTGGGGATATATATCTATAAGTGTAATCTCTGAAGGATATGAACATTTTAGTAACTTTTCAAATCATAATTCCAGACTGCTTTCTAAAATGGTTGGACCAATTCACAGTTCCACCAACAGTATTTCAGTATAACTGTTTTTCCACTGTGAGTCCATCATTGACTATCTTCATCTTTGCCAACTTGAGGGATATGAGGTGAAAAAGTATTGCTTTTATTTTGTTTCTCTTTTTATTAATGATTTGGAGCAATCTTTCATATGGTTGTTAATAGTTTGCAATTCTTTTATTCTTTAATTTTTGTTTTTAAAATTTTAGGTTCCAAATTTTCTCCCTTCCTTCCTCCCCACCCACCCTCACTGAGAAGACAAGCAACTCGATGCAGGTTATGCATGTGGAGTCATGCAAAACACTTCCACAGTAGTCAATAATTCTTTTATTCTTCTCTGAATGACTATCAAGTTTCCTGAAGCAGCTCTTTCAAACTCCCCCCCCAATCCCCAGTGCTACCTTCTTTTTTATTAAAAATCTCCATCCACCCTCAGTAAGGAAATTAAGGAAATGCTTTATAAATGCCTTCACTTTCCCTATTCCCCACCAGCATCTCTACACAGCTACATCTCTTCTGTGCTGCTTAGCTCCAGTCAGAGAGGAAGAAATGGTGTGTTTTTGGCCAAGGCTAACCTCTTTTTGTGCAGCTGATCCCACTCTCTTAAGGAGCTTTGCCTCATTGATGATTTTCTCTTTGTCTTCTTCAAACTCTCCTTATCTACTAGTTTCTTCCCCACTGCCTATATAAACATGTTCAGGTATCCCCTATTCTTAAAACAAAAAAGCAACAACAACAAAATACCCAAGCCTTCACTGAACCCTTGAGAAGTCATCCCCTTTCTCCCATTGATTACCAATGTGATCTATAGTCATTGCCTCATCTTCCTTCTGCCCACCTACTTTTCGATTCCTTGTAAACTGGCCTCTGCTCTCCCAGATGTTAGTGATGGTCACTTGGTCACTAAATCTACTGTTCTTCTCTTAGTCCTCGTTGTTCGTTCCTTTTTTACAGCTCTGAACATTGCTACCCCTTCCTCTGAGATATCTATTGTCTTTGCTTTACTGACACTGCTTCCTCTTCCTTCTATGTGATCCTTCCTTAGTCTCCTTTGCTGATGCATCATCCATCCCATTTCTCACGCTCTTAAGAATGGCCGTCTCCCAAAAGGTTCTTCTCTCTCTGATTTCTCTCCTTTAATGATTGAGCTTTTTTTTTTTAGCTTACAATCACTTCTAGGTAGGAGACTTCCAAATCTATATAACTAGCCCTCCACTCTATAGAATTCCACCAATATTACCAAATGCTTTCTAGGAATCTCTACCTGGATTTCCTATTGGCTCAAATTCAAAATGCCTAAAACCAACCTGTCTTCTTCCCTAAATCTGTCCAACTTCCCTAATTCTGTTGATGTTACCACCATTTTCCCAGTCATCTATATTCTAAAACTATCAATCCTAAAACTTTCTCATCCATACCCTTTTTCCATTCAAACCACCCCAACTGTAGTATAGATCTCATCACTCCTTAACTGGACTGTTGTTTATACTTCAACAGATCCATGGTCCCACCTATGTGAGGGCTCCTAGCATCGGAGCAGGTCCCTGCCCTATCTATACCTTTTCATTCTCTGTGATCCTTATTCTTGTTCTTCCATGAATGCTTCATAGAGCAATTGCCCAGCATACTCAAGGACTTCCTCTAGGTGCTTTTACATTTTATAGACACCAGGGAAGTACTTGGGCAGTCCATCTGTTATTGTTGTTGTTGAGTTGGTTCAGTCGTGTCTGACTCTCTGTGACCCCATTTGGGGTTTTCTTTGGCAAAGATACTGGAGTGGCGTGCCATTTCCTTCTCCAGTTCCTTTTACAAATGAGGAACTCAGGCAAACAAGGTTAAGTAACTGTCAAAGGCCAGATATGAATTTGGGTCCTCCTGACACCAAGGCTGGTGCATTATCCACTGTGCCACCTACCTGCTCCGTAATTATCCCTCCTCATTTCACAGAAGATTAAAGAGTTAGAGCTAGAAAAGATCTTGGCAGCATTCTACTTTAACCTCCTCATTTTAAGTCTTTCTCATAATGATGATTTGAGATGCCTAGAAGACAAGTAGATAGCACAGCAGATAGAGTGCTGGACTTGGATTCTCGGAAGACTTGAGTTTGAATCCTGACTCAGTCACTCACTATTTATGTGACTCTGGGCAAGTTACTTGATTTCTCTCAGTTTCAGTTTTCTCATCTGTAAAATGGGGGTATTAATAGCACCTACCTCACAGAGATGTTGTGAGGATCAAATGAGAGTATCAAATGTAAAGCAGAGATAATATATGTAGAGTGCTTTTGAAATGCTACTGTTACTATTGTTGTTGTTGTTGTTGTTAATATCATTATCATTAACATTAAAAAAAACTGAAGCCTATAGAAGATAGGTGATCAAGGTCATATAAGTAGTATCAGAGATAGGATCTGAATCCAGGTCCTGACTTCAGAGTCAGTGCACATTCTGGTATGCCATGATGCCATGGCCAGCTCATCTCCTCTCCTAACTACACAGTCCCTTAGTTACATACCTTATGCCATTTCTTAAGGATAAGTGATAACTGGAAATATACTACAGCGTACCCACCAGACATATATTCATTGCCTGGTGGATCACCCGTAACTCTGATGCCTCAGACAGTTCTAAGATATATAACCATGAGGCATTGCTGGAGAAACATTTGTGTTGCAACAAAAGATGAGTCTTTGTGCTGGACAGAAGCTTGGTATTATTAAAAGCCCTGTTCAGTTTCTCAACAGCCCCCAATTTATCTCTTCTGCTTCTAAAATCCACATGGTTGTCAAAATAATCATCCTGGGGGAATAGGTCTGTCACTCCTCATTTCAAAAATCTTCAGTGACTCCTTATTGTGTATGGGAGAAAATACTAACTCTTCTGCCTATCATAGAGCGCTAGACTTGAAGTCAGTAAGATCCAGGTTCAAATCCTGCCTCAGACACTGACTCTCTGTATGACCCTAGACAAATCACTTAACTCACTTATTTGAGGCTCAAATGTCTTCATTTGTAAAATGAAGAGACTAGACTCAGTGACCTCTAAATTGCTTCCAGCCCTAAATCTACGATGGAACATCAGAAGAAAACTGTAATTTATGCCCTAATGTAAAATTAAATTATCAATAATTTCTAGGATCAAAAATCCTGAAGGTTTTAATGTGATATTTTATCTTCTATGACAGTGTTTCTCCACACAGTGAAACTAAAGAAAGTTTCCAACATTTATTATTATCTCAAATACATACATCATCTAATCAACTGAATTGATTACTTACTATGCACAACTGAGTACCTCTGGGAAAGTTGGTATTATACTCATTCCAGCAGAGATGCCATTCACAACCTGTACTAGGACTAACAGCCAGAGCTGACTGCCAAAAAGAATTAAGGGAAAAAAAATTAATGATTTAAAGAAAACAAAAACTTAGTAGATTGTGCTAATGGGATCAAAGTCACAAGTTAGTTAGCTTCACACAGAGAAGACCTGTTGTTGGCCACTGACTCTAGAAGCCATGTCTCTCTCTATCAGAGATTCATTTCGATCACACTGGTGTTATGGTCCCTGGCAGGAAAGGGGAATGCCTGAGAATGTAAATGTCAGAGGAACCATCACTACTACTAACAAGATATATAAGCATATATACCCCATTGAAACCCAGTGATCTCCATATTCCAAGAGCAGCCCATTTACCTTACTTAGCCCCACCTATCATATTTCCTTCCCTTCTTTCTGTCCTCAAGTCAGTTCTAACATCTTATGATGTATAATAGGATAACTGTACTGCCTTATGGGTATTCCTTTCAGTCTTGTTTCTCTTACAGTATCTCTGGAAGTCAGGTATATGGTTCATCTTTGCCATACCTACTCAGTATCTGAACTTTATATTAACAAATGTATTTTGCAGTAGTCCTTTTGGCAAAGTTTGGACTGGTTGCTGTGCTAAGCTGGGAAGAAAATGACTTATGCCACCTCAAAAGGCATCCAATTCAAGCTCACTAGTACTGTTATATTTACATTATTAGAGCTTAAAAAAAAGTTGCTTTTAAAGGATAAATGAGAGCAAAAGTTACTAGAGTTGGGTGAGTTTTTGTTTTTCTCAAAGCACCAGAACTGTCCTTTATTTAGGCATGCAAAGAAATGAAAGTTAGCATCAATATTTAGAAGAGATTCATGGGCATTACAAGCAACTTTTTCATCATCTCCAATTCTTTCATTTATTCTTAGTAACTTAGATCATTTAAGAAGTTCAGATCCTTGTGCTTTGAGTAATATGGAAGAGCTGGCCAGGATTCTACATGGCCCCAGCTCCAAAGGTAACTCACTGATAAAAAGCAGGTACAACTAAAAAAAAAGTATCTCAGATTAATTGCAGTAACTTAAAGACCTCTTAATGATACTTACACAATAATTATGAGAAAAAAAAAAAGAGAAATTTTACCTTTCAATATGCAAAATGGGAACAGGTCCTAAAAGCATATAGCATACTGCTGTTATTATGTTTCCAGAAACCAGGAGCCATTTCCTTAGGTACTAATAAAGAAAAGACAAGAGCCAGATGAAATATATAAAAGTAAAAACCTTTTACTAATAGAGTAGCATAAGTTAAAGGCAAGACAGTATATTTACAAGACTCAAGTAAACAGAAAAACCAACTTCCCTTTCACTTTGAGAAAATAAATGAATGGTAAACTGAATGAAGGTGGGGCCATATTTGTGTGGCTTTCATCAATGACAATCATAATAATAACCACATTTATAAGGCACTTACTATACTATATGCTTTATAATTATCTCATTTTCATCTCATTATTATCCCTCAAAGAAAATGGTGAGGGTGGGAGATGAAGAAAAGGCATTTGTTTGCTTATTATACACAACTGCTAATCTTAGAGATGCCTTTTGAGTTATGGTTTCCAGTTAAGTAATAAAGATTCAAAATTAAAGTAGAATGGCATTTATATGCCAATGTCTTTACCAAATCTCACCTCAAAAAAAAAAAAAAAGCTACTTGTAAAGTAAGAAGTGAGGCATGAGGTAGAGGGAAAAGGATCTCTCCTGTAAAACTATTAGTTTGCCTCATGCACATACTTGAAAAGAGGGTAAACATTACAAGGTAAAATAAACAAGAGATTCAAAATCCTTCCTTTTTAATCAAGCTTCAGGCACCACTATAAGCAGTACTGAACAGTTATCTAGAAATTTTGAGTATATTAAGAGTAAATGCAAATCCTGGTTGGGGGTAGGAATAGGGAAGAAGGAAGACAAGCAACAAGGGCTATAAAAACCCAAGATTTGGCCACTAGCATATTCCCCTTTTAACTAACAGTTTAGTCCAAGTTAAGGAATGGAAGTGACATTCAGTGATTTCACATACTACCAACAGCTATTTCATCGGTCAATTCCTTCTCCTACAAGCAAAATCCAAATTTTGTGTGCTCCCAAAATTAAAATTCTATGTTTAGGTCTATTCTTTCAAAATCTAGAAATGAAAGAATAAAAAAGAAAGGAGGGAAGGAATGAAGGAAGGGAAAGAGGGAGAAAGACAGAAAGAGAAAGAAAGAAAGAAAAAAAGAAAGAAAGGAAGAAAGAAATGGAGAAAGGAAGGAAGGAAGGAAGAAAGAAAGAAAGAAAGAAGCCTTAGCCAGGGCTATGTTACTGGTGTTTTATAGCCAGAAAATGTGAAAACACAAAAGTAAATTCTTAAGAAGAAAGAAAGAATACTTACTGGAATTTTATCGCTTAGTAGTCCAAAGAGGGGTGAAGAGATAGCATATGATAATGCCAGCCCCAGAAATACGAGCCCCACATATCCTGCTGACAAATTAAACTGCAAGAGAAATATTGCACTGAAGTCATGATTAAGCCATTGATCTAAGACAGGGGTTTTTTACCCTTCAGGAGAGGTCTCTGAATGTGTACGGGAAAACAGTTACATTTTTATTTTCAGCAACCTCTAAATGAAACTTCCCTTTAATTAAGAATTTAAAAACAATGCATGTTTCTGAAAATGAGTACACTGGCTTCACAGGATTTGTCAAAGGGGTCTATGCCCCACCCCCCAAAAAAAGGTTAAAAACCTCTGATTCAAATAATGTCCCTCCTTTCACCCTTCCACCATTTTGCATGCTCTATTCTTTAGTAAGAATCAACTAATAAAATTAAGACCCTTTCTCATCATACCTTCTAATTCAACTTATACAAGCCCCCCCCCCACCCCAATTTAGGTAATTCTCTTTCTACTTGTTGGGGGCAGTAGAGAAGCAACTTGAAACAGAAAGAAAACACCAAAGTAGGTAGGAGTCTGAAGGCTTCCTTCTTAAGCTCTGGGTGCTTCTCACTAGCCAGGAGCTGACAGGTCAGTAACCTCTCTGGACTTCAGTTTACTCATCTATAAAGAAGAAATAACTATGGACCCAACGAAATGTCTAAGTGGAATCCCTTTGAAAACTGTAAAGCACTATACAAATGTAAAACGTTGTTTAATAGTTTAGCATTTCGGGGGCAGCTAGGTGGCGCAGTGAATAGAGCTTCGGCCCCGGATTCAGAAGGACCTGAGTTCAAATCTGGCCTCAGACACATAACACTTACTAGCTGTGTGACCCTGGGCAAGTCACTTAACCCTCACTGCCCAACCAAAAAAAAAAAAAACCCTAAAAAAATAGTTTAGCATTTTAAATGTTTTCTTAGAGTTGATGTTACTGGTTTCACCTCCTCTTCCCCTCCATCCCCCAGGAGAAAATGAAGTCTATCACTAAGCAAATATATTAGGAAACAGTATTTAAGACAGTTCATCTTCTTATCTCTAAGAAGTTAGGCCTTTAGAAAAAATCATGGTAACAGGATACAAAAGCTTGAATATGGTGCTTAATCATCTAAATATCAACAAAATATTAATGACTAAGTCAATTTGGCCTCTAAGCTAAACCAGATGTCAGTACTAATTATTTCAAACTATTTTAATGGAGCTAATGATTTCATGAATGTGGATATTCTATCCATTGCTGCAGATTGCAACCCTTCTTATCCTGTACAGTTCTTTTCTATGTTCTCTCTCCCATAGATACTGCACAGAAACTTTATCCAACATGTACCATTGAAGCACTTGGACTAAGATGTTATTATCTGAAGACCATCTACATAAGATTTTTTCATCTAAAAAAGATTAGGGATTATGCTGCTACTCAGGAAGTTTCCAAAGTCATTTTCTCCTTCTCATAGTTGTTGTCTTTCCAGTGGAAGTGCTATGTTTTGTAAAACACTTTTAAGGTTTGCAAAATCCCTTTAAGTATATGATTTCATTTGAACTTCACACTTTACAAATGAGGAGACTGAGGCCCAGAAAGGTTGAATGACTTGCCAGTATTCCCACAAATGGTGTCAGAGAGAGATTCTCCCCAGCTCCTTCTTGACTTCAGGGGCAGCACTCATGCCACTACATCAGAAGAAGTAGAGAACTGAGAGTTCCAGAAAAACCTCCTGCTCTTATATCCTTCATGGCCATTTAGAGGCATTTCCTAAAAGCAGAGTAGAAGGCAGCTTATAGTTATATGCAAAATTGAAAATGTTTATATTAATATCACTTACTTTATTCAATACAAAGAGAGACAGTGTAGGATCCAAGAAGCCAAAGCTTCCACTTAATGAAATGATGACAAGTGATAGCAGTCCAACCTTGGGTAGAGTAACCAGTTTCCAGAATGAGTGTTGACTAGGAGCAGAATCTACTGAGCAAAGGAGATAATAGGAATAACTCCTGGTAATTTTAAATTTCACTTTTAAAACATTATTAATAACTTATTTTTTATGACCATCTTTATTTCTCAGTATGTTTCTCCCTCTTCCTTATCTAAAGATCCAATCCTATTAACTATAAAATGGATACCCATGAGACTTGGTAGTCTTCAAGCCCAACTTCCTCATTTGAAGATACAGGTTCAGAGAACTAAAATGACTTGTCTAAGGTCACATAGTTACTTAGTGACACAGCAGGGTTCATACTTTCCACAAAGTATGAAAAGACTATAAATCCTCACTTATCCAAAATAAGTATCTTCCCTATTTCCCCTACTAGGCTTTAAAGAGCACATAACATTCCTAACCAGCTCTAAGAATTACTCTCTTGGTTTGATAAGCAGTGATTAATGAATCAATGTCAACCCAGAGAAAGCGCTTCAGTGTCATGCCCTGGGATCTAACCTTGACCTTGTGTTGTCCAAATCTATTATCAATGGTTTGGATGACAGCACTCTTGCAGATGACCCAAAGCTGGGAGTGACAAACAGTGAAGGCACTGTCTAAGTGGATGATAGTCAAGATACCAAATGTCTCTAAAGACTAATGTGACCTTTAGGTCCAAATCTAAAATGATTACACTTATTTCTACTAAAATTTGAAGCCTATATTAAAAAAAAAAACAAAAATAAACCAAACACCAAACTTGTGTACACAAAAACAGAAATGGAGACAACATTTCATGTGAAAAAATCTGGAGGCATCAGTGACCTTAAAGTTCAATATGAGTCAACAAACAATATGACTTAAAAGTTAAAAAATACACAATTTTAAACTACATTGAGAGGCATAATGCATAGAACAAAAGAAGAGACAGTCTCTCTGCACTCTACCTGGATCAGAGCACATCTAAAGTATTTTTCTGGTTACCACATTACAGGAAAGGCATTGGAAAACTGGAGAAGATCCAGAGATGGTTGACCGAGATGGTAAGAGGAACAGAAACCATGTCATATGATTGGCTGAAGTAACAGCATGGCATATGGGAGAGCCTCCTGATCATGAGTTCTGCTAGGTGCAGGGGTGCATTTGTTCTATGAAATTTAGATTCAGTCAAAGGGCCACACTTGAGGACCTAGAGGGCCACATGAAGCCTTGAGGCCACAGGTTTCCCATCCTTGTAGGGCATGCTAGGTTTGAAAGCTGGAACATTCCAGTACAACAGAACAGAATGTGGGGTCACTAAGTTTGGGAAAGGATGGGATGCCACCATGTGGCTAAAAATGGTGCATGCATTTTTAGAGTAGCAAAAGGCAGGTATATTTAACCAGAGAATTAAAAATGAGTGTTTTGAGGTAATTTTAAAATTCAAATGTAAATTCTGGACTGATATTGAAGAAAATTTAGCTAAAATCTTAAAATTTGGCCAATGATATTTATTGAGTATGTATGCTGGAATAAGGACATAAAACCCTCTTCCTTAGGAATCTTAAAAATGTAATAAGTTTTAAAAAGGGCCAAAAACAACAACAAAAACCCAAAACCCATAAGACTATCATGAACGCAAATAAACAGAATAAAGAAATTAAACATATAACACTAAGAACTTGCTGGATTGACTTAAGGGACTAAAGGTATATAAAACTAACCAAGACTATTTCAACCCCTTTTTTCTAAAATCTTCAATCTCAGCTTCTTCACTGGCTAATTTATTTCCCTCTTCAAAACAGACACAAGTATCCCTATCTTGGAAGTTTCTTTTTATTTTAGTTTGCCCTCTGGCTGTTATTATTTTTCCCTCCTTTCTTTCCACAGGTAAAACTGCCCTCAAGTGATTTCTAGGAGATCCTTCCACTTTCTCACTACAATAGTTTGTGCTCCTACTCTACTGAAACAGCCTTCTCCAAGTTCAGTGACCTTTTGGGATCTTTCTTGCACCTTCTCTTTACCACCTTGGAGGTTTTATCTACTGTCATGGTAGGTCAATTCAGCATGCTGTAGAAAGGCAGAGGAATTGTGAAGAAAGCAATGAGCTTGAAATCAGGAAGCATGGTTCAAATTCTGCCTTGGATCTGACTTAAAATCTTGATGATCCTGGGCAAATCACCTAACCCCTCTCATCTTCAGATTCCTCATATGTAAGATGGGAAAACCACCATATCTACCTCACATCTCTGTGAGACATTGTGAGAATACACTAAGATAATATACGTAAAGCAGAATGTAAATCTTGGTCACAGTCACATGTGTAAGATTCTGGACTTGAACTCTAGTCTTCTTGACTGTGAAGCTGAATCTCTAACCACTATGCAATGTTGCCTCTTTATTATTATTATTATTATATTAATAATTAATTATAGTATCATATGATTATGTAACATATAGTAATACTAATAATAATAAGCTCCCAAATCTAAGATCAACCTCAACTTTTTTCCTTAAGTTTACTCCCACATTTCTACTGTCACCTTAATGGTAGAAATTTTCATCCAGCAGTCCCATTATCACATTTATCATTTCAAAACCAAAATTAATCAATACTGTATAGTGAGGGAAAGAACATTAGGTTGAGAATTAGGAAACTTTGGTTGTAGATCATTCACTAGCTTCTAACTTTGGAAAAGTCACTTAAGTGTCTTTTTTTTTGTTTTTGTTTTTTTCTTTTCCCTTTTGTAGGCAATTGGGGTAAAGTGACTTGCCCAGGGTCACATAGCTAGTAAGTGTCTGAGGCTGGATTTGAACTCAGGTTTCTCCTGACTCCAGTGCCAGTGCTCTATCAACTGTCACTTAGCTGCTCCCAGGCTTTGTTTTCTTATCACGAAATAAGGAATTAGAATTGATTAGGGATCCCTAGCTCATAGAATATAATATACCACTAAACATTCAAAGTGTAATATTGATAAATATCCAAGTTGATTCCCATAGATACTTTCCCTGCATCTTTTCCACCCTTTATGGTTTCCAGGGATGAAAATAACCATAGGAATGGTATCCTCTCCCCTGATCTGTTCTGTTCCAGTTCTTGACTGTTAGCATTCCCTCAGGTGATGAAATGTTAGGGAAAATAAAATTTTCTTCACAAAAAGGTATAATCATCATTAATGATTCTATAAATGAAGAAGACAAATTCCAGTGATATTTGTATTATCAGAAACTCAGCTACCCGAGATAATCTGCTCAGGTACCTTACTATCAGCAGGATGATGTACTCCTCCCCTCCAATTTGCCCCCTCAGCAACTGATTTCTAAGACCCTTCCAGCTTTAAAATTTTATGAACCTGCTGTCAACATCAGCCCCTCCTCCTGTTTCCCTGTCCTTTATTCCTTACTACTACTGACCTACTTCAAGCTGTTTGTAGCTAGCAGAAAACCACTCCAGTATCTTCGCCAAGAAAACTCCAAATAGGGTCATGAAAAGTTGGACATCATGAAATGCTGGACATGACTGAACTGACCAAACAACAACAAATAATTGTCTCCCAATAGCTTTCCTCTCCACATCCCAATTCACACTGCCAGATTAATCTTCAAAGAAAACATGTCCTTCTTCACGTCATTCCCTGCTCAAACATCTTTCACTATCTCCCCACGGCCTAAAGGAAAAAAATCAAACTTTAAGTGGCATTCCAGGCCCTCTCCTTAATTCCAGCCAGAACTCAATTCAGACTGCTCCACCACACACACCTTGTTTCCTTGACTTTATTCATGCCATTCCATCACTTGTTCTGTGCTCTCTGCCCCATTTCCATCAATCAACAGGTTCCCTTCAAGTCTCAGTTGAAATTCTACCTGCTCCATGAAACCCTCCCTGATCACTATGAGAAGTGATGACTCGTCCTTCTGCACCATTATTGCAAACCTCTATTACTAAACAATTTATAAGCATATGCCGCTAATATGAATATCTTTCTAAAATAAAATATATACATATACTACTATACTAATAATTATATAAATTATAAAACTTACCAGAAAAAAAAGTATGCGATAAAGATAAAGCAATATTAGATGCTAGAGTCATTGGGAAGGCTTGGAGTTTATTATTAGGGGAGTAACATGGTCAGACCTACCCTTTGAGAAAAGCACTTTGGCAGCTGTGTGGAGGATGGATTGAATATTGTAATAGTCCAGGTGAAAGGTGATAAGGGCCTGAATTAAGGCAGTAGTTTTATTAGCAGAGAGAAAAGTTCAAGATGTAAGAAATATTGTGGAAATAAAAAACAAGATATGATAAATGATTGGATGTATGGGTTGACTGAGTGAGGAATTAAGAATGATATTGGGGCTGGGAATCTGGGTGCTTGGAAGGATGGTAGTGCCCTTTATAATAGGAATATATAGAAATGGGATGGATAGAGGGGAGGAGAGGGAAAGACAATGCAATGAGATGTGTTATGAAGATCTAAACCCATTCTAGCCTGCTTATCTTGTGGGACTTACCTTGTTACACTGAAAAGAGGGATGGAATGGAGGAGATAGAATATGGGAAATTCTTACTCCACAGTAACTGACTTGGAGCAGAAAGGCTTTTGCCAGCTATAGCCACAAGGTGACCTAGGGACAGGGGGTAGATTCTGCTTGCATGACAGCTACAGGCATCTGAGCCATAGTTATGTTACAAGTACTATGTAGGGCTGATGCTCAAGAACAGACATTAGAGACCAGTAGTGGGAAAGTGTTGAGTAATAGTGGGTGAAGTGTGGAATCATGATGAAGATGAGCCTGTGATTGGCTATCCTTCCCACTTTCTGGCTGGTTGCTCACATTCCCTTAAGATCATGCCAGAGACCCCAAAGTGTCACTTGGTTGCCTCACATTTAAAAGTTATTTCACTATAATTATTTGCAGGTTGAAACAACATCTTATTAAGAAAGAAAAAAACAACACTGTCAATTGTACTAAGGTTGGTTTATAGGATTATAGATGTAGATGTAGATTATAGATGTAGAATTTAAGCAGGGACCATTATTTTAATAAAAGCCTTAAAAATATTAGCAAAGTCACAGCATTTAAAAATAAAATTCTGCTGGATTCTGGTAGAGGCATTTAATTCAGTGAAAATAACCCTGCATTTTTAGGCATATGGGACAGGTTCAAGTCTTAGCTCCTACCCCTATGAACTTAGAAAAATTACTTAATTTCTCTGAACCTGTTTCATCATTTGAAAAATGGCAATAACACTGCTTCTACCATATACCTTATAAAGTTGTGAGGAAAGGCCTATAGAAAGGAGTTATCTTTGTAGTATTTTTAGTATATTACCAATGAATAATTGCACAGGAGAATTCACGTAAAAGACAGCAGAGACACATAAATGGAAAAGGAAAAGGAGCTGGGACAATCATGTAGCAAGTATGAAGGATAACATACGAAAAGCCCATGTGCTCTACTGGTATATATGCTGTGTCAAGACTTTCTGAGAAAGGACTCCAGCACACTGGGATGACTCTCACCCTATAACTTCCTAGAGGGCTGTATGAGATAGGAGAGGGGCTACAGAGGGAACTCCTTTGGGGTTAGGGATTCTTTGTTGTTAGTTTGTTTGGGTTTTCACACAGACTGAAAAGAAGTGGGTTGTAAAACATCAATGAGGGCATAAATCCATTAATATATCATTAATTACCCAAGCAACAAATAAATTAAAAAAAACCGTTTTATTAAATACATACTACATAATCATCCCTGCCCTCAAGAAGCTAACAAAGACCTAAGTAGCTTTGTCGTAAGTATGATGCAGGAGGTGACCAACAAGATAGAGGCCTACCTCAGACACTTGACACTTACTAGCTGTGTGACCCTGGGCAAGTCACTTAACTCCCATTGCCTCACTAAATCAATATTTTTAAACTTCTTTTGTGTCATGGACTCCTTTGGCAGCATGATGAAACCTACGAACCATTTCTCAGAATAATGTTTTTAAATGAGTAAAACAAAACATATAGGATCACAAAGGAAATCAAAAATTTTGAGATATAGTTATCAAAATATTAAAAAATCAAGCTCATGTCATACAGTTACAAAATATAAGAAAATCAAGTTCATGGGTCTCAGGTTCAAACTCCTAGACTAGATGATCCCTTTTGGTAATAAAGCTATAATCCTATAATAATACTTGTATCTTCCAAAAAGGAAAAGTAAGGAATTTATAATTCATAATATAGACATAGCTTAACATAAATCACATGTTCATCACCATTTTAGGGAGAGGATATATATTCATGAGTCTCTTCTATCTGGTCAAACACAAAACATGAGTAAGAAATGTAGTCTTACCATAATTAGGTAAAATATACATGTTGAGTGGCACCATCAGTAGAACTAAGCATCCAAGAAAAACAAAGGGTACTTCATAGCCAAAGGTTTGGTATAAAAAACCACCGAGAGGAGGTCCCAAAACTAGGCCCAGCCCAGAAAAGATTTCAAGGCTTCCCTAAAAGTAAGAAAACAAAGAAAAACCAAGTCAATGTGTTTCATTAGCAGCATTAAAACTGTTGAGTACTTAAAGACCACCCAGAAGTAAACTACTATGAAGTCATTTCCCCTCATCAAAGTCAAGTTAGTTCCCTTGGCATTTAAGCTAGAGACAGTTATTTTGCTGATAAGGCAGCTTTTGGTAATGACAGGTGTAGGTGTCAAGCACATACCAAGCAAATTCCCTGCCACTCATAAGGTGCTTCATCAAGTAGATAAGAGGGCCCTTAAGAGGGAAGTGTGAGCTTATTTGTAAGAAATGAGCAGCAGCACAGAATCTAGAAGTTAGAGTGGTATGTGACAGAACTGTCCATACAGTTATTTTACATCCGTGCATCACACAATCTTCAAGAATTCCATGGTAGTAGGAAGGCCCAAAAGGTTGTCTTTTCCCATACCAGGAGGCCAAAAGAATTATCTAAGAGGGGGGAAGCTAGGTGGCACAGTGGATAGAGCACCAGCCCTGGATTCAGGAGGACCTGAGTTCAAATCCAGCCTCAGACACATAACACTTACTAGCTGTGTGACCCTGGGTAAGTCACTTAACCCCCATTGCTCCAAAAAAAAAAAAAAGTATCTAAGGACCTATAGTTCTGAATATTTCAAAGTGGAAGATTAGAACCCAACATTTCATGCTGTGCTACAGGCAAATTTGGTGGTAGTGGCTACATTCACGCTTCTACCTAGCCAGGAAAAAAAATGTTGTGTCAAAGAAAATCAGAGGTGAACAGAACAATTTGGCTTTTACCTCATGTACTTATATACTTCTATCTTCAGAAGACTGTGGTAAATGAGTTATACCTTCCTAATCAACTCCAAAGAGTCATTAATGATAATTCTGTGGCTCTGAAATATAAGATAGGAATGCAATATATTTTTGGTACAGACCTGTGATTTCATCCACATTGGGATAAAAACTGATGAGAAAACCCTTTCTACAAAGGCAAATGTTCAACTGTTCGGCAAATTATGGTCTTAAAGGGCTGCCTAGGGCACTGAGAGGCTAAGTTCAGGGTCACTCAATCAGTATGTTTTCAGAGTCAACCCAGGTCCTTCTTACTCTGAGGCTCTTACTTTCTAACCTACTTCTCAAGGACCTAGTATAACAAAAATATCAGGAGAAGAAAAAAAAATATTAATATGTATGGAAAGAAGGGCCCATTGCCTCTTTAGACATGTGAGAAACTCAGGGGCCAACAAAGACTGGGTAAGCACTTAAAGACATACCATCACTGTAGCTACGTTATTTGGAAAAGCTTTTGCAACAATAGAAGATGAAGCAGTTATTGATGCAGCAAAGCTCATTGCATCCACCGTTCTCACTAGAAAACACATAGTAATAAATACTGGTCCATCAGGAGCTCGGTCCAACATACTATAAAAGAATAAAGACAATTCTCAAATATACTGTTTCTACTCCAATCAATAGATCAGCATAACAGTCTGATTAGCAGAGCAAACATTCAATTTCTTCAAGCACTGGGGGACAGGCATTAAAAATGTTGTTTTAGGTTACACTGTCACAGAAAGGAAGAATACCGATTTTTAAGAATTTGATTTGTCCTGGGTGACTCAGTTTCTTCTTTTCTCCCCAGCTCTTGAGATAGTGTTTAGAGAATGCACAGTTCCACAATGCCTGGCACATATGAGGTATTTAAGAACTGCTTGTTGATAGACTGATGAATGAGGGTGCAAACTTAGCATCTTCAGAGTGATTTGAAACCCTTCAGTACCACCCTAAAGATGTAACAGCTTGGGCAGAATCACTCAGAATGGCTACAGGTCCCTCAGTTTAGACTTTTAACTTTCATAAGTTTGAACTGCCCTCAGGTCCCTGGCACTGGCTGGCCTAAGGTAAGGAGGAACGACCTGTGATACCTTTTAGAGTAGGCCTGCTGTTACTCATTAGGGTCTACACTACATTAAAACACTAACAGGTTAATGGGTACCTTGATGGTAATCGAAGCTTGATGGGTCCCCTAGGAGTGGACTTTGTAAAACTAGAACGACCTACTATTAGTGATCTAATAAGAATCCCAGAGCTCAGCATAGCAACATTTCTTCCACTGTCTTCCAATTCCTCTCACTGCCTAAACTGATTTTCAAAAGGCAAGAAAATAGAGTGAACATCAAGTAAGTGATAATGTTATATGTGGGCTTTTAAACATATCTCCTACTACTTTCCTAAGAGTTTAGTTTTCATTGCAGCAGAGGTGAAATAGGAAACAGATAGTTTGACTAGAAAGCTTTTGGATCTTTGCGTCATCCAAGATAATAATCTTTTGCATCCAAGCTGGATTCTGTTTTTTCTTGCCTGGGTTCTCTGTAACTATGATAGTGCCATGGTTTTTTTTTAAATTTTATTATTTTTAAATGTTTATTACTTATTTTTTTTAATTCTGAGTTCCATATTCTCTCTCTCCCCCTTGTCCCTCCCCCACCCACTGAGAAGAAAAGAAGTATGACAGGATATCAATTATACATGTGTAATCAAAACATATTTCAATATTATCCACATTGAAAAAAAAAAAGCAAAAAATTATGCTTCAGTTTGATGGTTCTCTTTTGTGGTCACTCCAGCATGATGAATCCCGGGCACCAGGTCAACTCAGCTTTATTCTTAATTTTACTCCTGGCAAATGTTCAGACTAAGTTTTTAAGACACCTAAGAAATGGAGCTGACACTTAAATTTTACCTAAAAGGGAACAAAATGTGGTTGCCAGTTATAGAAGGTAAATTTTGGGTTGGCTGTAGATCCATGAACCAGTTACTCATGGTCTTACCTGTTTCTCTCAGTCAAGTTACAAGTGAGAAAGTACTCAAAGAGGTTAAATGGGGAATACCACCTTATTTCAAGAGTTATTGAAAATTAAACTCAAAATAGTTTTGTGCCCCACCTTGCCAAATGAGCATTTTGTCGGTGATGTTGTTCAGTCATTTCCAGTTGTGTCCAACCTTTCATGGCCCCATTTGGGGTTTTCTTGGCAAAGATACTGGAGTGGTTTGCCAACTCCTTCTCCAACTCATTTCACAGATAAGAAAACTGAGACTAAGTGAATTGCCCAGGGTCACACAGCCAGTAAGTGTCTGAGGCCAGATTTGACCTCAGAAAGATGAGTTTTCCTGACAACAGGCCTGGTACTCAACCCAGTATGCCACCTAGCAGCCCACTCATTGAGCATATTTGGTACTAAAGAGACAGCACATTGGGGGCATATGGCATGCAAAATGAAGGAAAAGCATGGCTCTAGAGGTTTATTTTTCAGAGTAATGACTCTCATCTCTGCCTTTGAATGATGGCTGCCAAAAATAAACTAGATGCAAAGCACTGAAACTTCTCAGGGGTACCTGGTATCTGATTTTTACATCTTTACCTCATTTTAATCAGATGACTATATAATTATGCTCCCTCAACACATACACGCTTTCTCTATATTAATTTGCTCTCATGCTTGTTAGTAAAAGACTCCACAGTTGTTTACTGTATATCACTTGTGGCTTAGCCCTCAATAAACCGTGATATTCTTGTGGACAATACATATTTTCAGTTCAAGCTTTTCCATTTATTTATTGTATTACTTTAGACAAGTTATTTAACCTGTCTGGGCATCAGTTTCCATATCTTCAGGATGAAAAAGAAACTCTTCATTTTTACCCTCTTGCCACCTCTCCTACTAGTACCTAACATAACTCTAGTCATACAGGAAGAAACTGATTTAAATGCACTCGCACAAATTTCAAAATGAATACAGATTTTGAAGTTGATGTTGAACCCAACCCCCAAGCCCAGAAAGCCAGATACTTACCCAAAGAGAATTGTAGTTCCTCCTGAGACAAACATTCCTGCCACAAACATGAACTTTGCTCCAATGAATACAAGCTATAAATGGTTAAATAACAGTAATGAGTTAATTACTTCAACTCTGTATTTATGTTAACAAAACTGAGTATCCATTATATCTAACACTGTACTAAGAGACTCAGGGGACTTATCCTTGTATCACCCATGTATCTGGTACATTGCATTTCACATATTAAGTATTTAATAAATGTTTGCTGAATGAATGAATTTAGAGTATGGGTAAGATTGTGTCATATAATATCTAGCATTTATATAGTGCTTTAATGTTTGCAAAGTACATTACAAAAAATTTCTCATGTTATCCTCACAACCCTAGGAGATGGGTGCTATTACTTTCCTCATTTTACAGACAAAGAAACTGAAGGAGACAGATGTGGCACTCCATCTCCTGTTAGACTGAAATATGAAAACAGCTGTCTGTTTTGCATCTTTTGGGTTGTTATTATATATCAAGTCAGGATAAGAGATCTTCAAACTGTTAGGCTAATTACTTTAAAATTTTAATTGATTCATTGTACTGGCTATCCCTTCTTGTCTTGGGTATAGTCCCTTCTCACTTTTGCTTCTTGGAATCTCTACTTTCCTTCAAGACTTAACTCAAGCACCACCTTCTACAAGAAGTCCTTCTTGATATTGTCAGCTGCTAGGCCCTTCCCTCCCAAAACTAGTGGCATGATACTGTTACCATCCTGGTGCAGGCCCTCTTCACCTCATACCTGGACTATTGACATAACTTGCTGCTTCGGCTCCCTGCTTCGGTCCATCCTCCACTTAGTGATCAAACTGATCTTCCTAAAGCAGAGGTCCAACTATGTTACATTTCCACTCCTTCTCCCAAACAATAAACTCCAATGGCTTCTTATCACCTCCAGGACAAAATATAAAATCCTCTGTTTGAGTCCTTCATAACTTGGTTGCTTCCTACTTTTCCAATCTTCTTACGTCTTACTCCCCTCTATGTATTCTGTGATCCAGTGACACTGGTCTCCTCGGTGTTCCCTAAACATAACGCTCCATCTCCTGACTCAGCATTTTTACTGGCTATCCACCATTTTTGGGATCTCTCCCTCTTTATTAATAACTCCTGGCTTCCCTGGCTCTCTTTAAGTCTCACACTGGGGACTTGGAAGTCTAAAAGCTTGTTTATAGACTGACTACTTTGTATTCATTTTGTATATCTTATCTGTATACTTATACTGGTTGTTCCAAAAGTCTTAGTGAAGCTTTAAACTGTTAAAGCTTAAAACTGCCATGTTCGGGACCCCCTGCATAGGTATCCTTTATGGAAGGGACATTTCCCCACTATTATCTTTGTATCTCCAGCACTTAGCATAGTCCCTGGCACAAAGTCGTCAGTTAGGCAGTCAATAAACACTTATTAAGCACCTACTAGGTGCCAGCTAGGTAAAGTGGGTAGAGTGCTAGTCCTGGAGACAGGAAGACCTGAGTTAAAATCCAGCATCAGACACCTACTAACTGTGTGACCCTGGGCAAGTCAGTCACCCCCTATTTGCCTAAACAGCCCCTCTTGGATCACTGCCTTGCATAGCTCAATGAAATTACGAGCTATGCTATGCAGGGTTATCCAAGGACAGGTCACAGTGGAGAGCTCTGACAAAAAATGGTGATCCACTGAAGAAGGAAATGGCAAACCACTCCAGTATCTTTGCCAAAAAAACCTCAAGTGAAAAAAAAAAACCCAAAAAACAGTCCATGTGGTTATAAAAAGTTGGACTGAACAATAACAATGTGCCAGACACTGTGCTAAGGGCTGTGAATACAAAGATAGGCAAAAGACAGCCTCTACTCTCAAGAAACTTACAGTCTAATAAAGGAGACAACATGCAATGTAATGCCGTAACAAACGCTCGTTGATTGATTAGAGACATACAAGGTATAATGAGGCTTTGCTGAGTATGCCCAGATTACCTAAGATGAAGGAAGCCAAGGGACCTGCCATCTTCCACATGGGTGCTTCCATCTTAGGTGATCTGAGCATACTCAGCAAATACCTATTCTAATAGTACGAGAGGAACGTGAGTGGACTTGTGATTTCACTGGTACAGGGAACTACAAGGTGAGGAAACTCTCCACAACAATGCAGACCTTCTTCCCACCCTCAGTGAGTTGGTATTTCTTCCATCAATATATATTTCAAGTTCTAGCTTTTCCATTTATTTACTGTGCAACCTTAGACAAGTTACTTAACTTGTCTAAGTATCAGTTTCCTCATCTGTCAAATGGGAATAATAATACATAAATTACTTGCCAAACTCTTTTGTTGTGATCAAATTAAACAAAATGTAAAATAACATTATAACCACATATCATTATATAAATGTGTGCTATTATTATACTTGGGAAATACCTACAAATTTATTTATTACATGTAGTAAAGACAAAAAAAAATCTTTACTTAAACCATTGCTCCTGAGAACAAGAGTGGGATAAGAATAATTCATGATATTTTTTCTACACAATATATAGCATTGATCACTCTTATATTAAGTAGAATGAAGGGCAGATCATTGAGAAAACATGATAAATCAAAGATCATGATGCAACTACAATTTATAGACTAACTCTAAGGACACTTACATATTTCCCAAATAACAAGGATGACAGCAAGTTGAACACAGCATAACATCCAAAGATCATTCCAATAACTGTATTGCTGACATCTTTTTTTTCAGCCTTTAAAGGAAAAACAAAAAATTAGCATAACCAAGGCAAAATAAAATCTTTAGAATAATAGTCCTATTCTTCTAAATTCTAGTGAAAAGAGCACTGGATTAGGAATCAGAGAAGCTAGGTTCAGATTCTATCTCCTTAAGATATTTAAAAATACAAGTTCAAGTTCAAATCTGGCTTCAGACACTTAGTAGCTGGGTGACCCCGGGCAAGTCACTCAACCCTTTTTGCCTGTTTCCTCATCTGTCAAATGAGTTGGAGAAGGAAATGGTAAACCACTCCAATAACTCTGCCAAGAAAACCCCAAAATGGGGCTATGAAGAGTTGGATATGACTGTAAAACAACTGAACAACAATGGATATTATCTACAAATCACATAAAAATGAATTATCAAAACTATTTTCAGTCTGTCCCACCTTTTGATATAACTAATTTCATAAAGATACTATCTGCTACATAAGAAAGTACTTCTTTGTCCTAAAATTCTACTTCTATAATCTCATAAATCAACCTTAGTACAATTGACCATGTTGTTTTTTCTTACTTACAACTTGATAAATTGTCATTTCAACCTGCAGATAATTATAGTGAAATAACTTTTAAATGTGAGGCAACCAGGTGACACTTTGGGGGTCTGTGGCATGATCTTAATGGGTATGTAAGGAACCAGCCAGAAAGTGGGAAGGATAGCCAATCATAGGCTCATCTTCAACATAATTCCACAACCACCTTCACCCACTATTACTCAACACTTTCCCACTACTGGTCTCTAATGTCTGTTCTTGAGCTTCAGCCCTACATAGTACTTATAACATAACTATGGCTCAGATGCCTGTAGCTGTCATGCAAGCAGAATCTAACCCCCTGTCCACAGGTCACCTTATAGTTAGTGCAAGCCTCTCTGCTCCAAGTCATTTACTATGAACCATTATTTTAATAAAAGCCTTAAAAATATTAGCAAAGAACAGGATATAAAATTCTGCTGGATTCTGGTAGAGAGACTTTTAATTCAGTGAAAATAAGCCTGCATTTTTAGGCATTATAGAACAGGTTCAAGTCTTAGCTCCTACCCTAAGAACTTAGAAAAATTACTTAATTTCTCTGAACTTGTTTCAGCATTTGAAAAATTGTGCCTAAAACTAACCCATCATTTTCCTTCCAAAACAGACCCTTCTTCATAATTTCCTCATTCCTTCATCAATTACTTCTGAATGATAGGACCATTTACTCAGTGACTCAATCTCCAAACCTCGGGTCATTCTAGATTCTTGCCTCTCCTTCACTGCTCCCAAATCTAGCCAGTTGCCAGGTCCTGTTGATTCTCCTTTTCCAACATCCTCAGTATTCAATCTCTCCTTTTCACTTCCACCACAAAAGTTAAAGCTCTTATCACCTCCTGCCTGCCTAGTTTTTGTACTTTTCATAATTCCTCTCAATTATTTTTATATTTACATTTTTAATCTGCATATATATGTATCTACTGTTTTCCCTGCAGAATACAAAATACATGTTATTTGACCTATTAATTAAGAAATTTTGTGATTAAGAAATTTTGTCAACTGTTTCTATCAGATTAACACAAGGAAGAAAACAGGTTAAGTTTTAGGCACAAAATGCTGAGAACCTAGACTCAAAATGGTTTTGGAGAACGGAACAGAGGGCATTTAAACCTGCAACCTTCCTTACTTTCTTGTAATCTAATGAGCATGAATTAGTGCATGAATTAAAAATGTGTATCCCTGGGATCCTCGAATTCCATGAGACAGCTCTAGTGGTTCCTCGAAATGAAAACATAATCATGTTCATATTTGTTCCACCACCTCCAGGCCCTAACTCAACAACAGTTTGGGAGTTAGGTTGCTAGGGGGAAAAAATAGTAAAGAGCAATTATTTAGTAGTAGTAGTAATAGCTAGTGCATATATAGTACTTTAAAGTTTACAAAGCACTTTACAAAGATATCATTTTAGTCTCCCAAAGACCCTAGGAGGCAGGTGCCAATTATTACACTCATTTTATGAACACAAAAACTGAGACTTAAGTAACTTGCCCAGGATCACGTAACTAGTAAGTGCTGAGGTCAAATCTGAACTCAGATTTTCTTGATGCCAAATCTAACACTCTATCCAGTGTACCACCTAGCACTGTGCTGAAAGAAATTAAAAATCAGACTCATTCCAGAAACATTAATGACTTCCAAACTTTCTAAGTAGAAACTGGTGAGTCAGCAAACCAAAGTCTAATATAAACACTAGGTTAAGTAAGTTATTTTCAATTATTCTTCTCTATTGTCAAGAAAAAACAAACAAACAAACAACAACAACTCAAAAGAAGAAAAATCAGAATGTCCAGTAAAGTTACACTTAGCAGAAATCAACTACATAGGCTAGAAAACTCTAAGGAACTGTCCATATTCTTTTGGTAAAGGATTTATTTATATCAGAATGAGAGGCACCTATGGCATAAGGGATAGCACACTGGACTTGAAGTTTGGAAGTCCTGAATTAGTATACAGCCTCAGTCACTTTCTATCTGTGTAACCCTGGGCAAGTCACTTAACCCATCTCAGCCTCAATTGTCTCACCTGTAAACCGGGGATAACAGTAACACCTACCTCTCAGAATTGTTGTGAATATCAAGTGAGATAATATACATAAAGCACTTCGCAAATCTTAAAGTCCTGTATAAATGCTAACTATTTACAATTTATATTGACCTTGGAGTCAGGAAGACCTGTATTCCAGTTCTGCCTCTAAGAAATTCTGGCCATGTGACCATGGACAAGTCATTATATCCTTCAATGCTCTAGACAACTCTCTAAGAATATTAAGTTGCAGAGAAGGCTCCCACCTGAATTGACTGGTAAAGGGAGTTTCCCTTATCTAAGAGTTCTCTATCCCAATGAAATCTTAGTTCTCTGTTGCTTGAGGTAAGTGGACTCATGACTTTGCTTAATATCTTTTTGCCAAGTTAAGAGTTCATCTACTGATATTTGTTCTAACATATTTAAAGCTTCTGCATAACATAAAGTACTACATTTGCCTTTTTTTCTTAAGAGGAAAATTAAGTCCAGCACTAACCTCTTTGTCCTTTAGGGGAATGTGAGAGGTGGGTGAAGATATAATAAACCTCTTACCTCATTAGGGAAAAATGGTCCCAATATTGAATAGCACATCATTGATCCCAAATTAACAGAAGCAGCAGATATTAGTGTAGAAACCTGTTCTCTTGAAAGATGTATAGATTCTTTTCTGACAACCTCTGGCTGGCCATCATCTTAAATACAAACAATCTGAGGTTACATACATTTAGATACTACTAGCCAAAATATTTACACATTAGCTTCTCTCTCTCTCTCTCTCACACACACACACACACACTTTATAAAAATATATATGCATAGATATATTATAATTTTAATATATATTTTTATAAGAAAATTAACATTAACAGTAGTTTTAAAAAAGAAACAATTCATTAGCTTTTGCAACTGAGATACACAATCTCCATCTTGTTTTACTGTGATTTTAGAAACATACAGTTTTCATTTTTATATATTTGGCAATAAGTATTTCAAACTAGAAATTTACCAAAATATCTAATTAGTTTAAAAGGAATGTTATTAACAAGACATATACCCTTTGTTGTTGTTCAGTTGTGTCCTACTCTTCCTGACCACATTTGGGGATTTCTTGGCAACGACACTTCAGTTGTTTGCCATTCCCTTCTCCAGTTCATTTCACAGACAAGGAACTGAGGTAAGCAGGATTAAATGACTTGCCCAGGGTCAAACAGCTAGTAAGTGTCAGAAGCTGGATTTGAACTCAGGCCATCCTGATCCCAGGCCTGGGATACTGCCTATTGTACAGCTGCCCCATATATTCTCTAGTAATGCCCAAAACAGGGAAATGAATTTCTGGGTTTTGCTTTGATGAATTTACAAATCTTTTTTGACCAGTTTCACATGCTAAAATATACTAATTTGTCACACAAGATTGAGTGGCAGCTAATTATTTTTCATTTAAAGGCATTAAGGGAAATGAGGATACAGGCAAATAAATAAAATCAGACAGTGGGAGGATTACAGGAGAGAAGAGTATGCTTTAACAAAAAAAATTCTTAAAAATCTGGAAGTTATATCACATTCAAACTAATTAATATACTCATGTACCTTTTAGTTTATTATTTTAAAATACATTTTATTAACTACCTCACAATTATAACTAAAAAAATTAACATTCATTTTTTTAAAAAAAAATTGAGTTCCAAATTCTCTTTTTCCAACTCCTTGAGAAGGCAAGCAACATTATACTGGATATACATATGAAATCATGCAATATATATTTCCACATTAGCCATGTGTATACTTTTTAATTTAGCTTTTATTTTCAGGACAATCCCATTCAAACTAGTTATTATGCACCTTTTAATTAGGGCAGCTTGGCAGCCTGAAGTAGATTGAGTGCCAAGCCTGGAGTCAGAAAGACCTGAATTCAAATTCAGCCTCAGATGCCTAGTAGCTGTGTGACCCTGAGCAAGTCACTTAACTCTGCCTCAGGTTCCCCTTCTATAAAATGAGCTGGAGAAGGAAATGGCAAACCACTCCAGGATCTTTGCCAACAAAATCCCAAATAGGGTAAAGAAGAGTCTGAAACGACTGAACAAGAACAACCTTTTAATTTAGCTTTTATCTTAAGGACTACTACATTCAAGTTAGTTAATATACTGATGTATCTTTTAATTTAGCTTTTATTTTCAGAACTAGTTTTTGATTTAGTTTAAAAGCTGCAAGAACGTCCCAATACTTCTAAGGTCAGTTATGGAGAAAATGTCATTCATGCAGAAACAGTTGCAGCTCCTTTCCCCTGGATGTTTCCAACAAGCTGCATTGGTTAGTAAATAGCTAGAACGGCCCAATGAGAGAAACCTAGAGGGAAGTGATTGTATTTGCATAAACCCGAATATCCTCAAAATTCACCAAAAAAGTAAAAAGGAACAAAACTAAAACCTAACACCCAAATCGTTTGCTACACACGAGCAAATCTAGAATAGCAACTACTGAACCAGTCCGGAAGGGATTACAGGAAAAAAAAATACAGAATAAAAAAAAAAGTTGGAAGGCGGAGTGAGGAGAGGGAAGAAGAAAGGAATAGCGTGCTGGGGAAGAGAGGAGACATAATTATGAAACACAGTATGCTCGCCAAAATTCTCTGCTGGGAGAAAAGTAAGTGCGTGCACGTCGAGGGTACAGAGGGATTCAAAAGTCATCTATTCCAACACCCACAGTATCCCACAGTACATGACTATCGTGAGTAGTCATGAGGACTTTTCTCTGGACTGAAGGATCCCAAAGCTATCCTCCAGTCTCCGGACGTTTCTCTGGGGAGTGGAGGGACTGGAAATAACCCCTTTCTGGTGTCTTTTAAAAGCCTCGCTACACTACTTCCCCGACAACCTGAGGTTAAGTTGCTCTCGGGCGGATGAGGTTTGTCCATCCTGAGGCTGCGGAGCCGGGAACCACGCGACTTCTTGGGATGGAATCGTGACTGCGGCGTCCGGGACTCTGCCTTCACACGGTAAGCACCAGCTTCTCTGGGCCCTTTATCTGTGCCCTAGCATCCTTCGCAGCTCAGCGAAGGAGGTTCTCAGCCTCACACTCAAGAGTGGAAGGTTTCCTGGGGAAGATGGTGGGGTAGCTTTTTTTTTTCTTTCCTTTTTTTTTTTTTAAAGGCACAGGTCACTACCGTAATTGCCAAAGAGAGAGGGGCAACTCAGACTGTAATCCACACGGTACTACTGGTGTTTGGTTAGCACTGACATATAATCTAATCCCGTTCAAACCTAAAAAAAAAAAAAAAAAGGCGTAAATGTTAATTAAAAATCAAGAAGAAACAAAATGTAGGAGTTTGATGCGGGAAATGGGGTTGTTGACTGGGGTGAAAGAAGACAGTGCAAGGCTTTTAAAATTAAATTCGTCAAATTCGTGTGCTGTACTGCCTTCATAACCCTGGTTTTTAAATTGCTCTAAAGCATTGTAAAAAGCATAGAATGTTAGAAATGGAAAGGAGCTGAATATAAACATAAATTTGCCCTCAAGGTCTTGGGTTCTAAGCTATTGTTATCAAATTGTTAGTGCTTTACAGACTTGGACTCCAAGGTCGTGCCTGAATTTATTAGTGAAATAAGAATTAGCGTGCTCAAATTCTACTTATAGTAGAGGTAGGTATAGTATAGTATAGTAGGTAAAATTGAAGTTTAGTGCTTTCCAGAGCCACCACCCAATCTTAGTAAATCATTGTCTTCATGGCCCCACCATTTAGTTAGCAATTATTACTGAGGTTTAAAGTACAAATATTAATATATGATTGGTCTTAAATAACATATGACAACACATTAATGATTATTATGTATATTAACTTGACTATTGGCAATCAAATTTGGGGATAATATGGATTTAGTTATTCTCCTCCTTTTGGGCCATTTTACTAGTCATAAAAAGACCTCAATTCAACATCAAAGTGTGACACTCCACTTGATCTTAGACCTAAAGAATGAGAAACTGTGAAAATGTGAAACTCAAAGGACTTGATTTGTACTTATAAGCAGTTTTATGGTGGTAGACAATATACTGTTAAACACAGTTTGTTTATTACATTTGACTTTTGATGATCTGTCTCATTTTGGCAAGAAAGACAAAGAGTGATCTGAGGTAAGCTCAAATTTGTGGTACTTTTATTTGAAGTTTTGCTCCTCTACAATGGCCAACTCAGATGCTTCACTCTGGAAGCAAGGTTCTGGAAGGCTCTGCCAATGTAGCACACTCACATCAACACAATCACAGATCCCTGAAACACTGTATACCTTCCAGTGAATAAGAAGTGCTTAACAAATACTTGTTGACTGATTGGCTATTGATATATTAAAATCTACTAAGTTTGCATTGTGGATCTAGTCCAGACTACTCATTTTGTAGGCAATGAAACTAAGTCCTGAGAAAGTACCCTGCTAAGTTCACCAATTGAACACAGGTTTCTTGATTTCTGGTCCCATATTCCTTTCAACAGATTTAAAAAAAAAATGAACAAACTCTTAAACTCAGTATGTCCAAAATGAAATGAATTCTCTTTCCCCTAAAACCCTTCCTTCTTCCTAACTTTTCTGCTGCTGTCAGGGGTACCACCATCGTCCCAGTTACACAGGCTTGCAATCTGTCATCTTCCACTCCTCCCTCTCAAACCCCAACCCCCTTCATATTCACTCTGTTGCCAAGTTCTGTCTATTCTACCCTTGGGAAGCTTTCCCCTTTCCCTCCTTTGACACTGCTACCACCACAGTTCACACCTATATTACAGTAGCCTGGTGCTGACTGCTCTTGCTGCCTCAGGTCTCTCATCACTCCAGTTCATCCTACACTCAGCTGTCTTCCTAAAGTAGAGTTCTGACTATGTCATCTCCCTATTCAATAAACTACAGTGAATCCCTATCACTTCCAGGATGAAATGTAAACTCTTCTGTTTGGTTTTTAAAGCCCTTCCTAAACTGGGTCCTTCTGGGATCCAGGGATACTGACTTCTTGTCATTCCTTGTATAAGCTGAGCTCCAGACTCTGGGCATTTTCATTGGCTGTGCTTTCTGCCTGAAATGCTCTCTGTCCTTACGTCTGCCTCCTGGCTTCCTTCAAGTTTCAGCTAAAATTCCACCATTTTCAAGAATATTTTCCTGGTCTCCCTGCACTCTGATATTATCTCCACTTTACATGGTGTATATATATTTTGTTTGTACATATAGCTAGGTCCCTAATAGTTCAAATAACGAATCCTGTGAAGTGGTCACATTATTTAAATTTGCACTTCATGCTGGGAAAACTGGAAAATAGTATGGCAGAAACTAGGCACAGACAAACATCTTACACCATATACCAAAATAAATTCAAAATGGGTACACAATTTAGATATAAAGACTGATACTATAAACAAAGCTGGAAGAAAGAATAGTTTACCTGTCAGATTTATGGAGAATAGAAGAATTTACGACCAACCAAGAGATAGAGAATATTATAAAATGCAAAATGGATAATTTTGATTACATTAAACTGAAAAGTTTTTGCACAAAGCCAATGCAACCAAGATTAGGAGGGAAGCAGAAAACTGGGAAAGAATTTTTACAACCAGTGTCTCTGACAAAGGCCTCATTTCTAAAATATATAGAGAACTGAATCAAATTTATAAGAATACAAGTCATTCTCCAATTGATAAATGGTCAAAGAATATGAATAGGCAGTTTTCAGATGAAGAAATTAAAGCCATCTATAATCATATGAAAAAATGCGCTAAATCACTATTGGTCAGAGAAATGCAAATCAAAACAACTCTGAGGTACCACATCACACCTATCAGATTGGCTAACATGACAAAACAGGAAAATATTAAATGCTGAGAAGATGTGGGAAAATTGGAACACTAATGCATTGTTGGTAGAGTTGTGAACTAATCCAACCATTTTGGAGAGCAATTTGGAACTATGCCCAAAGGGCTATAAAAATGTGCATACCCTTTGACCCAGCAATAGCACTTATAGGTCTGCATCCCAAAGAGATCATACAAATGGGAAAAGGACCCACATGTACAAAAATATTCATAGCAGCTCTTTCTGTGGTAGCAAAGAATTGGAAATTGAGAGGATGCCCATCAGTTGGGGAATGGCTGAACAAGTTGTGGTATATGAATGTAATGGAATACTATTGTGCTATAAAACATGATGAGCAGGCAGACTTCAGAAAAACCTGGAAAGACTTAAATGAACTGATGCTGAGTGAAGTGAGCAGAACCAGGAGAACATTGTACACAGTAACAGCCACAATGTGTGATGACTAACTTTGACAGTCTCATCTCCTCTGAGCAATGCAAGGATCCAAGACATCTCCGAAGGACTCATGATGGAAAATGCTGTCCACATCCAGAAAAAAGAACTATGGGGTATGAATGCAGATTGAAGCACATTATTTGATCTTTTTTTTTCTTTTTGTTTGTGTCTTCTTTCTTGTGGTTTCTCCCATTGGTTCTAATTCTTCTTTACAACATGACTAATGTGAAAATAGGTTCAATATGAATGCATATGTAGAGCTTATTTCAGATTGCACACTGTCTTGAGGTGAGGGGAAAGGAGAGATGGGGAGAAAATTTGTAACTCAAAATCTCATGGAAGTGAATGTTAACTAAAAATAAATTAATTAAAAAATAAATTTGTACTTCATAATGTAGTTATTTTCATGTTGTCTCTCCCATTAGATTGTCAACTTTTGGAGGGCAGGGACTGCTTTTGCCTTTGTTTGTATCCCTAGAGATCATTAACATGTCTGGTACATAATAGGTACTTATTAAATACTTCTTGACTTGATTTGAATAATGTTGTCTAGCTGGCAGATGTATGATTTTTAAAACATCTTTAAGAAACTGACCTGAAATAGAGAATACAATTAGTACGGCTTTCATGGTTTAAAAGTATCCATTTATTTCATTAATTACTTAGTGTTAGGGATTCCATTCAATTTTAGAAAATCATTAAGTGCTTATTATGTGTTAGGTACTGAGGATACAGGACCTCTGGAAGTGCTTAAAATACAAGACAAGATAAGAACATGCACATAGGGGAGAATGAGGTAAGAGCAAATGACAGGTCCAGGGAAATAATTTGAATGAATGAATGAATGAATGAATGAAAGGAAAAACATTTTTAAAGTACCAACATGTTCTCAGCAATTTGCTAAGCACTGGGATACAAATAAAAACAAGCAAGACAAGCCCTATATCTTTGGCACAGTGAATATAGAACTGGACCTGGAGTCAGAAAGACCTGATTTCAAATTCTGTCTCAGATCCTTACTAGATGTATGACCCTACCAAATCACTTAATTTCTGTCTGCCTCAGTTTCCACATTTTAAAAATGGATAATAATAGCATCTACCTCCCAGGGTTGTTGTGAGGATCAAATGAGATAATATTTGTAGTACACTTAGCACAGTGCCTGGCACATAGTAAATGATAATTGAATGCTTGTTCCCTCCTCCTCCTCCAATCCTTCCTTCTGCCCCAAAAACTTATATTCTAATAAGGGAAGACAACACCTATGGGGTCTATGGCAGGGGTTGGGGTAGTGGTAAGGAAGGTTAGACTCCTTTCAAATAAGATTAGACTTTGGATATGTTCTGCAGGCAAGTCATGGGGACAAGCTTTTAGTGAGAATTTGAATAGAGATTTGGTAGTCATGTACATAAAGGTGACTCCAAGTTATGAAACACCGATGTTTAAGGAACATAAGGAAGAAGAGTCAGAAGAGGAATAGTCAAAAAGATTGCTACATAGTTTAACAGGTTTTTTTTTATGAACTAAGTGTTTTGGTTATAATTTATATTTTCTACAAATCTTGAAGCAGCAGATAATTAAGTTATGGCTATTTATTGTCTGTCCCCCTGGACTATTTACAAGCAGCTGACAGCAACAAAGCCAAAGGGATTCATGAGAAAACCTTCTTAGCTGGAATTATGAAGAATTACAGAAAACCTTCCAAACATAGATAACCTCTGTCTCCATCCCTCTATCTCAAATTCCTAGTCTTCCCCAAAAATATAATATCTCCTTCTTCCTCCATGCTGTCGTACATACATATCTATACATATATATACAACCCAAATCCTTCCCCTATCCTCTCCTGATTAACATCCCTTTAAGAGGAGCCGTGGGCTATAGTTGGGGCTGCAACCTCCTGTAGACACTGTGTGTGTTTGTGTGTGTTCACTCATGCAAAAAAAAAATGTAAAAAGCAATGAATGCAGCACCATTTAGTGGAACTGACCCAAGAGCAAAGGGATTAGCCCAAGTTTAAAATTATAGCAGGTAGTACTTAAGTTAGATTTGAGATCAATTGATCAATTAACAAGCATTTATTAAATGCTTACTAGACAGCTTTGTGAACTAGAGGCAAACTGTCCAGCTCCCATATACCTACTTCAGCAAAAATTTTAAGTTTGCACCACACCAAAAAATGATCGAGAAATCCAATGAGAAACTATAGTAAGTTGCTTCTTCCATACCAGAACTGCACAAGAGGTCAGCCAGAAGACTAGGAAAGAGAGCTGTCAGGGGTGTTTAATAACCAGCTCTGTGGAAAAACTGTAAATATGATGCACTTTTAAGCTTAATCTCCATTATTAATATTTTTTCATCACCTTCTTAAGACTAGGATTCAGTGATGGGAAATCAACAAAACAGTAAGTCAAGCCCTGATTTGTAGCGTTTGCCAATTTCTGAGGTGTAAATGCTCATCATGAAAATTTAAGAATCAGCTCTTAGCCAGTTCGAGCTGACTCCAGCATGCCCCTGATGCTAGTGTAGAGTATTATCCCAGAACAAATAGAGTAGACAGAGACATATGTAGCCTGCAAAGCTCTGTGACTGGAGACCATGAGCAGAGGGCTCCCCTGAGAAAGCCCCAGTATGTTCAGGAAAGCTCACAAGTGGGTCTTTGGAAAGTGCAGCAGGCAGCAAAGAGAATGGAACTGTAACATGTAGATCTGGACACTATTAGGGTCGATGAGTTCCCTGTCTGTCTCAGGACATAAGATAGGGCCCTGAAGATTCAGCATTCTGAACCTCAGAGGTCCATTAGGATTAACTCCAGGGGTTAAGGTTCAGTCCAGGAGCACAGGTAACCCTGGGTAAGACCAAGCAGGGCTGATCATCCCACTCAAAAGTGTAGCATGGGGAAAACCTAGCCCTAGAACAAAGCTCCCATTCAAGAACTGAAACTGGAGAAATTAATTTAAAAACAAAAAACAACCAAAAAACCCACTAACCAATATGAAAACTTCTTGTAGATCTAGATATTAAAAAAAAAATAGTAACTGTAAAATTGGGTTTAAATCCTGGCTCTCCTAGTTATTGTGTGACTTCAGGAAAGTCATTTAGCTTTTCTGCACTCCAATTCCTTATTTGTTGATTTTGTGGGTGGGATCGAATGACTCCTAAGGTCTTTTCCAGCTCTACATCTATCATCCTATGATCAGTACCTCAAACAAAACTCTATATGGACACAGTTTTCCCATTCTCACCTTTAAAATCACACTTCTATAACAGCTTGAAGGGACTTCAAATAACCTGCTAAATGCTCCTAATTTTACAGATGAAGAAACTTTCTCCTCTTGTGCCTTGGAGCCTCTTCTCAGGTTCCTGTATTCCCCTAGTATCTCTGGAAAAAAAATAAACTTCTTCAATCATAAGCCAAAACTCTCAATACACATTGGGTGCTAGATATAGTTGCTTGATGTAACTTTTAGGTCAATAGGCAACTACTAAAACAACATTTAATAATTATAAACCTGATAGTTCAAGACAATACAGTTTTTAAGTGTCCATCAACTCCCAAGATGCAGTTTTGCAGTGGAAGGATGTGTCAACATTTTGAATGAGAATGGAAAAAAGAGCACCTCACTCTTGTGATATTAATCTTGATTACTGTTTTTATAACTCCTTCTTTAAATAAGGAATGTGATTATTTGAGTATGAAACAAGCCTATGCATCACTGCTTTTGTCCTGGTCACCAGTTTTAAAATAGGTGATTCTCTGTCCCCCTCCCCCTTCCTCAGGGTACTTACACTTATACTTCTCTATTTCCTTTTCTACTTTGTTATTTGGGGTTAATAGTGATTCTACCATATTAAAGTTCAGTGTTACCCTTGGGGAGGCTAGTTTTCAAGGATCCCCTAGTTCCATTGCTCACCCCAACATTATGCCACTGAATGGCGAGTAATTCCTAAAGAAAAAAAAAAGTAAGTTTGGATTTTCACTTAGACAATGCCTTTCAATTTTCTTCCATTAAAAATGAACAAAGCATTGCAATTTATACTGTTTACCAGACTACATGCAGGAAAACAAGCAGTTTTATAACTGTTCTATTTTTTTTTCTTACTGCCCCGTGATTAACATGAATCACCCTCCTTCCTCTTTTTGGCCAAAATAAATTTTATTATTTTTTTGGAGAGAGGGGTATTTTCAACTTTTTTTAAAAAAAATATTTAGCTGAGTTAAGAAAAAAGGTGAAGCTACTGGAGAGGGAGAACTTGAAAACAAGGTGATATCACGAAAAACTAAGCCACATGAGGGCAGATTGACTTTCCCTGGATTAGAAATATTTGTTAAATGCCTACTATGAGCCAGGTGTTTTTCAAATATTATCTTATGTGAGATAGCTAAAATTTATATAGCGCTTACTATGTGCTATACACTGTGCTAAGTACTTAAAAATCATTTTCTCATTTGATCCTCACAACCCTGGGAGGTGGGTGCTGTGATTACCCCCATCTTACAGAAGGTGAAACTGAGGAAAGCCGATATTTAGGGCCTCGCCCAAAGTCGCACAATTAATGTCTGAGGCCATATTTAACTAAGGTCTTCCTGACCCCTGGCCCAGCGCCCACATCCACCATGAGCTGCAAAGGTCCTGTAACGGGACCACATGTATCACATATCTCTGAAAAGGACCACGGACCAGGGGGACGCGCACTAAATACTCAGGATTAGTCGTGATGACAACCCACGTGCAGATCAAGACGCCCACGCACATCTTCTCCCGGACTCCATCTCCAGGCCCTATCCTCCGCCCGGGAGAGAAGACCTGGACTGTCCAACAGTGTGCCTGACGGTCGTGCCTGGCCAAAGACCTCGCGAAGATCGCCGGAAACAAAAATCTCGAGGTCTGGCAGCACTAAAGCCACCTCTTTCCGAAAAGGCTAAGGAGCATGCGCACGAAGGGGTCCTGAGCCCTTTAAATGCTTTCGGGCGGGGAGGGAGGCCCTCTTTCCCTGTCGCCGCTGAGTCGAGCGGGAGGCGGAGGCTCCCGGGGTAAGTGTGGGTGGCTGGTTCGCGCGTTCAGAAGTGAAATTCTTAATTTTTTTTCACGTGCTAGGGGTTTCTGTGGTGGGCGCGAGCTGTCATGGACGTTCCCCTTGACGTACTTTTTTTATTTCCTCTTATTTCAGTGTTTTCAAAATTTAGCTTCACCCGTGAACCGCTGCCATGGCCGAGGAAGGGTAAGTGCGGGTCTTCAGAGGTGGGAGGGGGAAGCCTTCAGTGAGGATTTCTCCTGAGGTGTATAATTTTACCCGCCCAAGCCGGGTCCACCGTGACCACGTGTGCACCTCGGCCTGGAGGTTTGGCGCCTCTTCAGATTCCCGTCTGTCTGCCTAGGTTACTCCTGAGCTTGTTCTTTTCCAACCTCCAAGTAGGGGCCTTTGCAGACTCAAACTTTTCCCACGTGGCTGGCAACCTCAGGGTGATGTAAGAGGAAGAATGATTAGGCCTTCATGGAGCAAAGTGACCGGTGTTTTGATCATCTCCCTTGATTGATTTTCAGCATTGCTGCTGGAGGTGTAATGGACGTTAACACTGCTCTACAAGAAGTGCTGAAGACCGCACTCATCCACGATGGCCTAGCTCGTGGAATTCGTGAAGCTGCCAAAGCCTTGGACAAGTAGGTCTCGGGATTTTACAATTCACAATTTTCTCTTGAGACGTAGTTTTCAGTGATGTGTCCTCTTAAAAGTCAAGCGTGGTGTCAGATTTTGTAACTAGCAGAAGATTTCCAGCTCTTAGTTGCTAATGTTTATGTTGCAGTTCTCAAGTGGCGGAAAGTAAAAATCATATTTGTAGTATCCACCCTTCTCTAGGTATTGGGAATGAATTAAAGACATACCTCATAAGTAGGTTATATTCTACCGAAAAGTAATTTTTGTGCTCTATTTTAAATGAGTTGGTCTTTAGGAAACTTGTTGCTGTTCCATAGACTGAGGCCATATAGTTAACGGTTACACACACAAGTTTTCCGACTGTAGAAATATGTCTTTACAGACTCAAGATTTTGTAGAATTTTAGTACCAGAATTTAAGTGCAGAGCTGTAGTCTTTTTAATTGACTGGAGATTAGCACTGTGAATATCTGTGAATGTGGTGACATTCTTTGGAATATAACAGTGATAATACATAATGATTTTTATTTTGGCTGTAGTTTATATCCTTTACCCTTTGTAAAACTAGGAATAAAACATGCTTAATGCTTTGACATCTACAGGGTTTGAATGATGACTTAATTGTCGGATACCCCTTCACTCCATTTATGAGTGATAAAAAATAGTCTGACAAACCTGTAGTGAGTGCAGTTCTATGGGGGGAAAAAGTTAGAACAGAGGTTCTTAACCTTTTTGTGTGATGTAACCATTTGGCAGGCTGCTAAAATCTGTGTGCCCACATTCTCAAAATTTTAAGTGCATAAAGTAGCATTACAAATGAAATAAGTTACATTGAAATAGGTTTACAAAAAGTTCATGGACCACTGCTTAAGAACTCCTAATCTTGATGTCTGACAACAAAAAAATATTTTTGCACTCGACTGGAACCCAATTTTGTACTTCAGAACATAAAGTAAACCAAAATTGGCAACTCAGTTTTTCTTGGTACAGCTGATCAAGTAATTAAATAGTACTCAAGGGCCATTAGTTGAAACACACTTAATAGTTCCTAGTTGAAAGTATTTTTTTTCTAGACTAGTTACCTTGGCAAAGTAACTGCATGTGTTAAATACTACCTAATTTGGTTTTGAGAATTGTACATTTTGAAAGCTTTCTAAATCAGATGAATTTCAAGTCAGTTCAATTCACTTTGGTATAGACTGGGCAGTTCAATCCAATGGAAACATCGACTGGATGTACTTCAGCAGTGCCTGTCATGAGTCCCTTTCAACCTTAGCACCTTGGGAATGCTGCTGCACAATTTAAAAATGGATTCTAATTCGATGTCTGATCCAGCAACAGGTAACAATCCTCTATATCTGCTGGTTGATTCTAATGTTAATTATCAACAAGTAAAAGCTGAGGGACAGGCTAAAATTTTAAGAGTGCATGCTTTGTTGGTTGTCCATAAGCTTTTAGAGCTCTTTGGTCACAACTAAATGCAGAAAATTTGAAGTTAATCAGAAAAGTTCATTGGAACACTAAATGCCAGACTTAGCCCACTATATTGGGTTGATCTGTATAGGACTGGATGAAATCTGCCAGGTAGTACTTTGCTGGGTATTTTATTGGTAGTATCATGCTGTTTGTTGCCAATGTAAAAAGAAAAAAAAACTTTCAACCATAAACTCTACTGTGTATATGAGCATGAAAATTGTATAAACAAAGCTATTCTAGACTAACAAGAACTTTTGTCTGCCTTTTAGACGCCAAGCCCATCTTTGTGTTCTTGCTTCCAACTGTGATGAACCTATGTATGTAAAGTTGGTTGAGGCCCTCTGTGCTGAGCACCAAATCAACTTGATCAAGGTGAGGTTTTTATATACTGATTTCTATGATTATAAGGGGACCCTGATAAACTGTAATTTTTGTGTTTAAATGAAATAAGTTTCTACTGTTGATAGCACATTTTTTCAGTATAGTGTTTTCTCCTAAAACAGTTTGCTACTTCTTTGTATTTAGTTAAAAAACAGGGATATAAAAACTTTGGATTTGCATTTCTGGACTTTTGCTTTAGATCAGTGCAAGCCAGTTGAAATGCAGGGTTGCATTTTATTTATTTTCTTATGTTTGCTTCGGTTAGATAATGAAACTAAAGAGACAAAAGGAAGTTGTTTTGGAGTTAGTGTGATCCGTTTTGAAACTGCTGTACATGATGACACCTTGGCTCCCTCTACTGATTATGTTGAAGAGAACAGCCATGTCACCCGATATATCTGAGCGTACAGCACCTATCTGCCTTTTAATTGTTGGCCAGCCATAGTACCATGTTCAGCATGTATGTTTTTTTTTAACAGGTTGATGACAACAAGAAGCTGGGCGAATGGGTGGGCCTCTGTAAAATTGACAGAGAAGGAAAGCCCCGTAAAGTGGTTGGCTGCAGTTGCGTTGTTGTTAAGGTAAGTTGATCTTGTTTTTCACCTTTAATTCAGTCAGTAACTTTGGGCCGGACCACTGAGCTTAAAAATAAACGATTTGACTTTTCAGAGGAAAGATTTGATATAAGACTTTATTTCTAACTGAGAAGGAAAACAACAGAGATCAAGAAAGCAATTAGGGGGAAAATGGGTTTGAGCTCCTTTATTTGAAATGAAAGTTTTCATAATTATTTTTAAAAATAATGTACTTAACTATTTTCCTATCAAATGTCATTTTAAGTGTATCATCAGAAAAAGGATGCTAAAAAATCCTGAAAGCCAGTGCAATTACGTCTGGATTACCTGAATGTGTTTTTCAGAAGTAAAGTGCTGGCAATAGTACAGCCATGGTACGAGCCTCAATGACTAAGGTCCTTGAGGTCCCTGAGAATGGCTACATTATATCATTCATTCTGTAACTGGGTTTTGGATGTTATAGAATTTGAAAAGATTCCTTTTCTTTACAGTTAATTCTTGCTTAGTAAATATTGCTTTTTGTTTTACCACATTAGGTGTGTGAAGGAATTCTGTTCTTGCTAGCTTAGTAATTTGAGCTTAGTGTTGTGAAATGTGAATTCAAAAATGCTTCTCATAAATTTAAAAGTGCTCCTTGATTTCTTTTAGGACTATGGCAAGGAATCTCAGGCCAAAGATGTCATCGAAGAATATTTTAAATGCAAGAAATGAATAAAATAAAAGCCTTGGTCTGATTTGATTTGTCGTATTAGCTGTTATTTTGGATAATACATGTTACTTGATTTTGCCTGAAAATAGTAACTTTATATGTCTATATCTCATTTTTAGGGGAGAATTCATGAGCATAGATCTTTCAGGAAAAGAACTTTGCCACTAATGTAAATCTGAGGTTATGTACTTAAAATTGTTTTTGAGGGTTGTTTCCCGATACTAGGATTTATTTGACTTAGTGAATTTGGATTTGCAGTCTTCTAGGTTAAATAGGATTGAGTGAACCTACATTGGAAAAACATACTTTGATTTTGAATCTGATCTTGCAATTTTTAAATCTTAGTTACTGAATCTTGGAGTTGTAGGAACACAAAATTATTTGAATCTAGTAACAGATGTGGACAAATTTAACTCAGATCCTGCTTCATGCAAATTAGGGATCTATAATGGGATTGTGAAGGAGGAACCTTTTTAAAACTAAATGTGAGTGACTTATGCAAAGGAGGTCCATCAGCAATAGCTCTGGGGCACCACTCATAGTCCTTGGCAAATTCTTAAGGGGGTGAGATGATCTTTTTGTTTCACCAACCCTCACCAATATTAGTTTCTTGACCTCTTCAGTCAAATAGTAATTGTTAGTGCAGTATTTAGGATATTGGTTAAAATGGTTTTGGCAGATTGATTTAAAACATTAGGCTCTTGCCTTACCCAACACCACATATTAGGGTAAAGAAATAAGGTCCTAAAAGACCCAACTAGAATAAATATATGTGGGCTTTGAAGTTGGGAATGACTGAAGGCTGCCAAAGAAGGGATGAGGCAAGGTGCCAATAGTCTACCTTGTTTTGCACATGCCTGGAGTGATCTCTTCCTCCTGGGGTCCCTAGTTCCCTTTAAGTCTGACCTATGAGGTCTTTACAGATCTCTCCCAAAGCAATTTGTCTATTATATAATTATTTACCTATGTCCTGTGTGAGTGCATTATAAACTCTAGCAAGCGGTCCCTATCACCTGTGGTATACATTACAAATTCTTCTGCTGAAGACTCTTCACAGCTTGACTTCAGTCTACTAACTTAACACTGTCATGCAGGGGCAGCAAGGTGGTTTTGAGCTCCTGGAGTCAGGAAGATTTATCTTCCTGAGTCCAGATCTGGCCTCAGATACTTAGTGGCTGTGTGACCCTGGATGAGCCTCAATTTCCTTGTCTGTCATGAGCTGGAGAAGGAAATGGCAAATCACTCCAGTATCTCAGTATCTTTGCAAAGAAAACCCTTTATGGAGTATCACGAAGAGTTGGGCATGACTGAAATGACTGAACCATAATTCTTTGCTATTATAGAAAGCTGGTATAAATATTTTTGTGTATAGGTAATTTTTTTTTTCTTCAGTGTGTCTGTTATTTCTAATAGTGATTGCTGGGCTAAATGATGCATGTGGCTAAGTATCCTTTGGGGCATAGTTCCGTGTTGCATTTTAGAATGGCTGTGCCAAGTCCAACAATGCATTCTGTTTTTCTGTAGCCCCTCTAACATTTGTCAGCTTTCAAAGTCTTGACTATTGATGCTGAGGTGGAACCTCAGGTTTGCTTGAATATTTAGTGATTTTTGGAGCATTTTTTCCTATGTTAGCTTGGATTTCTTTTGAAAACTGGCTGTTCATATCCGTTTTACCATTTATCAATTGAGGAAAGCTTCATCCTGTTTCCCCGTGCCTGGAATACTCTCCCTTTTTACCTATGCATCTTAAAATATCTAGTGTGATGGAACCAATATCTACTAGTGTTCCCTCCCCTCTTGTTCTGTAACAGATCAGGGTTCACTGAAAGCTGTCTCCGTGGTATAGTTTCCTGTATTCTACCGGTGTTCAACGTCTGAGACAATCCAATAGCCTCCAAAGAATTAGAAATGAGTATTACCAGGAGGGCAAAGGAGAAACATGTAGTGGGACATAACCATAAGGAGTTTTAAAAATAGCACCCTTTGAGGTAGTTGCCGTCTGAGCCTGGATTTGAACTTGGGTATTGCTGACTCTCGGCTCAGTTCTCTATCCACTGCACCCATCTAGCTGCTTCAGTAAATATTCAGAATTTATAAAATGATTGCTATGTGCCAGGCACTGGGATAAATGTGTTTTGGTGTGTGACAGGTTATAAAGGACTTTTAATGCCAAGCAGGATTTTATATTTGATCTTGAAGTGATAGGGAGCTATTAGAGTTGATTGAGTGGAGGAGGGGTGGGGTTAGACCTGCACTTTGGGAAGATCACTTTGACTGTTGAGTGTAGAAGGGAGTGGGGAGAGAACTGAGGCAGGAAGACCACCCAGGAAGCTGTTTCGATAGTCTGGTTGTGAGGTGATGAGGGTTTTCATCAGGATGGTGGCAGTGAGAGTCAGATGAGAAGGGGATGCCTTTGAAAGAGTTACTAAGCTAAAATTGACAGACCTTGACAACAGATTAGATAATGGGGTGAGAAAGTGAAGAAATGAAGATGGGCTCGCACCTAAGTTGTGAGCCTAGGTGATTGGGAAGATGGTGATTTCTTCAACAGTAATTGAGAAATTTGGAAGGTAGAAGGGTTTGGGATGGAAAGGTAATGAGTTCAGTTTTGGACAGACAGTGAAAGGATGGATACTACTATCAAACCAACTTCTTGACTTCACAACCTCTTCCTTTCCTTTATTGTCTGAGTGGAGGGAATACTGGTAAAGTCACAGCTGTTTCTGATTAAGCCCTTAGGGAGGGAAGTAGAAAGGGTAGAAGATACCCAGAGGGATAGAGTACTTCTATTTAGATTTAAGACCTAGCATCCTTTCCTCTCAGCAGTGTCAGTTCCAGATCATACTCACAGACACAAGAGGCTCCCTCTCTCTGCCTAAACTTCACTTTTTGTAAATAAAACATCAAGCTTAAAAAACTAAATGCCTTATTCCCCCAAAAGAAAACAAAGTAAACCCAACTGAAAGGATTTCCTGAGCAGATGAATAGTGTTTCCTCCTTATCTTCCTCTGCCTGACTCAGATGGTATTCACTGTGCAGGACCAACACTAAAATCCTCTGGCTGTAGAATAGACAGACTGGGACATCCTTGAAGTTTAAATTCTGGTAGTCTACACACATTAAAGTCTTTCCAGTCTTTATCACTATGGATAAGGCCAGTGGACTGTGGTTGTGGGTGATGATACTGCTCACTTGATGTGGTTTTGAAGGTCTTCATCTTAAAAAAGTTTCTCAAATGATCCTTCCATTCTTCAGGCACAAAAGGTAGGATTCAGAAAATTTGGCAGGGAAGGTGGAGAGATGGGAAAGGAACCGGGGACAGTAGAAGACAGGTGAGGAAGGAATGCATTCCAGACATGGTGAACTATCCCAGTAAAACAAGGGAGGCAGGAGGTGGAATATTGTACGTGGAGAATACCCATAGACCAATTTAACTGGAAGTCCATGTGATACTTGAGTGGAAAGGCAGGGGCCAGATTGAGGGTTTAAAATAGCAAACTGAGGGTTTTATATTTTGTTCTAGAGGCCATAGGGACATACTAAGAATTTTTGAGTAAGGTATGACAGATTTTAGTAATATAAATTTGGCATATATTCAAAAATTCAACAAGCATTTATTGAGATCCAGCTATGTGGCAGGAATTGTGCTAGGTACTGAGGATACAAAGACAGAGGAGAAATAGTTCTTGTCCTTAAGGATCTTACCTTTATTGGGGAAAGCTACGTGTATGAAGATAAGTATACAGAGTATATACAAAATACAGGGTTTCCCTGAAGTCTTATTTAAGCTATTAAAGCTTAAAACTACACTTAAGACTTTTGGGACACCCTGTATATATAGGCGTTAGTGTGTTATGTCTGGGCCAGGAAGGCCACATCACCTCAGGGTTCTCAGCCATCTTGAAGGGTTTGTTAGTCTCTTTCCTCCACCATTGCCTCAAGCCCATACCAGTTCTGTTCCTCCTGCTTTTAGGAACCCAGTGACTATCACTCCAGTTTCCTTTAAACACTTTAACATTAGGCATCTTTTACAAAGGCTAGGACAAGAACAAATGTACAATGTCTTCCCCAACACTTGAGAGTCATAATATCCCTTATATTACCTTAGTCTATTGTGGGTGGGTGGGAAGTGGGGATTAGGCTTGCAATTGATCTCAGTTGTTACAGAGCATTGGTCCACCAAAGTTAACTTATATGGGGGTGTTGTTTCAGGCCTCTCCTTGGCTGGAGTCCCAGAGATTACTCCGTGCTCCTCAATATGTTGCTCCTGTTCTTTCTGCAACAGCTGGCCTAGGTTCCTAGACTTACATGGCTTACGTCTGGGTTGGAGTCTCCTCTCTCTTTACATACAACAGAGAAGAAGGAGCAAAAGAAGGTCAACGAGGCCCCATTTTGGGGGGAATCATGGCCTTGCTGAAGGGTAGCCATATAGCCATTCTGTCCCCTTACCGTATAGTCTCCCACCTGATGCTGTGTGGTAAGTGGGAATTGCTTCTTCCCCAAGAGGTGAAGTGAGCCAAAAGCTTGCTGGAGCTTACTCGGGCCCTTTTGAAGACAGTTTCATTGACTCAGCTAATGGAAAAAGCCTTCTACCAGCCATGTGGTAGGCCAACTAGAACCAGTTATAGACTATCCTTGTGTGTACTTCCATCATACATCATCACAATTCTAAAAATAGCTATCTGTTCTGTACACTGACTGATGGGTCTGTACATGCACTAGATTCCTGTGAAAAATATAGGTAGGTACTGCAAAATTTATTATTTGCCTTGCTGAGATCCGAGTAAACTATGTCTTTGACATTTTCCTTGTCCGTATATTACTCTTCTAGTGGATAGAGTGCTGGGCTTGGAGTTAGAAAGACTAACATTCAGATCCTGCCTCCTGTTTATAATAGCTGTATAATCATACATAAATGTGACCAAGGCTCAAGCAACTCTTTAAGATCGTAAGTCTTTTAGTAGGCAATCGGGTTTAAGTGACTTACCTGGGGTCACACAACCAGTAAGTGTCTGAGGCCAGATTTGAGCATAGGTCCTCCTGACTCCAGGACCGGTGTTTCATCCACTGTACCACCTATCTATCCCTGACCATGTCTTTTTTTTTTTTTTTTTTGCTTTTTGGTGAGGCAATCAGGGTTAAGTGACTTGCCTAGGGTCACACAGCTAGTAAGTGTCAAGTGTCTGAGGCTGGTCCTGACTCCAAGGCCGGAGCTCTATTCACTGTGCCACCTAGCTGCCCCAACCATAAGTCTTAAAGTCTTGGAATCTATCTGCAACCTTCATTCATGGAGGGAGATAGAAATCACATTACTATGGAAATCAACACTGATCTTTCTAATAAATATTTCATAAAAGGAAAGGAAGTTAGTCTAATATGACTTTTTTAAAGAATGTTTTTATTTTTTTCTCAATTATATGTAAAAATAATTTTAAATATTCATTTTAAATAATTTTTTGGTTCCAAATTCCCTCCCTTTTCCCCTCCCCCTCCTTGAGAAAGCAAGCACTTTGATCTAAGTTATACATGTTCAGTCATGCAAAACATTTCCATATTAGTCATATCATGACTTTTAAATGAACTTATGTTAGCCTTTAGTAATCATTGCTTCCTTTTTCAAGTGATCACAAAATGTCTAACTTTAACCGCGTGCTCTACAGTTTTCCTAGAGATCGAAATCAAGTACGTAGGCCTACAGTTTTCAGAACTGACCTTTTCCTGCTGCTAATTAGACATTTCACATTTCACCTATAGTGAGTACAGTCTGTGCCAATTGTGATTAAAGTGTGATTTGCAGTTCTGCATGGCTCCTCTCTCTGATACTTTTTCTTTGTACCCGCCCATTCCTGGTACTGCTGGTGCTGCAACTACGAAAGATCACTTTGAAGCCATTTCCTTCCTGGCCTAGGAGGACCTCCTGAACTGAAATTCACAGGATTGCTGGGACTACTCCATATCCAAGTTGCTGATCAGTAACCTAGTTGGAAAAAACAAACAAAAAACAAGAAAAGCGAGAACGGCCCATGCCAGGTACAAGCTTGCCTAGGTAGGCCACTGGGACCAGATTGGGCTAAGATTTGTTCCAGCTGCCTCCTCTGCCTTCCCCTCTCATGAACTAAGTTCCAACTCATCCTCAGACTTTGAAGCTGGAAAAATAGAAGAGCTCTCAGGGTCAGTCACCCATTTAGTATAGTCACAGATTTCTAGCTCAGTAGCCCATTGAGAGACTTCATGATCACACAGTGCAAACACCTGACAATATGACCAAATGGCAGCTATCAAAGGACGTCTGTGCATCTTCTGAAAGGGGAGAAGTCCATTTATTGACTAGAATGCTGACTGAGTGTGCTTTAAGGGGTCATCACTAAGGAGTGTCTCCAAGAAGCTGTAGCATTCGCAGTGACCGCAGCCTGGTAAAACCATTTGGGCAAATAGTTGAAACCAGATTAAGGGTAATCAATAGGCTTCAAACCCATCAGTGAGTTAGGGGGATGTTCACCCCAAGCATATGAAGACTTCCCTCAGAATGGATGGAGAACAAATTGTTCCAGTGGCCATGACATTGGCTGAAGCAGGCAGTGGAGGGCATAGAGCTCGGTCAGACATTTTAGACGCCAAGGTCATCCACTGCCCTGTCATCTTGACTTTTTGTCTTGCCATTGGACCTTGATGACTCTGGAAGGGAGAATGAGATTAACAACTTTGTGCAAATCTACCTCAAATCCAATTTCACTCACAAGTTAAGACATCACCCCATGCTATCATCAGTCCTCATAGAAAATGAAGGACAAACAACAACTAAGGGGTGTTTTTATATCTATCTATCTATCTATAGCTATAGCTATCTCTATGTGTGTGTGTGTGTATGTATATATATGTATATATACGTATATATACATATATATACATACACACATTTCTTTGTTTTCATCTTTTTTTTTTGAACATGTGCTTTTTGTAGATGTAAGCTCATCTCAGAACCCCTTATTCAATAACATTGATCTAGCATTGTCAATATTCCATTTTTGAGAGTCTCATACCCCTTTGTAACAGGCTTCTTTCAGACCATGGGATCATACCTATACTTTTCTTTGCATTTGTTTGTATCTTTCTCCCTTAAAATCCATTTTCAAATCCATTTCTTTCCCCTTTGTATTTGCAAGAAATCTATTATTGAAAAATGAGCAAGTACCTAAAGTTGACCAATGGACTGCTAGGTGGTAGAGTGGCTAGAGTGCTGGCCCTGGAGTTAAGAAGACTCATCTTTGTGAGTTCAAATCTGGCCTCAGACACTTACTAGCTATGTGACCCTGGGAAAATCACTTAACCCTGTTTGCCTCAGTTTCCTCCTTTGTAAAAGGAGCTGGAGAAGGAAATGACAAACCTCTCCAATATCTGCTGAGAAAATGGGGTCACAATGAATCAGACGTGACTGAGAAACGACTGAACAACAACTGAATGTACTAGGCATTGTGATAAGTGGTTGGGATACAAGTATAATGAAGAAGCAATCTTTATATAAGGAGCTTATATTCTGTCTTGGAGTCAAGAAATATGCTTATATATTCAATAGAAAGAGAATAGATAAATAAAAAGTAGTATGATACAGGATAGTTTGAGAGGGAGATCTCTAGAAGCTGAGGGGACCGGTAAAGGCTTCTTTAGAAGGTGGTGCTTGAACTGAGACTTGAAGGAAAAGAAGTATTCCATGAGTTGGAGGTGAGGAGAGTATACATTCTAGGTACTGAAGACAGCTAATGTAAAGGCAGTAGAGATAGAGGTGGAGTGTTTTGTGTGAGAAACAGAAAAGGACAATTTGGTTGGATCACAGATTGCAAGAGGGGAAAAATGTCCAAATTAGGGCTGGAAAGATGGGTTGGGGCAAGGTGATAAAGGGCTTTAAAAGCTAAATAGAGGAGTTTATATTTCGTTCTAGGAGCAATAGAAAGCCATTGGAGAAGAGGAATAACATGGCTGACCTTGCTTAAGGAAGATCACTTTGGCAGTGGTTGGGGAAGATAGACTGAAGTGGTAAGCAAATTGAGGAAGATACCCATGTAGGCTGTTGGAATAACTAGGTGAGAGGTGATGCAGTCCTTAACTAAACTTGTACTTGTCTGAATGGGGAGAAGGGTTCTCAATTCATTCAAATCTCTTTGAAAGACTACCTCCATCCCCAAGATGGATGTAAGTTAGGCCATTGTTCTTTTTAGAGACATATTTTGTTTGTTTTTAAAAGAAAGGAGTCAAATAAGGCACAGCTTAGGAATCCCCCCTCCTTACTCCAGTCTCTCTCCTACTCGCAATCTTCAAGAAGCAACTGAATGATTCCTTTTTTGTTTGTTTTTGTTTTTATTTATTTTTAGGCAATTGGGGTTAAGTGACTTGCCCAGGGTCACACAGCTAGTAAGTATCAAATGTCTGAGGCCGGATTTGAACTCAGATCCTCCTGACTACAGGGCCTGTGCTCTATCCATTGTGCCACCTAGTTGCCCCATTCTTTTTTTTTTTTTTTTTTGAAAAAGGAATTGTTTTGTTGGCCTAGATAACCACTGAGATCCTTTCCAACTTGGAAATTATTTGACTTATCAAGTGTTTTTTGGCATGTTTTTAGAATTTTTGTTTAAATTATGAACTTAAATATCAACAAACACAAACATTCCAAAATACAAAGAATAAAAATGGGTTAAATATGAAACCATAAAATTTTACATGTAGTTTGTTTATATAAGCCTATATATCTATATCTACACATATATCCATCCATCTGTCTATTTGAAAGTGAAGTATCGGAATTTCTATTGTGCCCCCCCAACTGCTGTTTCTTTTCTCCCATGTATTTTCTTTTTATTTTATTTTATTAATTTATTTTTAGTTTTCAACAATCACTTCATACACTTTTTAAGTTTTAAATTTTTCTCCCTCTCTCTCCCTCCCTTTCCTCCCTCCCCAAAACGGAGTACAATCAGATATAAACTGTATATATAGATTTCTATTAAACATATTTTCACATTAGTTATGTTGTAAGGAAGAATTAGAACCAATAGGAGGAATCACATCTTCTTTGTATTTTCATTCAAAACAAAAAATAGAATCATTGATATTTTTTATTTTATATATATTTTTTTAATTTCTGAAGCCTTGTCGTCTTCCCCACTCAAAGAGCCTTTTATTACAATAAAGAATTTAAAAAAAAAACAGAGGAAGAAAAAAAAAAACAGGAGTTCAGTGAAATTAACTGACACATTGACCAAGTCTCTCATCATATGCCGTGATCACACTCACAGTTCCCTACCTCTACAAAGAAGGGAGGGTGGCACAGTCTTGTATCTCTACTTTGTGACAATCTTAGTATACAGTATTTACTTCAGATTATTCTTCCATCCATGTATATTTTTGCAGTCATTGTTTATATTGTTTTCTTGGTTCTGCTTATTTCACTTTACATCAGTTTGTGTAAGTCTTCCTATATGTCTTCTTTGATTGCTAATTGTTTAGTTGAAGCCTTCTGCTTTAATGAGGCAGATGGACAACTCTTGAAGAGTTTTGTTTAGCCTAGCTTCTTGCTGTGAAGGGAAACATGTAATATGCAAACAATTTTCTGTAAGGCTTTTTTATCAAGGTGGAATTTCTTATTTTAATAATTATCTTGGGAGAATAGAAAGGTAAATAGAAACTCATTATTTAATCTTTAATTGCTCTTTCCTGCTGCCAATATCAATGGAAATCTTAGTTGTGACACATTTGGAGTTCCTATAATTATAAGAGAAAGAAAAAATGTGCTTCCCAGTGTGTGTGTGTGTGTGTGTGTTTTGGTGGGGGGAGGGCAGCTAGGTGGGCCAGTGAATAGAGTGTTGGGCTGAAGTCAGAAAGACTCATCTTCCTGAATTCAAGTCTGGCCTCAGACACTTACTAGCTATGTGACCCTGTCACGTATGTGACCCAAGTCACTTCATCCTATTTGCCTCAGTTTTCTCATCTGTAAAATGAGCTGGAGAAGGAAATAGCAAACTATTCTAGTGTATTTGCCAAGAAAACCCCAAATAGGGTCACAAATTGTTGGAAACAACTCAACAACAACAAATTTTTGTTTTTTTCCTTCTAGAGTTGATGACTAAATACAAGTATCACTAGCAAAATCCAAATTTTGACACTAACTTTGAGTACCCAATAACAATAATCACATTAGAAATTACTTTTAAATATGATAAAGTATAATTTATTTTTTTACTATATATGGCTGAAGTTTAAATATCTTAAATCTTGATCTGTGTTGGAGTCAGAAGATCTGAATTCAAATCCTGATTCCGAACTCTGTGACCTTGGGTAGGATACTTAATCTCTCTAGGCCTAGATAAATTTCCCCATCAGAAGACTATTGGATTTGATAACCTCTGGCCTTTCTTCTGGCTCTTAATATATGATCCTGTGAAATGATATTTTAAATGATATTTAAAATTTTAATGCTGGAATTTCCTAACTCATTACTTGAGGATCAATTCTACTCTTTGGTGGTAACGTAGGAAAGTTAGAAGTTTATATAGTGCTTTGGGAAACATATCAGCTAGAGCTGAAGTTGTCATATCACAATATAAATTAGAAATGTCTAGTAGCATATTCTCAGATGATGAAAAATTTTGCTAATGGTCATGAAGCACTGGTCCTGGTATGTTGATTATGGATTCAGACCTTGTTCCATTAACCATATTGGGAACTTCGCCAGAATTCTTTGAAGGTCAAAAGACCACTGAACAGGCTAATACTAGAAAGTGGATTCCTCCCACCCCAACTCCTTTCTCTTATAATGAGGAGATAATAGATTTGACAAAAATTTCTTTCAGGACATGAGGATGATCATCTCTTTAATTTAAGTCTCTCCATCCTCCCTTGACCCTTTAATATATCAGATTCATCTCTCCCTGGCAAGGAAAATTAGTCTTTCCAATTGGGCCTCTCTTGGAGTGGGATGGTGCCAAGCTGTCTCAATTTCCCTCCACTTCAACTTCACCCTAGGGAATTGGGTGGAGCAATATATATCCCATCACAATCTGGGGTACATAGCTCTAAGAGCCTGAAAAAATAATTTTAAAAGCCATTTTGAGGCCTGGGAGCACTAAAGAGCATGTGAAATCAGGGAAACTATTTTTACATTGCTATAACTTCTCTTTGAAGACCATTTATTGAGACATATGCCAACAGTATGGTATTTTAAGAGTGAGGTGAATAAAACCTTATACAAATGCAGCATTTGTCTCTCTATTTTTCCTTCTCTCAACCTAACCACACCTAAGTAAAATTTAGGATATAAAACTCCTGTTTATACCTGGTTGGCTTGTTAGAGAAATACCCTTTAAAAGACCTGTGGTGCTTCAGAGTACTGCCATACCAAGTTAAAAGGAACAACGAGCATATATACTTAAAAAAAAAAAAAAAGTGTGGAATCAGTAGGGGGAAAGAAAATATTAATGTACAAATTAATTTAAAATTGAAACTCGGCTTTTAAATTTGATGCTTGATAATATGGCAGTTTTCATGGGTTAGCAAATATATTGCCTACTCAGCAACACAGTGGGTTTTGCTGAAAGGTACTAGTGTATGTATGCTTAGGTAATTAATACTGTTATACCATTTTTCACCAAGGAATAATCATTTGAGAAAAGGTAAAAGGAGAAGTACCCTCCCCCCCAATTTTGAAGTAAAGAAATCTAGGTCAATCAGTTAAACGATCACTGACCATTTTTTAAGGGCCTACTGTGTGTTACTGAATATATAAACACAAAGAATGGAACAGTCTTTGTTTTCAAGGAGCTCATATTCTTTTGAGGTCAAGATTTTATTTGTGAAGTTTCTGTCCAGAAATTTTTTTTTCATTAAATCAGAGTGCTATTAAGATGTTAATACACAATGATATATGCTGAAGTAGAGAAAGGTCTTTAGAACTGAATGAAAGATGCTTGTGAGAATAAATTTAATAATACCCTCTATGTGAAGTATATTAGGTCGTTAGTTGAGTGCTAGATAAGTATCACATTGTTAGTATAATTGTCATTGTCATTTTGGCTTATTATTGAGAGTGAAAGTAAGTTGTACTCAAAGTGATGTAGTATATTAATTGTATTATAAGCCAATAGTCTGTTTTGGGGGGAATAGCACAGTGTAGAGTGTAGAGAGGTAGTCCTGGAGTTAGGTGGGTTCACATCTCTCCTTTGAATCTTTCTAGGAATGTGACTGTGGGTAAGCCACTTCTCCTTCTAAGCCTTAGTTTCCTCCTCTGCAAAATGGGGATAATATCTGGAGTAACTACTTCTCAGGTTGTTCTCAAATGATATAATGTAGGTAAAACTCTATATAAATTAGATATTTTTATCATTAGAGGATCGGTTGGGGTAGAGATCCAGAATATTCACTGACATAGTTCCTTATAAGTGAGTGATGCTTAGTAACTATTTGTTAAGTTAAATTAAATTGAAATAGGTTTACAAGAAGTCTAACTTGCTTCCAAGTTGAAAGTTAGTATGCATTTTCATCGGGAGATATGGGAAGGGACAAGGCTCACATTTTAAAGTACAAGCAGTTTTTTGTTTTTATTTTTTTAAGGATGAAATTAAATCCTCAGTGGAGATAAATTCATTGTTTTCTAAGCCTTGTGTTTTTTAGCCAAAAACACCTTTAAAGAACTGGTAACATGGTGACAGTGAAAAAAATGCCAATGATCTAAGAGGCTATGAAATCTGTGGATGCTATTAATCAAGAGTTGACCTCATCTTTCATGTAGTAACAAGAGAACATGAAGTACTTTTTGTTTTGGCAAGCCATATATTCTCAATAAAAATGGTATTTTATTGGAGTGAAAAATGCCAATGATGTTTACTCAGATGGCCAAACCACAGAACAGTAGTTGTGAAGCTATAGATTTTACCTCATGCGTTAAAGTAAAAGATTAGTCCATACCACCTATGTGCTATTTTTGACGTATTTTTCTGGTCAAGTGTCCATCATTATTCAGAATTTGCATCAATTAATTTGGATGTGATATGTCCTATCTTATTTTTAAAGGGGGGAAAAGGTACCCCATAGTAACATCATTTTTACCTCTATATTCATATAGGAAATTATCAATGGACTCATGTCAATCAGGAAAGATGATCTCCATTGATGTGCCCCCAAGAGATTTGTGCTATTTAACATTTCAGTTAGTGAATTGGATAAAGATAGAAATGGCATGCTTATTGAATTTACAGAGGACACATTGCTGAAGAGAGAGCTATCACATTACTTAACAGTCAAGATTAAAAAAAAAGACTAGAACATGGGGACAAATAGAATGAGATGACTTTTAATGGAGATAAATGAAAAGTCTTAACACTTGGATTAAAACTTTAAAATATAAAAGTGTAAGTTGTGAGAGACATGGCTAGAAAGTAGTTCATCTGAAAAAGATCTAGGGGTTTTGGTGGAACATAAGCTCAATATGACTGCAAGCTCAGTTATGAAAATATGGCAGTCAAGAAAGACAATGCAAGCTTAAGTTACAAAGTGAGTCAGAGTGTCCACGACCAGGGAGGTAATAGTACATTGTGCCTTGCCCTGGGTCAGACTATATCTGTAACATCATTTTCAGTTCTGGGTACCATATTTTATGAAGAACAATGATGTACTGGAGAGCTTCCATTCAGAGGAAGGCAACCAACATGATTAAAAGCTGTAAGCATGAGAATCATTTGAAGGAACTGGAGATATTTAACTTGGAGAAGAAAAGACTTAAGGAGAATATCATTACCTGTCTTAAAGGGTTGGAAGGGTTGTCACGTGGAGGAGGGAATCAGTAGACTTGCTTGGTTTAGCCCCAAGAGGGATGATGGATAGAAATTGCAGAGAAGCAAATTGAGGCCTGAGAGCAGACAATACATGCTTCCTGATAATTAAAGCTATCTCAAAGCAGAATGGAGGTAAGGGATTTCTTCCTCAATGGATGTTTTTTGGCAAAAGCTGTATGACTAATTATCATAAAAGGGAAGCGATAGAAAGGATTCTTGTTCAGGTGTGGGCTGGACTTTGTAACCTCTGACATTCCTTCTAATTCTGAAAGTCTATGATTCGGGGAAATAGTCTCTTACCTGAAAAAGAACAAAAATATGTAAGCTGGTGTTGTAGATGTAGATCTCTAAGGTTCTTTCCAGCTCTAAAATTCCATGATTTTATGATTTCTGCAGAGGAGTAAACCTCATGACTTGCCAACAGGAATTATGAGAATGTTAGAGTTCTGCTATCTTAAGCCAGTCCTATACTAATTTATGCTTTTTTTAGCCTTTGGATGTGAGCCCACTGGCCAGGGGCTTTGTCTAATTCTAGGTTCTATGTAAGGCAGAGCAGGTTGGTGTCTGACTAGGGCATAATTGTGCACTATATTTTTACTTTACTTTACTTTACTTTACTTTTACTTTACTAAAGTTAGCTTTTTTGCCAGATGATTACAGAATCTTTTCTGTTGTTCAGTCTAGCCTGACTCTTTGTGACCCCATTTGAGGTTTTCTTGGCAAAGATACTGGAGTGGTTTGCCATTTTCTTTTCCAGCTCATTTGACAAATGAGGAAACTGAGGTAAACAGGGTTAAGTGACTTGCCATGGGGCTTACATCTAATAAGTGTCTGGTAAATTAATAATTAAAATAGCTATGGGAGAATTATATATGTGGCTTACTCTATTTTTTATGGATACAAAAATGTATACTATACTGAAGATTTAAGTAAATTATTTGCTTACATTTGTGTAATGCTTCCCTTGCCCATTTAAATTTTTAACAATGTTATTGATAGCTTTTGGTTTTATGTCACTGTCATTTTCAAATCTATTTCTTTTACTGTTCCATGTCTACAGTCATACCTTATGACAATGAATAAAATTAGAAAGGGAAAAAGAATCAGCAAAATTAATCAACACATCAGCTGAGTCCAACATTATCTGTAGTTATCTATACACAAAGTAGAATGAGGGGACTTACATTCCCTTATCTCTTCTTTGGGGCCAAGCTTGGTTTTAATAATTAAACAACATTCAGTTTTGATGTTATTGTTGTTCTTTCCATTTCCAGTGTTGTAATCATTGATTGTATTGTTTTCCTACCTTAGCATTCTTCGCTTTCTATCATTTCACACAAGTCTCCCTGTACTTCTTTGTAATTTTAATATTTTGTTATTCAATAATAATAACATTACTGAGCCATGGCCTGTATCATAGCCATCACTCAATATATAGGCATCTGCCTTCTTTCCTGATTTTTACTACTAGAAAAAGTGCTGGTATAAGTATTTTAGTGTATATGTGATATTTCTTTTTATCTTTGACTTCCTTGGAATAAACAGTAATAGTTAGCATTTATGTAGTGCTTCCATGTGCCAGACATTGTGTTAATTGCTTAATAAATAGTATCTCATTTAATCCTCAAAACTCTGGGAGGTCGGTACTGTTATTATCCTCGTTTTATAGTTGAGGAAATTGAGGCAAACAGGTTAAATAACTTGGCCAGGGTCATACAACTAATAAGTATCTGAGACCAGATTTAAACTCAGGTCTTTCTGACTTCAGACCCAGTGCTCTATCCACTGTGTCACCTAGCAGTGGGATCCCTGGGTCAGCAGTTAGGAATATTTTAGTAACTTCCTTAGTATAATTCCAAATTGCCTTCCAGAATAGTTTGGACCAATTCATAGCTCCATTGATAGTGTTTTAGAACGCCTATCTTTCCACAGTGCTCCAACATTGACTATTGTCATCCTTTGTCATCTTTAACATTTTGCTAGCTATAACCACTTTAATTTTATTACTGTTTTTGTCTCTTGTATATGACTAGCTCAAGGAGGCTTCTTTCTTGTTATATTTCTTAAAGGTATACAGATTGGGTGGTTTTTTTCAGATCATATCTGTGGTTAGAATCTTGATATAGCACTGACCATTTTCAGATTGTAGAATTTACCCAAAAGAAATTGGAGATTTTGAGTTACTAGCTGCAGGACTGGAAGTAATAGAGAGGACAGAAAACTACTGATGAGCATTGCACTTTTTGAATGGTTATAATTAGCATTATTAAATTAGATAAGTAGTTCAGCCCTTTCACAGATGAGGAAACTGAGGTCTGTAGAGGAGGTGACTTACCCAAGTTATCCAGTACTTCAAATGCACTTATTATTTATAGAACATTGCTTAGAAATTTCTTTCACATTACATTTTGTTTATTGATGTATATATGTTGAACAACAATATAATACTGATAGATAATCTTTAATTCCTATGAACCCTGAATAAGAAAATCATAGTAGTAATTCAATTGTCTTCCAGAGGAGCACTTCACATATTAAAAGAATATGTAATGATAAAACAAAGCTTTCTGTGTACCACTCATGCATAATACTATTCACTTGTTCCCTTACATGTATGTATGCATACAACTATGCATAATTTGCCAGAATTGTGGTTTAATACAAAGATAAAGGTGTCAAACATAGTGCAACACTCCCAGTGGGCCCAAATCAGATTAATATATAATTGAGAATTATATAACAAAATTAAATAAAACAATAGAACATAGATAATGTTCATATGTGGTTTTCCAAGTCACTATGCAGCCCTCGGGGATCCTTATCTATTATTTACTGAACCCTGTTTCTATTTGATTTTGACACCATTGGTATACTAAGTTAGATAATCCTCCATCTACATTTGCTACTAATTTGATTTTTGATATTGTAACCAGTGTTCATGTGAGGATTGGGAAGTAGAGGGTATGAGGAAAAAGAAATGGAGGATACAGAGTTATGTCCTAGAATTGGTTGGTAAGAGGGTCTAAATTTTCTTCCTCTATGTGAATAATTTTGATGTAGTCCTGGTCCAGAGGTTCCCAAACTTATTTAGCCTGTTGCCCCCTTTAAAAAAAATTACTCAGTGCCCCCCTGAAAATCTTTAATTCTTTAACTTTTTTTTGTGGAAATTTGCATCATTTCAAAAAAATATATAAATTTTAAAAAAATGACGCATCTTAATAATTTATTGTAAATTTGTGGGATTTTTTTCCTGCACTGAAATTTTGATGATACAATATTGCATCATGTAACTGTATAGTATTGTATTGTAAACAGGTCATTACATGTACATATTGCTGGTGATGCATGCTGGACTTCCCAAAAATGCATGACAGGTTTGCCTGCCAACATTTGCTTGTCAAGACCTATTGGCGAATTTGACCACTGATCGGTTATAACTTGCATTTTGTGTGTTCATTTGGAAAATAATGTAATCACTATGACTTTAACTCAGTTACACAATAGATGAAACATGTACAAAAGGTTTTTCAAAATTTTCTTCTTTTCTTTCCTTATGCTTCCACTACCCCTTTATTTTTATTCAGTGCCCCCCAGTTGTACCTGAGGCTACTACTAGAATGGATCATTCCAGCGCCTCCCAGGGGGTGGTATCTCCCATTTTGGGAACCTCTGTGACCTCCTAAATTCTTACTCTAAGTAATTGGATTTTCATTCTAGATTAAAAAGGAAGGGAACAGGCATTTATATAACACCTACTATATGCCAGGCATTGTGCTAAGTGCTTTTAATAAATGTTATCTCATCTGATCCTTACAAGAATTCTGTGAGGTAGGTGATATTTTTATCCCCATTTTACAGGTGAGAAAACTGAAGTTGAGGGACTTGCCCAGGGCCACACAGTTAGTAAGTGAGGTAGGATTTGAATTCAGATCTCCCTGACTCTAGACCCAGCACTCTATCCATGACACCACCAGTTGCCTCCTGGGGTTAGAAGGGAATTTTTGCTGCATAGTTTAGAATGAGAATTTGGGCCCTGATTTCAAAGGTCATCTCATGTCAGAAAAAACAAGACAAAACAAAAAGTAAATAGCGGTGAAAGTATATTGGGAGTATAAGATTTAGCAAATAAATGCCAGCTCAAAACAGGCAAAAAACTCGAGAGGCAAAACTTCTTCCTTTGTGATATCATGCCTCTACCAAGAGGTCAGAATAAATACCCATCAAGCTTCAGCCCTGACATTTTTTTTTGTTTGTTTGTTTTTTAGAGGCAGTCAGGTTAAGTGACTTGCCCAGGGTCCTACAGCTCGTAAATGTCTGAGGTCACATTTGAGCTCAGATACTCCTAGTTCTAGGGCTGCTGCTTTACTGACTACACCACCAGGCTGCCCCCAGTCCTGACATTTCTAGATCAATCAATCTACCCATCAACAAGCATTTATTGTGTATTTGCTGTGTGCTGGTCACTTTTAGACACTGGGCATAAAAAGATGAAAATGAGTCTCTGCCCTCAAGGAACTTATATTCTACCATTCTACCAGTAGAGAAGGAAACTATTGAAAAGTTTCTTTAACTTAATTTCTTTTCCTTATGTGAATAAAATTCAATTTCTTGATATTCTCAGAGGGCCAGTAACAGTGTGATATTTAAAAAAAAATGATTCAGCTATTGTGTTTTATCTAAATTTAAAACAATTCATGGAAAAGGTTTTTCTAAATCTATTTTAGTTTCATTCAACTAGTTTAAAACATGAGATAGATTATTTAAATGTAAGTGTTGCAGGGAACCATGTTTAGTAAATCCGTGAAAGAGAAATTTTCAGTTCTGAAAGTGACCCTTGTAAACTACTTTGTGTGTTCTTCTCCCCTAACTACCTCTTACAGAATGTGAAGGGAGGCCTCTATTTAATGCTTCAGCTAATCTAAAAATATTTAGATGAATATAAAGTTCCATGAAAACTCACACTTTAAAGGGTGGCTTTTTGTAACTGGGGAAAAAAATTATTTATTGAAAAGTCAAACATTCCTAGCTTCTAGTGTTTACATCTTGTGCTTTCCCCCCTCTCTTTGTGTTTCAAAGGTTGATTTATTACTTGACATTCTAGGCTATGACCAGGAGATGGCAGCATGGCCACAGCCATCAGCAGGGATCCCGGCCCTCCTTGGGTCCAGCCTGGAGATGTGGCAACCGACTGAGTCCTTAGTTATAGCAGCAGGTGCTACAGTAGAGTTCATCAGTCTGGGGACACAGGAAACAAATTCAGAACGGAACTATTTAATGCTAATGAATGCTGTAGATTTTTACACATATTTTCCAGTATAATAGCCCCGCCTGTTGTAGAAATGAAATGGTACAAACGCTTTAGTTTAGAGAAATGTGTGTGTGAAACAAAGGGCTTAGGTATATAGCAGAGGCATTTTTAATCTTTCTTTTTTTTTTTTAGTAGTGATTCACTAAGAAATACTAGATGCCTACCCCTTCTTAGCAACACATATTCTAATGGAGATTAATTAGAAAACAGGAATTCAGATTGTACAAATTCATCCAGGAACATAGACTACTGATGTGACTTGCCTGGTCACTAGTTGTTTACAATTAAGAAAGGGCATTAAAATAATAGAGAGGCATCATAGCATCATGGATAGAGGGTCGTCTTGGAACCAAGAAGATTTTGAGTCTGGCCTCTGATACATATTAGCTCGTAGAACCATAGATTTAGGGCTGGAGGGGACTTTAGAGGATATTTTACAGGTATAGAAACTGAAACCTAGAGAGCTAAGTGACTTTCCTAAGGTTATGCCATTAGTAAATGACAGAGGTAAGATTTAAATCCAGGTCCTCTGACTCCACATACAGCGTTCTTTCCCTGTACATTCTGTGTGATTGTGATCAAGTTGTGTAAACTCTCAGTGCCCTGAAAACTGCTTAGGTTATGGTAAACATGCCTATCTGCATTGGTGGAGGTAAAGAGACTTTCCACTCCGAGACTTGCTCACACAGGTGAGAATCCCCTCCCAAAAACAAAAACAAAAACGTCAAGATAGTATTTCTACAGGATATCACTTCTGAGGAATTTTTCTTATTTTAATATTTCAAGTATTCAAGACATGTTAGAACAGGAGAATGAACCTTCCACAAAGTGCCCAAAATTGTAATGTAAAAATGTAATTCAGTCTTGCTCAAAATAGCTTTTGTTACAACATTTACATGTGATATAGAATTCTCTGCCCCCCCCTTATCAGTATGAGAATTTTGATTGATAAACAGAAGAGCTCAAATGAAGAGACAAATCTTTTGAATTCAGATCAGTGACTTACAAGAAAATGAGAAAATGAAGACTTATTTTAAACTATTCATCCCGATATGTGTTTCAGAGAACTATACATATGCATTACTTTGGACAACTTTACTTTATGGTTAAAAAAAGATAATTCAAAGAATTGTTACAGCATTTACCTTTTTTTTTAAAAAAAAAAATCATTGTAAAGTTTATTCAACAGCTTTTCCCCTAACTTCTTTCTTTATACTATAAACTTTTTATTTTTTTACATTAGTCTTAGAATAGTGATTTTTCTTTATGTCTACATTTTATTTTAATGCAAGAATAATCTATGTAAGGAATCCAGTGATTTTTCTTATACCACTTGAAAAAGGTCAACCCTTTACAAAATATTCAGTCCTTTCATAGCTAGAATAAATGTGCTTGATTTGTATTAAACAAAAACATACTTTTGACACTTATTTCAATTAAAAGCTACCAGAGACCCAAAGGTGATCCTGAAATTCAGGCTGCCATTTGGCAGCTTATATCTCTGGCAAGCTATTATATCAGAACTAATGAATAGAGCTTGAATAAATAAAAACCACAAGCTTTTAATTAGAGTGTCATCAGAGCTTACAGAGACTCTACAACAAATATGATTCTCAAAATTTATTTTACTTTCATGTGCCAGCACCTGCAGCTACTCTAAATAGCAAACTAGAGAACTTTGCATAGAATGTCACTTTTCTGGATCTACAAATAGTTTTATAGAGATTTTTTTTAATAGCTTCTTGGTGCCAGTTGTGTGACCAATGATTGGTTACCAGGTTTGACATGACTGATTACCATGACATTTTTATTTTTTGGCGTTTTCATTTAAATCCATTTTGTAAAGTAATAATTTGGCCAGTGGAGAAGTAGAGACTTAGTCAACCATAGTACCTTTTAGAATAGGTTAGAAAACTTGACTGTATTAAGTTCAGAGTTGAGGAGATATAAGTAGGCAGTAGTTCATGTGAAAAAGATCTAGAAAAGGAGAAAGCTGGAATTTGAAAGTGAGCACGGTATAACAAATAAAGAACTGACCTTAATGCCAGAAAGACCTGGGTTCAAGTTTCATCATTGACATATGTTGGCTATGTGACCATAGAGAAATTACTAAACTTTTCTTAACCTTAGTTTCTCATCTGTAAAATATGAGATGGTGTTGTCTGAAGTCCCTTTCAGTGACAAATCTATGATCTTATCCTAAGGAACCTCTAAAGAGGAAGGAAGTTACTTACTCTAAGAAATGAGGATATAGGGACACAGGTACTATCAGGTGACAAATGATCCAATAAGAACACAGATATTTCCTGTTCCTGTTTCACCTGGAAACCTCCCTTTGTGAGGGTTTTATGTGCAAATACATGGTCAATTTTTGTAAAGGTGCCATGCAGTGTTGAAAAATATATATACTTTTTTCTCTCCTATTCTTTTAGTAATAACCACTGATCTCTCATATTCAAATTTTCTAAAATCCTATTCATGTCCTCTATCTTTTTTTGTTAGATTTGTCAAGGTCTGAGAGGGTACATTGAGGTCTCAAACTATTATTATAGTTTTACTATTTTTCATTTAAGTACCTAGATTCTATGCCATTTGGTGCATATATGTGTATGTGCATGTCTGTATTCATATATGTACTGATTAATTCATTGTCCGTGGTGATAATGTGGTTCCCCTATTTTTTCATTTTATTCAGTTTTTATTATTGCTTTGTTTGAGATTGTAATTGCCACTCTTGACTTTTTGGAGTTTATCTAAAACATAACATATGTTTTAAAACATAACATATGTTCTGGAGCAAACCAGCTCTTTATTTCATTTCTATGCAAATCCTTTCATTTCAAAGTTATCTCTTGTATGCAACATGTGGTTAAATTCTAATATATTCTGTTAACCCCTTCTGTTTTATGGGTGAGTCTATCTCATTCATGGTTATGAGAATTAATTGTGTATTTTCCCCCATCATAAACTATTACATTTTTTCTTCTCTTTGCTCCCATTTTACAAAAACAAACAAACAAACAAACAAATATGGGTGAGAGAAAAAAATACTCAACAGTAGTGATCTGTAAGTGATATGATTGGCTTCCATTCTACTGCCCCTTATCTCTTCCCCTCATCCAATCCTCAATCATGGGCTCTTTATCTTTCTCTCTTTCTTTTTATTCCCGCCCCTCCATGATCCAGTTTCTGAAATCAGAGTTTATCTTCCTTATGACTAATCTTTCCCTTATTCTGCCTCTTATTTCCAACATCTCATCTTCCTAATCCTGCCTATTTTCCTGTAGAATTCAGTGTTTTTCTATACCTAACTCTGTTCAACCTTCCTTTGTCTAGTTCATATGAAAGTGAAGTTGATGTGATTCCTATTCCCACCACCTCTTCCTCCCCATTTGTATAGTTTTCTTCTCACATTCCATGATTACATAAGTTCCACTTCCTTTCTCCCTCTTTTTTCCCTATTGAATTCCTTTTTCTTCCATTTTTTTCTTCTCTTAATATAATTAAAATATAACAAACCCACTTCCAGGACCTTTGCCTTATACGGTTTTTTTTTTTTTTTTTTACCACCCTAGAAGATATTCGGTTTCTAAGGGGGAATACTTGTTTCTTTTCCTTTCTTTAGAATGAAATACTTAATCATAATATCCCTTCTAATTGCTCAAGTGTGTGCACCTTTCTATGTTTCTCTCTTAACTCCTCTGTTTGCATTTCAAAGTGGTTACTTGGCTCTGGTCTTTTCTCCAGGAAAAACTGGAAGTCCTGTGTTTCATTAAAGGTCTATTTTTTTCCTGTGTAGGATTTTACTCATCTTCTGGATAAGTTATTCTTGTTTCTATGCTTTTATCTTTTGTCTTCTTGAATAACATATTATAATCTCTCCTTTCCTTCATGTGGTAGATTCAGCTCTTGTGCGATCCTACCTGTCTTCCGATTTTTTTAACTTATTATTTTTGGCTGCTTGCAGCATCTTTCTTTGATCTGGAAACTTTGGAATTTGGCTAAGATGTTGCTGGGACTATTTATTTTGAGATTTTCTTCAGGAGGTGATGGGTTCTTTTTTATTTTTACTTTTCTTCCTGAGTCTAATAGGTCTGTGGAGTTTTCATTCTTGAGTTTTTGAAATACAGTACATAGTTATTTTTAGTGCTAGTATTTTCAGGTTGTTGGGTCTTAGGTTCTCTCTTATTGACCTGTTTTAAAGGTAAATTATTTTTTATAAGAAACATTTTGACTTTTCTTCTATGTTTTCAGTTTTTTAATTGTTTTCTAATATATCTTGCTGTCCAATGGAATTTTTATACATGTTTAGTTTAATCATTTAGTTTTGTTTCTGTTTAGTCTATTTTCAAGTCATCTTTTACTTGGTTAAGACTTTATATCTTGTTTTCTAAGTTGTTTGTTTTCTTCTAATTCTTTCCTCAGACCAAGGGCCCCCAAGGGCAATCTTTTGAGTCATAAACCCTCTTTGGCAGCCTGGTAAAGCCTGTAGATCCTTCTATGTTTGGATTACAAAGGAAACCAATTTTATTGAAATACAGTTGTCAAAATAGATTAAACAAGTTCAGAGATCCAGTTTAAGAATACCTACCCTCTTTTTTCTTTACCCTTCTTTTTTCCCCTGAGAGTTCTCATTTCATTTATAATATTTTGGTTCGTTTCAATTTGACAAGCATTTATTGAGTACTTATTGCCAGGTGCTGTGTTAAATGCAGCAGAATGCAAATATAAGCACAAGGAAAAATAGTTCCTACCCTTAGGCTGCTTACATTCCCCTTGGGGAAGACAACACGTAAAAGGAAGCTGTAAAGGGGTATGAGGAGACAAAAACAACATGGAAAAATGTGGTTGGGGATGAAATAAAAGAGGCCAAAAACTTTTAGGCTATTCAGAAGCCTAAGGCTTATATGTGATAAGTCTTTTCTTCAGGCAGACTCAGAGGGCTTTGAGTATGGCAAGAACAGCAACATCATTAAAAAATGAATTTGACTATATCTTGACAGACAGGAAATTAGTGGTTATAGATGTAAGGGTAGTTTGAGAATTAGCAATCTGTGTGCAGTCTAATCATTGAGTTATTAGAGCAAAGGTCAAAATAAATATCAAATCAGAAGAAAAAAAGAAAGAGGAATTGTATGTGGTTACAGCACCTCCAACCCACAGTTTTCATATGAGTTTTTAACTTCAAGGAACATACTATCACCATTTCTTAGAGAAGTTTAACCAATACAAAGGTCACCACAAGGAAAATCCTAAAGTTCACAAAACCACCTTTGGCATAAAACACAATCTTCTTGTCAAGGAGAAAAACATTGGAGCCAAGGGTAACAATGTTTTAGAGTAAAAACTCATTTATGTAAGTCATCATGGAGGATGATAATGGAAGCCTAGTAATAGTATTACCTTACAAAACTATGATAAGCAGTTGAGGAGAAAACAAGACTGAAGAGAACTTAGCACAAAATCCATCTAAGCTAGATCACTTCAAGACCATTTGTAAATGGGGCAGGTAGGTGGCACAGTGGACAGAGCACTAGCCCAGGAGTCAGGAAGACCTGAGTTCAAATATAGCCTCAGACACTTGACACTTACTAGCTGTGTGACCCTGGGTACTAAGTCATTTAACCCTTATTGCTTTTTAAAAAAAATCATTTTAAATGAAACTTAAAGGATGGCCACAACCATGTGAAAAGGAACAGATAGTGAGCATTTTAGAGTGATTCCTTTTTACTGATGTTAGTTGATCAACTATATTGGGACTCCTCTGCCTCAGTCCCCAATGTTCTGTGTGAAGAAGGAGCAAAGATACAAAGATCACAGATTTAGAGCTGGAAGAGATCTTAGAGGCATCTTGTATAACCCTTTCATTTGACAGATAAGGAAGCTAAGCCCCAGAGTGGTTGGTTGACTTACCCAATATCACGTATTTAGTAAGTCAGAAATGGTGTTTAAAACCACATTTTCTGAATCTAAGTCCAGCACACTCCCCACTGTACTGTTTCCAAGTAGATGACATTGGGAAGAACAGCTGGACCTGCTCATCCACCCATACACACCTGAATAAATCCATAAGACTTCCTTGCCGGAGGTGATACAATTAAGCTAGAAGAGGCAGCGTGGTATAATGGAAATTGGACATGGAGTCAAAATAGCCCTGATTTCAAATCCTGCCTTTGGAATTTGCTAACTGTTGTGACCATAAGCAAGTCATCTAACCTCTCTCTGAGTCTCAGTCTCATCATTTATAAAACGGGGGTAATATCTGTAATATCTACTTCCCAAAGTTGTAGTGAGGATCAAACAAAATAATATACTTCACAAAGCAATTAAACTCTAAATAAACATCAGTTACCATAATGATTGATTTTTTGGACTAAGGCAAGTGAAAAGACATCAGCAAATACCTACCCAAGTTATCCTTGATGAGAGGGAAGATGGGAAGTTTTTGCAGACTATTTTCTAGAGCAGACCACATTTTTATAGTCACACAACTTCTCTACTATGAGAGGTGGTTACATTTTCCTCTATATCTGTATATCTACTTATAGATATAAATGTGTATATGCGCACATATATACATATACATATCTATCTATCATGGTTTTAAAGGTGCCCTTCAAATAATATTTCTTACACACATGCTATAGTTTTTGGCAGAAGGAAAGAGAGGTAATGGTATCTAGGAGTCCACTAAATGTTGAATTTAAAACAATCCTAAAATAGGAAAACATATTTACATAAGATTATTACAGTATCATGGAAGATGTCCCTTGGAGGAAGGATTCCCTAATGAGGAGGAGGTTATTGAATGAATGAAAAAACATATATTGAGAGTCTATGAAGTGCAAAGCTCTCTACTGAAGTTTGGGTTGTTGTTGTTTGTTGTTGTTTGTCCTTCATTCTGGAAGAGGACTATGACATCATGGAGGTGATGCCATGACATGCAAATGAATTGGATTTAAGTGAGGGAGGGCTGTGCAAAGTCACCAGCCTCACTTTCTCCTCTGGAGCCATTTGGGTCCAAAAGTGTGGGGATACAAACAGAAAAGCAGATAAATCCTGTTCTCAAGGAGCTCATATTCTAATGGGGGAGACAATATATATAGGCGGGTTCTATTACAGCGTGATTAGAAAGGTCCCATGGCCCCTAGGGTACAGTGACAGAGTGGATGGTAATGCATCTTCTTTTATATCATTTCCAGTGATAAAATTATATCTGCTTCTGATTGAGAACAATTTAATGGTACCAAGCACTTTGGTGTTGAAAACCTTCTTTTTTTCCCCCTGTGTCTTCAGTAGCTTTGGTTGATGAAGGGGCGGGGACTTCAGCACCTGGAGAAATAATTACTAGAGATTGTTTCCCAGGATGATTGCTGCAGAGGCTGGGAGTGGGGGGAGGAGGAAGGAGGCACTAGCATTTCTGGGGCTCTTGGGCTTAACTGCCTGTGAATGGCAGTTATTCAGTGATTGCTATTGGTGGTGGTGAGGAAAGTGGGCCCCTTCCTATAGTAATTACTCTTGTAAATGATAGCTGTAGAGTCCAGTCTGGAAGCAGGGCTGGTGGTACAGAAGATACCACTATACTTAGGTTCTCGGGTTAGGGGTCCTTTGCTATCTCCATCAAGATCTGAAAGATGGTTTTGGCCAAAGTGGTGGCAATGGCTTGAAGAGCCTGGCACATGCTACCTCCTATCTGTCCCTCAGGGCAATTTGCTGCTTCATCTAAGCTCCTCAAATGCTCCAGTTTTCAAATGTCATTGTACTAATTGCATCACACTCCCCTTCTCAGTGAAACCTTCAGCAGTGTGAAAAAGATTGGATTAACTGACCACAATGGAAAGAACAAAGTAGAGGAAAGTATATTGCCTGGGCCAAGGTCTAGCTGGAGAGGCAGTCTGTTGAATTAGTTTGTCAAGATACATAGCAGAAACTTTCACAGAGAATGTCATGTACCATTTTGTTTATTTCTATGCCATTCATAGAACTAGGGAATTTTCAAGCTTAAAATGGAATGTATTTAAAAAGCCAAAATTTAACATGAAAATATTAAAAGTGAAAAGCGTATCCTTTTGGAAAGTGTTTGCCTGCTGCATGTTTGCTATTTATGTATTAAAGTAGCTTTCTCCTGAGGGATAAATGTGCTTTTTTGGATGTAGTGATCAGGGGGTTATCTCCATTCAATGTATTAACTGCACATATTTATGTCACTCACCTCTAGTACAGAACAGTTTGCAATAAAAAGCAAAGAGAATGGCATACTATTTATAAATAACATCACACTGACTACAAAGGTCCCTGGATCATAGCCACTTTGCTATATACAACCTGCCAGGCTACAGGAAACCCATCTAACAGATTCCTCATTCTGCCATTTTCAATTTCTGTGGCAACCCTTATTGGCTTCTTGAAGGACAGTATTTCTTTTTTTGCTGAGATCCATGTGGTGCAGGGCAAAGTGGAAGCAGCTAGTTGGTGATAGTGCCAGACTTGGTGTGAGGAAGGCGTAAGTTATAATCCTGCTTCATATACTTACTAACTATGTGATCGTGGGCAAGTCTTTTAAACACATTCAGTGTTAGTTTCCTCATCTGTAAAATGGGAATAATAATTGTACATACCTTATGGAGTTGTGAGGATCAAATCAAATGAGGCAATATGTCAAGCACTTTGCAAACTTTAAAGTGATATATAAGTATTAGAAATCACAGGGAATGTTGTATGATTGTATGCTGTTTAAGTAATACTGGTTCTTTTCATCTTACTAAAGGATTAGTTTGATTCGGAATGGAGAGGTGAAGTAGAACAGAGTGGGCAAGGAAAAGGGTCCCCTGGTTAAAATAATCAATCTCCCTTTGAGCCTGTCAGGGATCACATCTGAACTGTGGAGAAATTTCATCATTATTACCCTTAGCTATGCTTGAAATGAAATGATAAAACAGGATTACCAACAATAAGGCCCCGCACCACTGCCCATTCAGTGGCATCAAAGAGATGCAACTCTGAAAGGGAGGGCCTTTGGGGATGAGGCATAATAGAAGCCCCCTAAGCAGCTGCTGGATAGCATGGGGTACCTGTGGGTCTGAGAAACAAAAGGACCAGACTGACTTACGACAGCTGTAGAGTGCTGGGAAAGCGCATCAGATGACAGGGTGACCCCACAGTTGGTAACCAGAGACGAAGCGGCTATTTTCGAGAAAAGGTGACATTCAGCCTGTGAGGCAAACCAACAGCGGGCTCTACAGACAGCAGCTCTGGCGGCAAACCAAAACACCCTTCATTGCATGGAAAGAATTGTCGGTCGTGCATAAATCTTTCAGCTGCATTTGTGCTTGTGGTTAGCAAAGCCATCTCTGTGTATAAAGAATATATATGTATACATAGAATGGTTGGTTATGCATCAATCTTTTAGCTGCATTTGTGCTTATGGTTAGCAAAGACTTCTTTGTATATAAAGAATATATATGAATGTGAACATCCGTGACCTGTCAACTCAATATAGCAGTCAATACTGAGCCTTGTGCTTAATAAAGATTTGTGGAATGAACAAATGGATGAAAAATTCACCAACAGTTAGCTGGTTAGAAGATTCGACCTTTACTGATACTTCTGTTCATAACCTAGTGTTTTATTTAACTGATGCCTGCTATCTTAATTAGGAAAAAGGATCTCTATTAGGGAATATGTATTGGATCTGTGATTTCATTGGTATAAGAATTTCTCGATCATGAGAAGGAAAATCCCTCTACCAGTACAGGTCAGAACTTTCTTTGAAACTTATAGTTTTAGAGAGGTGCCTAGATATTGAGAGTTTAAGTAACTCGCAAAAGGTCACATAGCGGAAGTTGTCAGTGGCAGGATTTGAACCCAAGGCTTTCTGGCTTTGAACCTTGTTTGTTATCTCTTTAGCACTAATAGCATGTAGGAAATAGTGTTCTTTGAGCAAGGCCAAAATGAATCACATATGTGTTTCACTTGTGTTAATTTTTTTGACATATTAACAATCCCTGATGTTGACACAGTATATTAATTTACTATTCATTGCTGCATATTTGCCGAGGCACAATATATTATGGAAGGTGCTGTGCTAAATGTTCAGTCAAAGCACATTAATGATGTTTTGTGTCTGATTTGAGACACTGGTTTGTGTCTTAGGTGGGTGACTGACTTTCTTTGGCCAATATTTGGCTCTCGTAGACTTGATCGACAAGGTCAGAAAAGAGTATGGATGATGACTCAGTGAAGTGTCTTTACCATGATCAGAAAAACAGTTCTAAGCACATGTCCCCCTGATGATGAAGCATCATCTTCACATGTGAAAAAAGACAACACAATGTCTTGTATGTGTTATATACCAGACTAAGTGAATGGGGAATATTACTTGCCCAGACTTTTAAAAGCCACACTCTATGTGCCATCCTAAAAAAATGAAATAGAAGGGGAAAAAAAGTGGGAAAAATGTGTTCCAGGAACTAAGTTGGATCCATATGTAAGTGTAGTTGAAACATTAGGATTGGGATTAAAAATGAACTCGTATATAGCATACTTTACATACTATATAATAAAAGGCTGCAATCTGATATGCCACACATCTCCATTAACCTCTGACATTGAATTTGTTCTATTCTGATTATTTTTTCATTGATACAAGTGTTTGGAGAGGAATTAAAGAGTTTTCCTTCACAAATGTTTTGTTTGATTTACAACATTTTGGGCCCAGTATTCCCGCTTAGAATACTTTACTGCCGAAATCTTTAAATAAAACATTGGTTGAATTCCCATAGGCCAATGTACATCCATTCTATGTTTAGCTCTTTGTTCAGACTTATTATTTCAGCCTCCAAAATGTGTTTTTACTAACATAATAGTGTGATAAATGCAAGAAGTGTGTGCACAGCTTAAAACATTTGGAAATGGTTCTGCTAGAAGCTTTTCCTCTAGGCAGTTTATTTTCTATATAAAGGTATACTGTGTTCTCCTCTCTGCTGTCCCATGGGCTTCTGAAGGGTGGGGGTGAACACTACAAATTCTAGTTTTCTACTTAAGCTGCAGATAGTTTTTAATCCTTGATTAGCTCTTTGTGTTCACAACTGTCTTCCTATTTACCTGTGCATATTCGTATCTATTTTGCTTTAATTCTTTGCAAATTCTTATGGTTTGGCAAGGACCAAGGTTTTTTTTTTTTCTGAATTAATAAAATTCAGTCCTACTAATAGAGTGCTTTAGATGCTTTTTCAGTAGCGTCAAAAAATACAAATTTGAAAGCAATTTGTGAAACATTGATGGGAATCATCTTGGATGTGCCTTCACCCTATTTTTGGTGTGACTGTGTCCTCCATTCTTCATTTACTGACTTAAAGCCTCAGTACCTAGGGCTTCCCTTTAAAGAGATTATCTTGGGTGGGAATGGGGACAGTACTAAAAGCTTAGCCTCAGGAACCCCTCAGAGGGTTTCTTTTTTGTTGGTGTCTATGAAGACAGAAGGGATGCCATTCCAGTGGATCCAGGAAGATGCCGTTTAGAAAGTAAGGACGTTCTAAGGGAGGTTGTCTAATGCTTAGCTGTAAATTTTAATTCCTTTCTCCCTTTGAGTGTTTCTTTACATCTTCAGTGAGTCATCCTAATAGCCTAGAACATTGCTCCATGTTTTTGATATTTGTTACACTATCAAAATAGTCTCTCTCTCTGTACTGGGAGGAAATAAACTGAAGTATTAACACCCTCCCCTATATGTTCTCTCCAAAATGCTGGAGGTAAGAAGCTTGGGTGTTAGCACCTCCTTACATGTTGCCAAGATGGAGGATGCATCTGGACACTCAGATTGCTTCCTCTTTTTCCTCCTTCTTGATTCTCATTCCCAGAATTTTCCAGAACAATTCCATGAGGCTTCATATACAATTCTTGACCCCAGCAGCCGATAGGATCCTGGGAAAGCATCAGTATCTCCATGGCCACCCTGATGCAGGGTCAGATTCTGATGGAGAGTTACAATAACATTGGATGTTTCAGCAGACTGATATTAGGAGGAGTCTTAGCACCCCTTCCATCATAGTACATGGAGAGCTGCCAAATTTGTATCATCCTGGCACAGAAAAGACCTTGGAGTTTTGAAAGCAATGTCAGTATGATGCAGGTTTTGGTAAATGCTTTCCAAAGCTAAAACTAAAAAATCTTAGCACCTATAGCAAATTTATTCAGGGATGAAGGGAAGGTCTAGGTAGTCTTCAGGAGAAATAATCTTATCCTGGCTACAGTTGTGCTGGAAGAAGGGGCAAATCATCTCCATCTTCTGCTTTCCCAACTTCTGCTGGTCTGTAACCTCACTTCTTCACCCACTCCTGGGATTCAGCTTCCTACCTACTTTCCATGAAGGTACAGACAATGGATTCAAGGCATGGGAACAGAAGTCTCCGAAGAGCTGTAGGGAGGAAGCATGCTTCTCAGGTACTGGACCCTGGATAAGAGCTACTATTTTCAAATTATGGCTGTGATCCCAGCAATCTGGAAAGTACAGACCAAGAAATGAACTGCTATTTGAGGACCAGTCAACCTAAGTTTGGAGAAGGTTATCACTAGAAATTTGGCCACCGGTTGATGACTTCTTTTGGCCACAGCAATTCATGAAACCATTTAGTAGGGTACTCAAGGGCTTGCTTGCAATTTGCAGCAGCAACAAGCACACTATCATAGGTCTTTTAAGATACTGATGTAAAGACAAGCCTGAAGAATGGGCTTTATGGTACACCATTTCCAGTCACTCTTTGCCTAACATTTGTTCATGGGGTCATGACCAAGAATATCAATATCACAAAACAAGTAATCACCATAATAAACAATTAGCATGTCCTCATTCAGGTAATAATATATACATCAGAAGCATTTTAGAACACGATGATACCCAAAATAATCAATATGTCTTTATCTTCAATAAGAGAAGAATGGGTAATTTGGAACAAGTTTTGATGGGGGTATAATTTGAAATAGGTGTCAGTCTTCAGGTAGATAAATATTTTCTTCTTCATGCCTTCATTCCGAATACTCCATCCTGAGACAACAAAACTGGATATTTATCATTGAAACTCTTGTGCTAAGCTTTTCCTTCTTTTGATAAATGTGGCCTCCTGAAAGAGTTGCTTTACTCAAGCCTGAAGCCAGAGTTCTTTTGGTCCTTTTTCTCAGAGAAAAATAAATAGATTTTTGGGAAAAAATATTGTCAACTTCTTAATCCTTCCTTTTCCGTCTTCTTTTCCCTGAGTAATACCATACCTATTTTAATCTTTAGGGATACATTGCTCATTTTTAAAATAGCATTAAATGTTCCAAATGTACATTTGGTGTGTATATGTGCATGTGTGTGTGTGTATGTACATATATGCATATGTCTATTTTTGTATAAAAATATGTATGCATATTTATAAACATATATATGCAGTATATGTGTTGTGTATGAATAATTAATATATGTGAACAATTAATCATTTGTGGATTCACCACTCAAAGTACCCACCAAGCTCCCATGCTTTCCCTTTCCCAGTACTTTCTTTACTGAAAAGAAATCTGGACTGTTAGTATTAGTGGACTGATATCTTAAATAATCATCAAGATTATAAATCACTTATTTTCAAATCCCTAATTTCATTATTATTGAAATAAAGATAGAAAAACTTGTTTATAAAATTCTGAAAATTTAATAGAGATCAAATGAGATTATATATTTATGTGCAAAACTTTGAAAACTTAAAGCACTATATAAATGGAAATTATTACTATTATTATTATTAATTCTTCTTATGATGATGATTCTACATCCAATAGTCACTCAGCAAAGGTCATTTAGTGATGATAATAAATGCATCATCTGTATCAACACAAAGCATTATTATAACCTCATAGAAAAGAGTCAAGGAGACTTAGTCTTTAGAAAAAAAAAAGATTGGCACAGTATTTGAGTAGTGTGCTTACATTGAAAAAGTATTTGGATTGATTTCAGGAGACCTGAGTGCTAGTCTCTGCTCTTCCAGATAAGTATGGTCTTGAGGAAATAAGTCTGGAATTTAGTTTTCCTGATTTTCTTTTTAATGGTGTTAAGGCAGTTAGGTGGTAGGATAAATAGAATGTTGAACCTGGAGTTCAAATCCCACCTCGGACACTTCTAGCTGAGTGACCTCCAGCAAGTTTCTTAACCTTTGTTTGTCTCAGTTTTCCCATCTGTAAAATGGGGGTAATAATAGCACCTACCTTTCAGGATTGTTGTGAAGATCAAATTATATAATATTAATAAAGTGCTTTCTAAAGTTTAAAGTAGTATATTAATGTTAACTGGTATTGATTTTTAAAATATCACCTAGATTTCTAAATATGTTCCTTTTTACTTCTCTACCCATAGAATCATTCCCATTATAGTGAATAAAAAATAGAGGGAAAAAAAAAAAGGATTCATCAAAACCAACCAAAACATCAACCTAGCAGTACTGAGAGCATATGCAGTACTCCATACTCATAGTCTTTCACCTCTGTAAAGATGGGAGAAAGGTTCATTTTTTTTTTCATTTCTTTTGCAGGGTTGTGCTTGATCATTATAATTACATAGGATCCACTTCTTTTTTTATGGTTGTTGTCATTCTTTTCATTTGCATCGTTGTCATCATCATTGTACATATTGTTTTCTTGGTTCTGCACACTTCACTTTGTACCACATCACATAAGTCTTCACATACTTCTCTGTAATCTTCAAATTCATTGCTTCTTACATTAAAATCATGCACCACAATTTGTTTAGCCATTCCCCAGTTGTGGGGCAGCTAGGTGGTATAGTTGATAGAGTGCCAGGCCTGAGGTCAGCAAGACTCTGGCCTCGGACACTTACTAGCTATGTGATCCAAGGCAAATTACTTAATGTTGTTTGCCTCAGTTTGCTCATCTTCAAATGGGCTGGAGAAGGAAATAGCAAAACCACTCCAGTATTTTTGCCAAGAAAACCCCAAATAGGGTCACCAAGAGTCAGATATGATTGAAATGACTGAACAACAACAAAAAACAATGAAATCACAGGTCTAGACCCCATCTCTACAAAAATTATGGCTATGCATATTTTGGTCTATTTTTTTTCTACCTTTTTAGTTTTCATCATTTTTAAGATTTAGTTTCCTCACATATAAAACAGGAAGAATACCATTTGCAATATAATACTCCTTCCAGAGTTATTTTGGGAAAGCACTTAGCAAACCCTAAAATTCCAGAGAACATGGGAAGAATGTATTATATACAAAAGAACATATTCCTAGTGTGTCAGATTGCCTTTGTGGTAAGTTTTCTATGATTATCATGCTAAACTCTCCTCACTTATGCTCAGTGTTCTGTTTCTAATAACATATTCTGCCCACAACTTTAAGCAATCAGAGGAGATATTGTTAAAGAGCATTCTTTTAAAAAAAAATTTTGTCACCTACATTTCTCATCATAGCTTTCCCCTTCCATCTCTGGGAAAAGCATCCTTTATAACAAAGACTGGAAAAGAAGGGGGAAAAACAGTTCCATTCGAAGCTGCCCTTCCTGATTCTGACTAGCAATGTGTGCTAGCTTAGTTTTTGGGTGTTTGGAGAATGATGGGACCCCTAGCTACTTTTCTGTTGTGTTATTCACTGTTTCAGGATTCTTGGGCTTTGAGATGATCAAGTAATTCCCATATTGACTGAGAAGTGCAGTGGACCTGTAAGAAAAGGGAATGATTCCACTCTTGGCTCTGTCTACCTTTAATTCTCCAGTGTAGCAGGTATTTCCTTCTCACTAGGTTTCCCATGAAGGGGATGGGGGAGGGACAGAGCCCTTTCCCTCAATCCAGGCCATATGATGAATTCTCTCATTCGGCAACTAGATCTAGGTGAGATTCAACCTAAGACTCTGGTTGTCTTTTCCAGTTTTTATTTCCTTTAACGAGTAGGTAACCAAACATTGGTCTTGAGATGGACAATTCTGGGCTTGGAGGTGACTTTGTGTGTTCAAGGTGTCTTGAAGTTCCAGGTCCATTGCATGGAGCTGACTGGGAGCGAGGGGAGACTCTGCATCGAAGAAGATGGCCTAGCTCATCTGGCCAGTGGAAATGGACTTTGATGGCAACTGTAGAGTCAAGGTGAAAATGAACAATGCCTATTTCGCAGTCCCAGGAACTGTTTTATGTTCTGGTGAGATTTAAGTATCAACTTCCAGGAGAGTATAGCAGTAGATCTAAATAAAGTTACTGAATCTTATTTTAAGTCTTTCTGTATTTTGTATGTAGGAAAGAAATAACTGTACCACACCTGATTCATATTGTACATGAAGTTCTTTGAGACAATCTTTGAGTACATCATTCCTAGGGAGTAATGATCTGAAGATCATGAGAAAAATCAGCCTAACCTTTCTCATTAGAGGCTATGTTCCTAGGAGGAATGCACCAATTCCAATTGTGAGCAACATTCTAGATTTTAGAAGACTGCTTAGAGGGAGTGTGTTCAGTGTCCTAGATCGTTAGGTCCACAGGTGGGGGAGGGTGAAAAAAAATGAGTGAGGGGAAGGAAAGAATTGGTGAAGATGTAAGCTATCTGCCTTAAGCAATAGGCTTTATTACACTCAGCAGAATTAAATCCTTGTATGTAGAATGTGTTATCACATTTTTTGAAGATGTTTGATCATTAGGCATTCACATACACTAAAAATTAAGATATCTTTGACTAGAAATTCATTGGTTAAGGCATAATAGGACCATTTATGAGCAGTCATGTAAAGCCTATAAGGAAAGAGACAGCACTTCTATGTTCTCATCATGTGAGCCTTCCTCTCTTTCTATCAGCTTTGGCATTTATCAGTAGAGTTGCTAGGCAGCCCAGACCCTAAAACATGCCATCTATTACGTCATCAGAAGCTAACCTATATGGGATTAGTGGCCCATCTGCCTCACCACTACATATGTAACATTGCTCCCTTTTCACCTCTTGCTTAGAGAATAATAACGAGATCAATGCTACCATTGCTATGCAGAAAAGTGTAGCAAATCCAGGCCCATCCCTCTCCCTACCCAGTTCCCAAAAGGTAGCCATCATGGCTGCCAAGAGGATAGAAGAGGTGCTGGCCTCAGGCAGAAGTGTGTAACAGGTGGTTTGCTTTTAACTCCTTCGTGCCTCTCCTTTCTCTTTTCCTCTTCTACCCCTAATCTAAGTGGTCATTGCTGCTTAGGGCCCTAACCACCAAAATAGTTTTTTTCTTTTTCTCCTTCCCCACATCCCAGCATGTGCTGGCAAAAGTTTAACAACTAACTCCCCCAAAACTCAATATATACTTTTAACTTTAATTTGCATTTTTAACATTTTTCCATTACTATCTTAAGTCCACACAACCAACAAAACAATAAATCAAGCCCTGATTTGTAGCATTTGACAATTTCTGAGGTGTAAATACCTACGCTGAAAATTTAACAATCCCTAGCCAGCATAAACTAGCTCCAGCACACCCCTACCAAGATTTCATTCCCTCAGTGTTTAGCCATTAATCCCCCATCATGGAAGCATGTGATCAACTAGCCAAACACTTAATAGATTACTCTTCCTAGTAAAATTTGCATTTTAAAAGAGAATACCTAGAGAGGTAATACCTTAATTTAAAAGGGCTAAATGGAGAAATTTTAGAAACTGAAGAAAAAACCAATTCATTAGCTGAGAAAAATAATTCTGAAGTTGAGGATAATTGAGCAATACACTTCTTTTGTGTTCTTAAAAAATATCTACCACAATGCTGTGTAAATGATAATAATATGATAATAATAATAAATAACATTAACTAGCATTTCTATAGCACTTGAAGGTTTGCAAAGTGCTTTGTAAATATTGTATCATTTTATTCTCACAACAATCTTGAGAGGTAGGTGCTGTTATTACCCTCATTCTCTATGGTCTTTCACATATTACTGACAGTGGCTCAGTAATATAATAATAATATTAGTAATAATAATCTCATCAATAACAATAGTAATTATGTTTATAGTTGACCTTTATATAATGCCTATACAATGTGCCAGGCACCATGCTAAACACTTTACAGATATCTCATTTGATGCTCACAGCAACCCTAGGAGGTAGGCTATTATTACCCCATCTTATAGATGAAGAAACTGAGGCAAACAGAGGTTAAGTGATTTGCCTAGGGTCACATAGTAAGTGTCTGAGAAGAGATTTAAACTCGGGTCTTCTTGATTCCAAGTCTAGCACTCTGTCTACTATTTCACCAAGCTGAATATATTATTTTCTGAATGAATTAAGAAGAGAAGTACTTGTAGACCTCAAGTTTAGGAGCTGGTCACTTATTCCCGCTAGTAATTTGCATTCCCTATGTATATAAAGGAAGCTGTGGTGTAGTGTATTGGGTAGAGACCTGGTCTTGGATACAGGTAGACACTGCCTCTATTACTTGAGCAGATGCTGATCAGAATCGGTAGAGTGAGTTTCCTCACTGGGAGTTCCCTATACCATCACAGGCCCAATACAAAATGTAGGTAAGATGCCCACTATTAATAATCATTACATATTCTCCCTGGTTAAAATCTACCTTTACGAGTGGTAGTTATTGTGTGAGAATGAAGAGAAGTTGAGTGCTTACATCAGGTAGGATGACTTCTTGTAAATTGATCAGCTGAAAGAGAAGGTTTAATCCAACATAAGGAAGATTCCAAGCAATTTTCGGTGAAGTATTACCTCATATGCCACATAAAAATACTTTTAAAATAATAGCCCATTTTAACAGGAAGGTAATGTTTTTAAAGGAGGCACAGTCATAGGGGAGTGATGTAAACAAAGCTTGAGTGGGAAGTTTATACCCTTCTATTGGAAGGTATTTCAGTTTAGATAAAAGATGACTAAGTGGGTTAATTGGCTGACATAGGGAAGAGGTTCTGAAATCTGAATTGTCTTCTGTGTGTGTGGTCTATCCCAACCAGTCCTCCTCTCCATCATCAGTACTCTTCAATTTGATGCAAAAAACACTCCCCCAAACCCAGCATATGGAAATCTTATATGGGGTGTTAAGTGACAGCATCCATCTTACCATCCTCAGATTCTGGTACCAGAATATTCATTGTTTATATTTAAGCCTTCTCATATTATATTGCATACAGCTTATCTTACACTCTTCTAGAGAAGTGTTATTATAAACTAGTATTAAAAAGTATAAGTAATACAAGTTATGTCTGACTCTGCTGCCTTTTTCCTACTCATGTTTTATTCAATCATTTAGTTGTCTCATGTGCCCAAAGAGTGGGATGAACTCTAGTGAATGTTAATTGATGATTTAATGTGCACGTAATGATTTGTGCTTGATTCACACTCATTTTAAAATGGTTTCAGTTGAGCTGCTTTGTAATGACCTCTTTTTTCTTCAGATTCTGAAATTTTTAAAAGGAAACCAAGGGTCAGAAATTAATTGTATCTGCATATTGTAGAATCTTAAAGTTAACTGGGGCCTTGAGTCACTTTATACAAGTTATAACTCTGTGATAGGAGCAATATTCTCTAAGGTATCTACCATATGCGGTAAGTTAATTTTTTTCAAAAAAGGAAGGAAATCACTGGCCCTAGAGTCAGGAGGACCTGAGTACAAATTCGGCCTCAGACACTTGACCCTTACTAACTGTGTGACCCTGGGCAAGTCACTTAACCCCATTGCCTAGCCAAAAAAACAAAACAAAACAAAACAAAACAAAAAACCAAAAAAAATAAAAAGGAAGGAAATCATCATTTTTGAGAATTAATTGGTCCAGAGGACTAAGGTTTCAACTATTAAAGTACCTTCTTGGTCTTAATATAAAAGCCTTGCCCATGAGGAGTCACAGACAAATTAGGCTTGACACAGGTTCTGATCAGGCATGCCACCATGGTAAATGCAGAGACAAGGGATCTGTGCCCAGTTGGACCAATGCTGTATCTTTGCTGAACATTGCTGTCATGCAATTTTAAAATAAACTTCATTATATTAAATATTAGATGGTCAATCAGTATCTTGTTTTATTCTAATTGTGCTGCACCAGACTGAGTCAGGCCTACCCTGGAACAAACTCTATGAAGGAATTCACTGTATATAATAATGTATTATTTTATGTTATGTAATGTAATGTTATGTTATGTTGTTATGTTATATATTGCATATAACTATAAAATATATACTATTATATATGTATATGTATATATACCTATATATACATATGCATACATATATACATGCATACATACATATATATATATATATATATATATAGCATCTACCTCCCAGGGTTATTGTGAGAATCAAATAATATAATATTTGTAAAGTGTTTAGTACAGTGCACGGCACATAGTAAGTGTTTAATAAATATTTGTCTCCTTTCTTCAAAGTAAATGTCCTCTTCTGAGAAACTATTCCTTTGTAATGACTAACTGATGTTAAATGGTTAAATAGACTGGGATGCTAGTCATTGACTCCTAAAAATGTGTTCATGAGAGGTGCACAGTCACTGGGAGCTCAAGCTAGAGAAGTAATCCTCTCTAAAGCCCTGAGAGTACTCTAGATTCCTGGGGTGGGGGTATATAACAAGCTTGGCTTTGGGTAGTGAGCCAGAGTATACTTGATGTGTTTGAATACTTTCAATGGCAAGGAGTTCACTATCTCAAAAACAGCTCCTTCCATTGTTGGTTAGCCTTGGGGGGTGTATGGGATGTTCAGGGAGGACCACCTTAGACATCCATCTTCACTCAACTCTCACCTGTGACTCCAAGAAGTTAGCACTCTGGTAAAACCATTCAACAGACTGACTAAACCAGGTTGAGGGTATCCAACAGGCCTCAAACCTGTTGGTGAGTTAGGGGGATGTCTACCCCAAGCATGTGAAGACTTCTCCCTATGGAATGGGTGGATGAGAACAATTAGTTCCAACAACCATGAAGGTGGATGAAGCAGGTGGTGTAGAGCCCTTAGAGCTTAGTCAGACATTAAAGACGCCAAGGTCATCAACCATACCCTGGGCTATTACTAGTCACCCTGACTTTTGTCTTGCCATTGGACTTTGATGACTCTGGAAGAGAGTGACCGAGGACTTTGTGCAACTCTGCCTCACTTAAATCCAATTTGGGAGGGAGTCAAGACATCACACAGTGATGCCACTGATGCCCTTCAAAATGAAGGAGAAACAAACAACAGCTCTGAGAGGAAATTCTCTCATGTTGAGCTGATATCTGTTGCCTAAAATGAAAAGAGGAATAATTAACTGAGGGGAAAAAAATCTCTGCAGCAAGTTTCTCTGATAAAGGTCTTGTTTCCAAAACATATAAGAAATTAGTTCAGACTTATAATAATAACAGCCATATCCCGATAGATAAATAGTCAAAGCATATAAGAAGCTTTCCTTTGAAAGAAAAAAAAACAATAAATATATGAAACAATTTTCCAAATCACTAATAATTGGAAAAATTCAAATTAAAAGCAACTCTGAGGTTCGAGCTCACACCCATAAAATTGGAAAAGATGACCAAAAAAAAGGGAAGATGACCATTGTTAGAGGGGCTATGTTAAAACAAGCACATTAATTCACAGTTGGTGGAGCAGTGTGAACTAGTGCATTCTGGAAAGCAATCAGGATCTAAGTCCTCGAAGTTACTAAACTGAGTTTTGACCCAGTAATACCACTACTGGTTTTAGCCCCCCCCCCCCAAATATTTTTTAAAAGAGGAAAAGGATGCATATGAAGAAAAATATCTATGGCAGTTCTTTTGTTTTGGTTTGGTTTTTTTGTAGCAGTCAAGAACTCGGAACAAAGGTATGATTATCAAGTAGAAAGTTGATGCACAAAGGTAGCTAGGTGACACAGTGTATAGAGTGATGGACTTGGAGTGAGGAAAACCTGAGTTGAAAACCAACTTCAAACACTTACTACCTGTCTGACCCCAATCAAGTCATGTAACCTGTGTGTCTCAATTTAATAATAATTTTGTGAAACATTTTAAATTTCATGTAATCAAAACATTCCATTTCATACTCTGTACTCCTCTCTATCTCTTATTTGGCCACAAGCTCTTCTATAATATGTAAATCTGACTGGAGCTTTCTTCTTTGCTCCTCTAATTTATGATGTCATCCTTTATATTAACAAGTCATGAACCCATTTGTAGTTTATTTTGGTACACAGGATGAGATATTGGTCTATAGCTCATTTCTATAAGATTGCTTCCCAGTTTCCTCAATGTTTTTTATCAAATAATTCTTGCCTCATAGCTGGGATCATTGGGCTTATCAAGTACTATAACTATATTTGTTTTATTCTGTATGTTGTATAACTAATTTGTTTGATGATTAACCTCTTTATTTTTTAAACAGTACTAAATCCATCCTTTGGATTTTTACTGCTTTGAGGTAAAGTTTCATATGTGGTACTTCTAGGCCCTTTTTCTTTTTTTTCAGCATTTCCCTTAAGATTTTTGACTTTTTGCTCCTACAGATAAATTTCACTGTTATTTTTGCTAGCTCAGTAAATATGTATTTTGGTAAGTTTGTTGGGTTTGGCACTTAATAAGTAAATAAACTTAGGTTGTATCGTTATTTTCCTATGTTTTGGCCTACCCATGAACAATTAATATTTCTCTAATTATTTAGGTCTATTTCTGTTAAGAGGGTTTTGTGATTCTATTTGCCCAGTTCCTGTGTGTATCTTGGTAGACAAACTTCTGAAATAATTTAAACATTCTATAGTTATTTTAAATGAAATTTTTCCTTTTCTTCCTGCTGGGTTTTGTTGATATCAGAAATACTGATGATTTATGTGAATTAACCTTATATCCTGCATTTTTGCCTAATTTATTAATTGTTTAATTTTATAGTTGGTTCTCTAGGACTTTCCAAGTAAATTACCATATCATCTGCAAAAAGATAATTTTGTTTCATCTTTTCCTATTCTTATTCCTTTAACTCATGATTGCTACCTCTGCATTTTTTTCCCCTTCAGCTGAAGCATAGTAGATTTTGTTCCAATTTTGACTCTATGATAATTTTTGTTTCAAGTATGTTTTTTTTAAATGACACACTGCTGAATTATGTTTTCTAATACATTCTGCTATCCTCTTATGTTTTATGGGTTAGTTCATCCCATTCATATTTACAATTCTGATCATTAGTTATATGTTTTCCTCCATCCTATTCTTTGATACATTGTCATTTCTTGGCCCCTTCCTATTTTTTCTTTCCTGGCTTCTTGCACATTTTTCACCTCGTCCCACACTGTGATTTGGCCATATTTTCTTCCCTGTTGCTCTTCACATATCACACTTCATCTTACATCTCCATGCCTTTGCATTGGCCATCCTTTATTTCTGGAACGCTCTTTCTCCTTACTTCCACCTCTTGAAATCTACAGTTTCCTTCAAAATTCAGCCCAAGCACCACCTTCTACATGAAGCCATTCCTGTTCCTCCACCTGTAAGTGCCCTCCCTTTTAATACTATCTTCTATTTATTCTGTGTATATGTGTATATATATATATATATGTATGTCATATATATATATAAATAATAAATATTTGCAACTTACAATTCTGAGAAAGTCAGTTATATAAAGTGAAGAGGGAGGCTAATTACTCCACTTTAGTAGTCTCCATCGTTGGAATGTCTTCATCAATAGATGTTTTCAGCAACTCTATTTTCCTAATGGGTAGATTGCCTCACTACTAATGAGTAAACACTATCCACTGCACCATGATGTTTCTCAGGGGCATCCTTCCAGTCAGGAGAGAATTCTAATGATTTAAACAGAAGATTTGAACCTCTGTCCCTTTCTCTCAATAGATATATCCCTCCCTTTTATTTTCAATTCCTCAGTTCATCTATAATGATGAACCAGAGCAGTCACCTTGTAGATAGTAGGCAAATCCAAAATTAATTAAACAAATTATAAATGTAACTTCAAAAAATAATAAAAAAATTAGATTAGACATCTGCCCCCTTGGACAGAGTTGGGGAGGAGGGTGGCAGTTATCTCTCCATCTGTGATAGTTCTCCATCAGGAGAAGTTCAGACTGGTTGTACTGAAACATTGGCCACATTGGTTGCTTCTGTTGCTTTCCATATTTCATTCAAACACCTTGATGTAATCACTTACTGAAGCTCTTCCAATTTGCAATCTATTTGTATGATTATTCTCAGAATCTTCCACCCCAACGACCAAGCTATTGATAAAAATTTTAAATAGGACAGAGCCAGAAAGAGAGTCCTGTGGTTTGCCATTAGAGACCTTCCTCTGGGGTGGTAACAATTCATAGATCAACACTTAAATTTGATGCAGTTATTCAACCAACTATGAATTCACCTTACTGTACTATCATACAACCCACATCTCTCCATCTTGTTCACAAGTACATCACAAGGCTTTTGTCAAATACCTTGCTGAAATCCAGGGGCTTAAGTGCTACATAATGATAGCCTTCTCTTGATATACCTTTCAAAAAAAAAGTAAATTAAGTTATATAGGCATGACCTGTTCTTAATGAACTCATGCTGATTCCCGGTGATTATCAATTTTTCCCTTGAGTGCTCATAAGACATCTATTTAAGAATTCAAGTCTAGAATTTGTTAGGGAATTAGCATCAAAATTTTGGGTCTACTGTTTCTGGAATTGACTTTTCTGACTTTTTGGAAAGCTTGGATATTGGCCCATCTCCAGTGTTCTTCTACCTTTCCTGTTCTAGATTATTTCTCAAAAATAATAGTGATTTTGTGATCGTGACTGAAAATTATTTTAGAAAAGAAAATATATCAGAAAGTAATTCATCTGGGCTTAAAAAACAAACTCATTTAAAGTGAGGACACTTTTTTATGGTAGCAAGAAACTAAAAACAAACAGTAGGTGCCAATTGATTAAGGAATGGATAACAAACTGTCAAAGATGAATACAATAGAATATTATTGTGTAAGAAATTACATATGTGGGCAATTTAGAGAAATGTGGGAAGACATTTTTGAATTGATATAGAGCGAAATAAATAAAGCCAGGAAAACAGTATACAGAATGACTAACATAACAAAAATAAAAAGAACATGAAAATAATCCTATGTGATGATAATGAACAATCCTTGGCCCCAGAGGAGTAGTAAAGAAAATGAACTTCTCTTTTCTTTGGACAGGTGGGAGACTATGGATATAGAAAGTTGAATATATTGTCAGACATGACTTGGGGTATAAGCCAGTTTTGCTTAAAATTTTTTCCTTTGTTACAGGAGGTGGGTATGTGGGAAGTATGTGTGGATGGCAAATGTAGAAATTACTATGATATAAAAGGCATTAACAAAATTGCCATAAAATAAAATTTTTAAAATACGTTATGGTAAATAGTAAGAAAAAAAGTGTTTAGAGATTCTTTTATGTCTTATTTCCTTTTTAATGTGAAGATCCTTGGCAAAATAAACATGAAAGAGAAATTGAATAGTTAGCTTTCTCTTCTCTTCTATCATCATTCTCTTCCTCTCAATGGCTTAAAAAAACTAATGTTTTTTTTAAATTTTGTTTTCTTGTTTTAAAGTTCATTCTGGAGGTTAATCTTTTTTATGCCATTTATTTAATTTCATTATTATGAATTATCTCTTCAGAATTTGGCCTCAAACACATATCATTTGCAAAATGGCATATTGGACTTGCTTCAATGTAGAGCAAAATTTTCTTTAGTATTTTAATGAAAAATAAAATTAATACTTAAAATATATTTGTCTCTTCAGAAAAATATAATTGTCATTTAGGGAAAAATTTGTTTAGTGCAAATTTTCAAAAAAAGAAAATAAAAAATAACAATTGCTGAGTGAAAAAATGAACTTTTATTGACTTAATTTCAAGTGGGAATGTAGTGTGGGGTAGTGAATAGAGAGCTGGCCTTGGAACCAAAAAGGTCTGGGTTCATATGCCTCTGACATATACTGGCTGTGTGACCCTGGGCAAATCACTTGAACTCTCATTGCTCTAAGAAGCTCTCTAGGTTAAAGAGAGGAAGTTGACCTGAATCAGTAGAGGGAAATTCCTCATGTTCATTACAGCAGTGAAATTATAGCTTCAGTCCTTATCTCAAATTATAAATATCACATTAGTGGCTATATGTATGTGTATATACACAGGTATGATTTGTGTTAAATGAATTTCTATTAACATAGGATTTGACCTCATCAGAGACATACTCTCATCTTTTCTCTGAACACATTTGTTTGAGAGATCCATGAAATGGCAGAAACAGCAGTGAATTTGGAGTCAGAAGACTTGGTTTCAAGTTCTAGTTCTGTCATTAACATTATGTGTTCCATCTGCCTCATGATATAGAGTTATGAAGAAAGCATTTTGTAAACCTTTAAGCATTGCATAAATGTGAGCAATTATCACTGTACTTTTCCCTTCGAAGAGAAAGAACATTAGGCTTCATTAGTGACTCAGGATATTTGTTTTATAATTTTTACAGTGCATAATATATATATATATATATAATATATGTGCATGCACGCACGCACACACACACACACACGTATATATATATGAAACAGCTCATAAAGTGAGTAGAATGAGTTTCAATGTTAATTGCAGCTAGGACTGTCCTTGAGAAATTACAGATAGAATTGGCTTTCAAAACAATTACCTAATGAATGGTGAAGGTAGTCTTATCTCTGGAAGAGAAGTGGAAATGGGGCAGGGTGGGGGGGGAGGAGGGCTTAAGTTTAGTCAACTAAAAATAAGAGAAAATAAACAAATAAAAAAAATCTGGTTCAAAAGCAAATCTCAAATTAGGACTTTGGATCCTAACTTGGTTTTCTTGCTTCAAGGCCTTAGCATCTTGCTTCTGGCTTTCTTTTCCTTAACCTCTATGTCTTTGCACACTGCTCAATCAATCAGAATTACGTAGGCATACAAATATGGAATTTGGGAGTTGGAAGGGAGCCATCTAGCATAAGCCATACAGAATAGAAATCTCCACTATTAACAACTCCACAAATACCTACACTGTGTTGGCACTGGAGACACAAATTAAAAAAAATAATAAGACCATCTTTGCCCTTATAGAGCTTATGTTCTTCTAGGGAGATACATGCAAACAAATAAATATAGGATATACTATATACAATACAAATAACAGTAATTTGGAGTGGGGTGAAGGTCAATACCTGGGGAAAATCAGGAAAAACCTCTGGAAGGAGGAAGCTCTCTGCTGTCAACCAGCACTGTCAACTAGACTGGTCATTGTTCCTTTGAGAAGACACTCCTTATTTCTGTCAGTTTGGCAGACAATAAGCATTTATTAAGCACCTACTATGTGTCTGGCACTGTGTTAAGCACTGAGGATACAAGAAGCTCACAATCTAATGTCTGAAAATGAGAGCAAGGATCAATGTGCAGGGCATTGGGAGGAGGTGAAATAGCGACTTGTCCTATTCTAGAACACCCTAGCTTAGGAACAAATATTCTGTCCTCCATAGCAGATTGGCCTCCAGATTTTTTTCAACCCCATTTGGTTTGGGTAAATCATTTAAGGTGAGAGAACAAAGGAACTTTTCTAAACTTCAAAGGAACATGTATCCTCTTAGCAAGTGTCTTTTATACTGTAGACTATACCATGAGATTTTGAAGCTTTATTTGATAATTGACTTCCTATGGAAAACCAGAAGAAACTAATTGGCCAATAGTAAATAAGAAAGCACATTGGATGGGCTTATGAAACTCGAGTTCTAACTCCACCTCTGCTATTAACTGACCATATGACCTTGGGCAGATCACTTAATTATGAAGGAGCTTAGAAGTCATTTGATCTATCCTGCCTCATTCAGGAATCTCATTGGGAACACTGCTGACAGTGGTCATCCATCGTCTCCTTGAATACTTCCAATGATGGGACGTCCACGATAAAAAATAGGCTCTAGTTTCACCAGCTACAAATGAAGAGGTTAAATTAAATAACCTCTAAGGTCCCCTTAAGGACTAAAATTCTAGATCTTCAGTGCATGTGTCTGAAATGGGATGTGAAGCCTGGAGAACAATACGGATTAGACAGAGAAATCATTTACGTGATGTTATTGTTCACAATGTAAGATGTTTATGTAGGTAAATATTATATAAATTAGAATGTGATAAGTGAATGAGTGTAAAGTACTATTAGAATATGAATGAATAATTTCAGGTTTTGGCTAGTTTCATTCTTGCCCTTTATCATTTATCTCCCTAACTTCTATCCTTCTGTCCTACCACATTTTTTTTTCATAGTAGCAGTAAGAACTTTTAGTTTCATGTATAACAGGCACAAATGTAAGATTTATGATATCCTAGCCCTGCTGATTGCTCAGTTAAACCTTTTGGTAATAGAACAAAGTTATCACTAGAGTTTTACTAGTATTATTATTTTCCAAAGGATTAGCTAGCTCTTTATCTAGGAAACCTGGTGACAATGATAAACCTGCCCAAACTACACTTGTGTAGTTTGCAACATATCCAGAAAGACTTGGGGGAAATCACAGCTTTATTCCTTCTGAGGATTCTTATTATTGACAAATTGTAAGAGTCTTCTTCTGTGCCCCACTGTAATATAAAGTTGCAATTTCATTGAGCTAGCCTAATGACCTCATAAACCAGAAGAGCAAATGTTGAGTAGTTTATCAATGTCAACAATATGCTTACCAGATGAAATTTCAGTCTCGAGAGGAGTTCTTGAGTGTATGTTTTTCATTATTATAATTTACCTCTAAAAAAGTACATTTCTATTAAAAATATACAAAAAAATGTAGAGTTGAAATAAAACTGTCTTTTGGAAAGATACAATCAACTGCCGATGTGTTTTATAAGCAAAAAACTTTATTCTTGATTCAGTTGGTTCTAAGAGGCAAACTTTAGAAGCCTACAGCCCAAAGCAATCATTGTCTGAGAAGTGAAATTATTTTGACATTTTTTTTAGGCTAACTCCAAGGCAGGTCTGAGTTTCCTTACTTAACTGAGCAATCTAGTAAAAATACATTACTTCAGACAACACTAATAGAGAATATATGATAATTCGGATGTGGTCTAAAATAAAATTTACCTGCATTATGTTTTTGAAGAAGACATTGCTAAGAAAACAGTATAACCAATATAAGGAAAATAGCTAACTTAAGATCAGACTTCTCAAGTACCTCTTTCATTTCACACATCTATTAATATTAATTATTAAATATTAAATAGATATTAATAAAACATTAATATGTTCAATTCATTGCACCACTAGGTGCTAACAGAATATAAAGATCAAGAAAATATGGTCACTTAACTTAAACAGTTTATCCTTAAACCCAAATCACTCTGGCTCTCATTGATTGGCTAACAATAAGTCCCAGCCCAAGCCTTACTTGGTCATTGTTTGGATTCTGATGACTCAGAGTGAGTGTAAATAGCAATTGTTTCTGTTTTGGTGAGAAACCCAGAAGGTCTTCCCCTCCCAGATTGATTTTATTTTATTTTTTTGACTAGGTGAGAGAGGGAGTTCTTTGCCTCATTTTTACCAAGCCCTAATCACTAAGTAGGCATTGCCTCAGACAAACTGAGACCTGAGAAAGACCTTAGCTTAAAAAGTCCAAGGTCTCCCGCTGCATCTGGGGCCATCTCCAGTACCTTAATCTATATCGTGCCGCTGGACCCAAATGGCTCCTGAGGAGAAAGTGAGGCTGGTGACTTTGCACAGCCCTCACTCACTTAAATCTAATTCACTTGCAAGTCATAACATCTCCTTCTTGGTGTCATGGTCTTCTTTGAGAATGAAGGACAAACAACAACAACAACAATCTGGTAAGTGGAGATAATCTATATAAGTGAATATTATATAAATTAGAATGAGATAAGTGAAAGAGTATAAAGTGCTATTAAAACATACCATTTATTTATTGTTATTGTACTCACTAAAAATGATTATATTCATTAAAGCAGGTTTAACCAGACCTGGATCTCTTCATAAGCTCTGGGTCCCTTTACCTTCCGCTCCCTTAGAAGCTATCTTTTCCTGTGCAGACTCCTGAAATCTCAGAATTGTACCATTTGGAATTCTCACATCTGTCAGAGATGGTCATCATTGTCCTTCAACTCTAGAATGATTCCATAGATGTTGATATTAGGAGTCAGTGTGCCCTCAAGCTCACCAGCTGTATACCAGTCTAGGGCCACTTGTCTCTCTGTATGACCTGAATTTTCAGTTACCCCCCAAGTCAAGACTCGTAATAGGGAAGAACTGAACCCTCAGGGCACCTCACCTGAACCCCTACAGACATGTATTTCCTTGCCCTCAGCTTCCACATTCATTCCAATCTCACCATGCTTTCTTACTTGAGTTCTTGTTTTCTACATGTTTTCTCTACATGTTTTGTTCCCCTGGTTCTTGTTCTCTACAACTGATGCGTATTCTGGTTGAAACTCCCAACAGCTGGTTTGTTGGCTCTGCCTATTTCACCAGTGGTCAAAATCAGGAGGATGTTCTAGCACCCTCATAGTCCAAGAAGGTAATAAATGATTGTAGAATTGACTGACCTTCCAGAGACACCATTAACATCAAGCCATTCCCCTACTCCTCCAAAAGAGCACCTAACTAGAAGGGCACACAATGCCCAGCAGATCCACACAATGAGACACAATAAGATAACCATAAACATTTGTAAAACAACATGATAAACATCGAGTGCTAGGTACTGTGGGAAAGACAATCCCTGCCCTCAAGGATCTTACAATCTAAGGAGAGAAGACAAGATACAAGAGGAAGCTGAAAAGGGGAGATGGTGTCAGAGAGTACCTGGGGAAGGGACATGATGATGGTAATGGACACCTTTCACAATGAGACATTCAATTCAATTGAATAAACATTTGTTATGGCCTACTAGGACTAGTCACTGTGCTAGGCAGATGGATGCACAGGCAAAAATTGAAATTGTACCTGTTTTCAAGAAGTTTATGTTCTATTTTGCAGAAACAGTATAAATACAGATACAGGATATAGGCAGATGATAGATAGATGAGTATGTATCTATCTCTATCTCTATATCTGACTACCTCTTGCATTGGGATATGAAGTTCACACAGTATGGCTAGGGGAAGAGTTGGTATAGTAGTCATAACTACTACAAGGGTTATATTCTTTGGGTCTTGAATTCTGACTACATGATTGTATGGCAAATCTAACACGGATTTATTGCTGGTAGTTGGATACCAGCTAAGGTGGCTACATATGTTGAGATAATAAATAATGATAGATAGGATCAGAGGTGTGCTGTAGCCAACTCAAGCTGACTCTTGAGTGCCAATTGCTAAATTTTCAGTGTGAGCATTTACACCTTGGAAATCAGCAAATGTTACAAACCAGTGTTTGATTTATTGATTTGTTGATTGCTAGACTTAAAGTGATGGAGAAAATGTTGATAATGAACATTAAACTTAAAAGTTGTTGTGCATATTTTTTTCCAGAGATCTGGTTGTTAAACATTTATCAGCACAACCCAGATGTGACCCATCTGCTGATAAGTAATTATAGAATCTTAGAATTGTAGTTTTTTAGGGATATCTAATGCAACCTTCTATCCCACATAGGAATTCCCACTACATATCCCAGGCAGACAGTTAATCCATACTCTTCATTTATATTTGCAAAGTTACCTTGCCTATAAACACACTTCCATGGTACTTAGCATTGGCTAACTTTGTATGGGTTGATCTCTTCTGTAGGGTTTATGAACCTACTGAATCAGGCCCCTTCTACTGAAAAGTCCTCCTTGGCTTCCTATTGCTTATAGGATAAAATAAAAAATCCTCAGCCTGGCATTTAAAACCTTTCTTAATCTGGCTCCCACTTACCTTTCCAGTCTTATTTATTTTCCTTTTGGAAATTTTTCTTTTTCTTTCTTTTTACTATGAGTTTAACAGACATGAGCATTTCCAAAAACAAAGAACAAAAAGAAATTATATGTGACGTCATGAATCTCTAGCATGTGCATTATTTTTAAAAAGTATTTGTTAAATTTAATTCTTTATTTGCCACATTGTTCTGTTTGTGTTCTCTTCTGTACCTCCTCTCTGCTATCTTCTGTGTATTTCTTTTAGCTTTATTGATATTCTTTTCTTTCTTTTTGATATTATTATCAATGCCCCCACACTTCCCTCAATAAATCTTTCCCCTCCCACCAAAATAAAATCCCTCTCTTGTTATAAATAAGTTTAGTCAAGAAAAACAATCCCAAATGTTACCTATATCTGAAAACATTTCAATTAATAAATTTATTTATTAATCACCTACTATGTGCCAAGCACTATGCTGAGTGGTGGGGATACAAAAGGAGGCAAAAGACAGTCCCTGAACTCAAGGAGCTTACAGTCTAATAGGGAAGCAACATACAGACAAATATAGTCAAAGCAAACTATTTAAAGGATAAATAGGAAATAAGCAACAGAGGGAAGGTGCTAGAATTAAGAGGGATTGGGGAAGACTTCCAGAAAAGATGGGATTTCAGTTGGAACCTAAAGGAAGGAAGAAAAGTCAGTAGTTGTAACAGAGGAGGGAGAGTGTTCCAGGCATGGGGGACATTCAGAGAAAATGCCTGAAGCCAAGAAATGGATTGTTTATTTGTGGAACAGCCAGAAGTCCAGTGTCACTGGATCAAAGAGTATGTGCAGAATAAGGTGTAAGGAGCCTGGAAAGGTGGGAAGAGGCTAGGTTCTAAAGGGCTATAACCTATCAACTCTCTGCCAAGAGATGGGAAGCATGGATCATTATTAGTCTTCTGGAATAGAGGTTAGTCACTTCATTGATCATAGTTCTTGAATCTTTCACTGTTGTTTTTCTTCACAATGTCATAGTCTTCATATGAATTGTTCTGGTTCTGCTCACTTCTTTGTATCAGCTTGTGCACGTTTTCCTAGGTTTGCTCTGTATCCCTTCCCTCGTATCTGATATTATTCCCTTATATGCACTCTTGGTTCTAATCAAATTGACTTGTTATCCATTTCCTACATGCAGAATTCCATCTTTCACCTTGATGCCTTTTGCACAAATAGTATCTTCTCCCACAATCCTCCAAACCTAGAACTTGCTCTATTCTACCTTGAGAATCCCTAGCTTTCTTTGAAGCACAGCTCAATGGCCAACTTACAATCAAAGGCTTTTTTTTTTATTATTTCCCTAGTTGTTACCACTCTCTCCCTTTTGAAATTGCCTTGCCTTACTTTATATTTACCCATTTATATGTTTATTTTACCTGCTCCTTTCCCCTAAGAGCTGTAAACTTCTTGAAGTCAGAGGCTGTTTCATTCTTGTATTGGTATCTCCAGTGCCTAGCACAGAGCACCATATGTATTAAGTGCTTAGATAAAGGTTTCTTGAATTGAGGTCAGTGGAACATATTGAGGTGTACTATGGGCAAGTGAAAATCACATTTTTCAATCTTTGGGATACATCTCCCCTTCATTATTTTTGTTTTTGTTTTTGTTTACTCCTTTTGTGTTGTCCATCTGGGAGGCTGGGATTAGGGCAAATTTTCTAATGAAAAACTTAACCTCAAAATGTTTCCCTTCATAACACAAGTTATGGTACCACAGCCTTTGGGGTTTATGCTTAGGTAAGGCCGAGAAAGTACAAATCCTAGAAAGCTGTTTCTCACTAACCTGGCTTCATAAACCTATCCAGAGTCATTTTTCACAATAGTACTGAAAAGCAAAGAACTAGAACAGGTATTAATCTACTGCACTACTTACTAGCCCACTCTTTAGATCTCACTTTTGCCTGCATTTAGGTGCAGGGATGTATCCCAGGAGAGTAAGAAGTAGCAGGTGAGAGGGTTAAATAAGCTCCTTAAAATGGTCTCTACTCTCCAATGACTCTGTTTTGAAAACCTGGGATTAGTCACTAGAAATACTGTTTATTCCATTATTAAAACGAACTGGGTGGATAACTCTCTACCCTATTGACTGGATGTTTTTAGAAAGTAAACTGCACCCATGTGACTATAAGTCTTGCTATTAAGTGTGAACTTTGCATTCAATTGTAATTGCAAACAAAATATGGCTTACTAGTAAAGAATGCTGTATTTATAACAAAGTGTGCCTTTTATTTGTATAGGAATGTGGATCTTAACCAAATGTGTCCGCATGGTTCCAATTAGGCTGGGGAATGTTTAATGTAAAATTTAAATTGATGAAAATAACCTAACTTTCTGACAAACCAACAAATGGGAGTTGAGAGCTCATTGTGCATATAGTTTGACTGGGCTGGGGAAATGTCACTTGGTCATCAATTTTTGCCCAAAAATGTTACTCTTGAAAAGAAAGCAAGATCATTGTGAAAATAATTGACGTTCTTCAGAACTTATATATAAATAGAAAATATAGAACTTATTCAGGACTAGATGGACCTCAAAGGTGATTATTTATATGTGAAATTTCCTTGTTGGAATCTTGGGAAACTCAAGGCAAGTTTTGAAGTGATTAATCGGTTGCACTCGTATTAATAGTTTGTCAGGTGACCTGGCAAAATATCCCATCAACAAAGCTTTCTTCTAGTCTGTACAGGCTAAAATGTCTGTCTTTGTTATCCTGAGGATGTTGAGGATTAATTACTTGTTTTTTCTTTGATTCTCTAGTTCCTTCAGTGCATAGTACTCCTGGCATGTGCAGATAGTAACACTGGGCATATTTGTGAATGGAGATGTGGGGGACAGGAAGGGAGAGTTGTGCTCCATAGAATGGTCCCTACAGACCAGTATATGGTTATACCCCCACTACTTAGAAGAGAGATTTGAAACATCTTTTTTTTTTTAACAAATGATATTATTATTATTTTTTTAAATTTATTTTTGGTGAGACAAAAGTGGGTTAAGTGACTTGCCCAAGGTCATACAGCTAGTACGTGTCAAGCGTCTGGTCTGAGGCCAGATTTGAACTCAGCTCTTCTTGACTTCAGGGCCGGTGTTCTATCCACTGCGCCACCTAGCTGCCCCTGAAACATCTTTTGAATGTAATATGAAATTACATTGTTAAAAATCAGACTCCATGGTTGGGATCATAGATTTAAAGTTGTTAGAGATCTCAGAGGCCGTTAGTTTAATCTCCTCATTTTATAGATAAGGAAACTGAGGCCCAGAGTGGTTAGGTGATTCACCCAAGGTCACACAGGTGGTGTCAGAGGTCATATTTGAACCTAGGTCATTTGACTTCAAAGCCAGTTCTCTTTCCAGTATATTATGCTGCCACCCTGAAAAGAAAAAAGAAATCCCATTTTCCAGATGAAGAAACTGAGGTCCAGTGATATTAAAGGATATTATTCTCTAAGGTCACACAGGTAGTTAGTGCCTTTCTCAATCTTTCCATCTTAACTGTAAAAACCAACCTCCAAAAAACACACCTCCAAAGTTATATGTTCTTTCGGATTTGTAGGAAATGGCAAAAAGTTTAAGGCAGAAGTCCAAAATGGAAGTAGAGAGTATCTGTTTTCATCACTCTTACACTAGCCTGGTATAAGACAGGTGCCTACCCAACTTGGGTACAGGGCCAATAAACCTTGTCCCCTGAGTCTTCACTGTAAGTCTGCTCTAGGTCAACAGCTCTCCTTCACTTCCATTGCCTGGAAACCCCAAGCCAAAAGGAAGCTTTAGGGTTGCCTGTCTTCATAGTCTTGTCCATAGCTCAGTACCAGCTAGACCGCAGGTCCAAACTTGGCACAGGCCCAACAGGCAGCCTACTCCAAATCCTGTTAATACTATAAAATGTTTTTCTTCTCACAACACTGGGGTGTAATCAATTTGCATCATGATGTGGCCACTCAACACTTTGGTAAATTGTGAAATTATTTTTTTGCACATTGCTGTAACTCTGCTGTCTTTTGGTCACTCTCAATCTGGAATTAGAAACCTTTCCCCAACACCCATGTGAAAGCAGAGCAGTTTCTCAAATGTCAGTTCAAATTCACCTGAAAAAGCTCAAGCCAAACTAAATTACAGAATTCATCTTTATTTTGACCCCAAGATTTCACATGTCTACTCAGGGGGCCTATTTTAAAATTTAACTCCATAAGGAGGAAGAAGCTGAGCTTTCCTTGGATTAACCTCTATTTCAAATAGTTACCTTCATACATTGTGTCAAGTTGTTGTTGAAATGATTGGTGGGGTGGTCACATCACTGGATCAAGAAATCACCCTGTCAAACCCCCAGTTTAGGAGAGGAGCAGGTAAGCCTATATATAGAGTCTGCCTGAATCCTTGGGTATCCTTAAGGTGGAGAGGGTAGAGGATTGCTTTTACCCTAGATCTAAGGAACTCTAGGTGGTCTGGAAGACAATTACTAGCCACAGCATTTTCAGGATTCTTCTATTGGATTTTGCTAAGTTCCTGGATGATACTCTAGGATTCAGTGAAACCAAATCTTCTAAAATCCCTATGGACTAATCAAAACTTCTAAGGTAACCTTGGAAAGGGCACCCTTGACAGACATGTGCAGATTAAGCCCTAACCAAAATTAAGAAATTAACAATATTGATCACAAACATAATCTCTTTCTCCATCAAACTGGTCCCCTCAGAGGGCTCTGCTTCATACTCCAAAGCAACTGTGCTGTTTTACAAGTACAAGGTGGAACTCCAACCCCAACCTTTTTATCATCAACACTGACCTAATTTATGCATTATTTCCTCAAGTTACTGACCTCCTAAATGAAGGCTAATTAAATAATAAACTCATTCATAGTTGTGGCTTATGGTCTGTAGGTAGAAAATCTCATTCTCCATAAGTAAAAGCTAATGGAGTATTTTGGGAAGCAATGCCCAAGTCAATATAACCACCCACACTTCTCCAAAATCCTTTAGGTACATATATTTAACAAGCTCTAATTCTCAACTGTACCATCATCCAGTCCATGTTTTTCCATCTTATTTGCAAAGACAAGTCCACCAAAATCCTCCCAATGACTCATTATGGCATGGAAGTGAACCTGAATTCTTAAAAGTTTGTACCATGGAATAAAAGCTCTGTTAGGTTCCATTAATTTGGAAAGGTTTTAAGTATGGTCCCAGTAACAGATTATACATCTGTTGTTTGAGGATTAGCTTAGCTAAGGTCTTGGGGCTCATCAACAGTTGCATGCATAGTGATGCTTTCTTGTTGACCACGTACTAAGTAATGGATGGGTTACAGTTTATATCAGTGGAGGGAGTACCCATATCAGCAAAATCATCTTAAAATATTATAATACACAAATCTATCATGAGCAACTTTGTCCATTGCCTTGGTGAAATTAAGATGTAGTATATCTATGTCATAAAGGGTAGCTTGCCTAGGGGACTCAGCTCTTAGAGTCAATTTGATCTCGGTTCAAGTTGTGCTTCTAATACATACTATCTGTGTAACCCTGGGCAAGTAATTTAATCTTTGAGTATCACGAGCAATTTTTTGAGACTACATGCATAGGAGTTGCTGATATGTATAAGTGGAGACGATTGCCTACAGAGATGGAATCAAAGATCTAATCCTCACGTTCATTCTTTCCCCCTCCTGACCCTTTATAGGGCAGCTAGGTGGTATGGTGGGTAGAGTGTTAGGCCTGGAGTCAAGAATTCAAATCCACCTTCAGATAATTTCTAGCTATGACCCAGGGCAAGTCACTTAAACCCTGTTTGCCTCAGTTCCTCATCTGAAAAATGAGCTGGAGAAGGAAGTGGTAAACCTTTCCAGTATCTTTGCCAAGAAAACCCCAAATGGGGTCATGAAGAGTCTGAAACAACTGAATAACAACACAACCCCACTTCTTACCCATATATGCCATTCTCTTTTCTTACTAATTTAAAAAAGTGAAATTATTTTGGTAAAACTTGATTTTAGTCTACATTGGCTCTCAATAACTATAATTGCTTTATTTTTGAAGTGTTCACTAATCACTTGCTTAATAATAGTGTTTTACCATTTTGATGGGACTATGCAGGGGTACTGTGAAGCTCAAATCAGATAATGCATGTAAAGCACTTTGCAAATCTTAAAGTTATAGTTAAAGTCTTTGTAATCTTAGCTGCTATTATTATTAATTGAGAGTTTGTAAAACTCCAATTCAGTAATTGACTTCAGTCCCTCAGCGTTGTGCTGCATTTCTGCTAAACTCAAGCAATGTTCATAGAGCAATATAGGGGTATGCTGGTTAATTTTTAACAACCAGACTCTCCCTTGGGAAAAAAAAATCACCCACATTTTAAAGTTTAATTTTGTATGATTAATGCTTTCTTAAGTCTAGACAATTTACAAAGCAATAGATCAAGTTCTGTTTTGTAGCAATTACTAACTTCTGAGGTATAAATGCTCACACTAAAAAATTTAACTCAATTTCCTTGCCTCAATTTCCTCAACTGTAAAATGGGGATAATAAAAGCAACTTCTTCCCAAGGTTGTTGTGAGGATCGAATGAAATAATATATGTAATAAGCTTAACATAGTGCCTGGTTCATAGTAGATACATAGTAAGTATCTATTATTATTTCCCCTTTTCTTGTCCTTTGCATTTTTCAAAGCCTCTCGGGGACTTCCTGATGGTATTTTTATAGGTGAGAAGGTCATGGGATCAACAGCTTTAAATACAGAAGGGGTTTTGGAGGTCTTCCAGTCCACTGCTCCACCCCCCCCATTCCCATTTTTATTTTTTTAGGCAGTTGGGGTTAAGTGACTTGCCCAGGGTCACGCAGCTAGTAAGTGTCAAATGTTGGTCTGAGGCCGGATTTGAACTCAGGTCCTCCTGATGTCAGGGCTGGTGCTCTATCCACTGCACCACCTAGCTGCCCCCTAAGAATCTAAACCATGGCTAGATTTTAAGAATCTCAGCAGTGGCTAGATTATAAGAATCAGAGCAGTGGCTAGATTTTAGGAATCTGAGCCCCCCATTCCCATTTTACAGATAAGTAATCTGATACTGAGAGAAATTAAGTGACTTGTCAAGGTTACATAGGCACAAAATGGCAGCCAAGATTTGAATCCAGGTCCTTGGATTCAAGGATTAGAATTACAAAAGATTAGAATCTTTTGTATTGATACTTATCCTTGGTTATTTTCTCCTCTTCCCATGTTTTGTACATAGTTTTAAAATGTGATTTCATCAGAGCTCCTCCTCAACAATCACATTGGTTTTCTCTTTAAATTATGATAAAGTTATCTAAGTATAGGGCCAAGAGAGTCCTAGGGAAGAGACAGGTGGTGTCAAAGTAACAAAAATCTAGATTCAAACAATCAATAACCAATCAACAAACATCCTACTTCTGACATATACAGGTTGTGTGACTCCTATGCAAATCATTTAACCTCTCACTGCTCCAGATACTGAGACTATGAATTGCAGGGGAGGTACCGATCTGCATTGGTAGAAGGAGTTTCCTCACCTGGGTGTTCCATATGCCAATTAAACCACAGTTCCAGAGGAAGACTCTTGCAGTTGGGGTAGGAATAGGGGTGGATTGGAAAGATTTCCTGTAGAAGGAAGCACTGACCTGAGCTTTGAATGAAACTTAGCATTCATGGGCCAATCTTTTAGCTGATAGACTTTCTCTGGTCCTGTTGGTCTATATTTGCATATGATGAAAATGTCAAAGGCATTATGAAAAATAAAGCTCTTTACCTTCACTTCCTTCTGTATAATTGACTGCCTCCACTAAAAAAATTAAAAGAAACTCTTTCACTTAGAATTTTGACTTTGTCACTTTAGACTTGATCTTTTTTCTCGTTCAGTGTTTCTCCTCCATAGGAAGTGATAATTACTAAAAAGATTACCTACTGAGACTGCTATTTAGAGTTCAAGAACTACTTAGCTACAACACAAGACGTCTCTGTTTATGAATTATGTACCTAAAAAGGTCCATGATTTCATCAGTGTGAGTACTACCCTACCAATGCAGAGCAATGCACCTCCTTGCCCAATAATAATAATAATATTTGTATAGCACTTTAGGTTTTTCTGAGTACTTTATATTTATTATCTCATTAGATCCTCCCAACAACCATGGCAGGTAGATGCTATTATTATTCCATAAACTAAGATAGGTTAAGTGACTTGTCCAAGGTCACAAAGTTGGGTGGCTGAGCCAGACTAGCATTCTATCCATTGAGGTACTTAGCTGCCTCTAACTTTTAATTTTGTGCTACGGTCAATATGATACTAATATCTAGCATTTATAGAGAGCTTTAAAGGTTTGCAAAGTGCCTTACAAATTTTGTCTTATTTTATCCTCACAACAATCCTGGAAGGTAGATGCTGTTATTATTCCCATTTTATGATAAGGAAACTGAGGCAGAGGTTAAGTGACTTGCTAGGTCACATAGCTAGGTGGCATAGTGGATGGAGTACAGGGCTTAGAAACAGAAAGACCCATCTTCCTGAGTTCAAATATAAGCTCAGAAGCTTATTAACTGTGTGACCCTGGACAAGTCACTTAACCCTGTTTGTCTCAGTTTCTCATTTGTAAAATGAACTGGTGAAAGAAATGAAAAATCACCCCAGTATCTTGCCAAGAAAACCTGAAAATGAGGTCATGAAAAGTCAGAGATGACTGAACAACAACAAAACAAATAGCTAATAATTAATATTAATAATATTGTGTCTGAGGCTAGATTCCAGGCTCAGATCACTATCCACTGCCTGCCACCTAGTTGCTTTATACGATACACATATATATACACATATGCATACATATTATTTACATATACATATACATTCATGTACAAATATACACACCTATATATAAATAAACACTATTTATTATATATTTTATGCATTCACATATATAACTCTCTCAACTCTCCATCTCTATCTTTGTCTTTCTCTCTCTTTCTCTCCCTCCGTCCCTCCATCCTTCACCAAACTTTTATTGAACTAAATTCACATTTTAACTAGGATGAGAGATCTACAGTTTTGTTACTGGGTCTATACTTGAAGCTTTTACCATCGGGTATGCCTGCCAGAGCTTATGCTCTGATGGTAGAGCTTTTGAGAACCTGGGATTACTCACTATAGTTCATTATAAGGCAAAGTGGTAAGGGTGATAAGGGGTCATTGTCTCATCACTTTTCCCTTCATCCTATCTCATTAGGTAAATGGAGATGATCCATACTCACTCCTGTAGGTTTGGCATTCACTTCCTGGTCAGGATGCTTAAGTTGGTTGGTCACTGGATGCTCCAACATCAGATGCAGACTTCTCCCAGGGACCCTAGGAAGTCTCTGTTGCTAGCTCAGCACTTTGTGCCTGCTATCCCTACTTACTCACCAGCCTCCAGGATCTTTGGCATTTATTTTGTGGTGTGACAGAACTCACTCAAATCAAAAGGTATGGGCAGTTGATGGGATTAGGAAATACTTTCTTTGGATGGTGGTAGTTGAGCTGAGTTTTGAAGGAAACTAGCCATTCATAGGACCAGTCTTGTAGTTGATGGGTATAGAATATCATTCTCTTAGAGCACATTACAACCTCAACCACCCAGAATAGCAAGAAACAGAGTGGCATAATCAAGAGGAAGAATGCTCCCATAGCTAGACACACACTCCCACACACCCATATACAGAAAGGTCATGACATCCTTTTAAAAGTCTCTTGTTGGAGAAACTAGTAAAAAGAAATCCTATCCAAATAATTTCAGGATACATGTATAAAGGGTCTGGGAGTCAATCTACCAAGGCATGCTTAAGATCTATAAATACAATTACAAAACAGTCTTTAAAGAATAAAAGATTACACATAATCTGAAGGATATTCATTGCTCATGGATGGCCTGTTTAAAGTAATTTGCAAATTTATTACTATATCAATCAAACTAATGAGAGGTTACTATAGAGCTAGACTAAATAATTACAAAACTCATTTTTGACTCAGAATAAAAGGATTAGACTCAAAAGAAATCATGAAAAAATAGGAAGGAAAGAGGAATAGCATTTCCAGACTTTAAATGACATAATAATAATAATAGTAATAGTATTATAATAACACAAGGTAATGTGGTTAAATAATTTATACAGGATTATACAGCTAAGAAGTGTCTGAGGCAAAAATTTGAACTCAGGACTTCCTTGCTCCAAATCCAGTAGTCTATCCCCTGTACCAATTAGCTTCCTCAAGACAACCACTACCTTCAAGGAACTTATATCTGGATGGTAGAGACAACATGTAACTAAATATTTACATACAAAGTGTATAGAGTATTTGGTAATTCTAGAGGGGAGGGCTCTGGCAGCAGAGGACCAAAAAGGGCCTTTTGCAGAAGATGATATTTTAGTTAAGTCTTAAAGTGAGAGATTCTAAGAAGTAGAGTGCAAGGAGGAAGAACATTCTAGGGCAGCCAATACAAGATAGATGAGCTGTCATGTGGGAGATACTAGCAGCTAGCACAGTGCCCTGCATATAGTAGGTGTTTAACAGATGTTGATTGAATGAGTCTACTCATTCCACACACACAATCGAGCTTCTAGAATTTTGCTCATTGCTAAGCATTTGGATGATCTTATATAAAATGTACATATCTATTTCTTATGTATTCACATATATAAAATGGATGAGAAGATAATTTCCTTTAATCAGGTACCAAAACTAAGGTAGGAGAAGAAACTCATTTGCTAGTGGATATGGGGGGAAAAATGAGGTTTTGAAATGAGGAGTGAAAACTTTTGGTATAGAAAGTGAAAGGGAGAGAGTCCCAGAAATTTTGTCAGAAGCCAGTAGATGACCTCAAGAGAGAAATTTTGAAAACTTTTTGCACGTGGTGGCTACTTTCTTCCACTCAGGTACAACAAAGAGCATTTTGTTAATAGAGCTATTTATTTCAAATAGCTTTCATGGTGTAAGTAAGACTCTAGGGGTAAGAATGTGTACTTTCCCTCTCTTCTCTTCCATGAAAGCTCCTTATAATTTCACTCTACCAGGTTATATTTCTCTCGCTTTTCCAAGACCAAAGCTTAACTAAATTCTCAAAGCAAGACTCAATAAAGACACAAGTTGCTAGAAATATTTAGCCACTTGGTGTTGTGACCACAACAAATCATTCACTCAAACAGAACATGATGGGCTTTTATTTTCTGTTGTAGGAAATACAATCTGGGCAAGATGGGGAATGTTCCCAAATGGATGATGTTGGTGGATCAGTCCAAAGTTAATTTATACTTACCTTGGGCTTTTGTTCTCATTGTCCCCACATTCTCTTTTTGAAGGAACTATGTTAGCATAAGCATCTAAACCTTTATTTTTAGAATACATAAATACATACAAACAAAAATTTGTATGCTTTGTACTGTTTTTTACATAGTTTTAGAAGTTTAAAATACTTTTCTCAAGACATTGTAAAGAAGACCAACTGGTGCCAAATAATCAGCAGTGATTTAGAGCTGTTTAAGCCCTCAGGACGTATTTTTCTACTTTCCCAGAAGTTTGATAACTAAGGACTATAAACCTAGAATGCTTTGTATTAATCCCTGTAGGGTGTCGCTGTTCACCACTCAGCTTTTACAGTATTTTATAGAGAGCAGTACAGTTTTGTTCTTGACTCAAAAAACAAAGTAATTTCTCTTTCCCTTGAAATATTGGTGTATGTTATAGTCTAAATGTTTGTGGACTTTATTTAGGAGGAAATGTATACTTAGTAAAAATACCATGTTTTTTCTTTTGAAGATTAAAATGATATTACTATGTTCTTAAGTGTGAATAACTTCTCTGGAAGAAAACAATTGCCTTTCTTTGTTCTCTCATGTATATTGGGCTGGGAGGAGAAGAAATTTTTTTTTCACATTTGTAATATTTGAGGTCCCAAGGAATGCATTACAATGAAAATACTACTACTACTATTATTGTTATAATTATAAATATATTTATGTGATTCAGGTCTTAAAATAATTGAAAAATTTCTGAGCTTTTAGTACATTCAACTATATTAAATATTATTATGAAACTAGTACATTCAATAATATAATAACTAATTTATTCGGTGTTCTCATTTTACAGAGTCAAGGTCAAGTAATTTTTTTTGTCCTACAGAATAATATATTAAAGTCCTTAATTATATCTGTACTTACCTGGCCACTCAAACACATTGTCCTTAACACCATTTCTACACAAATCTGATACTCCTTTCATGAAAATCACCTTTCCATTCTCAACATAATTCTTCCTTTTTTTGAAATGTACTTTTTATTTTACTTTTTTCAATTAATAAGCATTTATTTTTCTCTCCCATTTTTTCCCTTCTCACCTCCTCACCACTGAAAGAAGAAATAACTGAAATCAAAACCTTGTAAAAAACTTACATAGTTAAGTAAAACAAATCCCCCACTGGCCATATTTGAAAATGCATTTTTCATCTTGAACCTTGAGTCCATTATCTTTTTGTAAGGAGGTTTGAGGCAGGCTTCATCATAGGTCCTTTATATGAAGTTCCTAAGTTTTTCTAAAACTATCCCTTTCATCATTTCTTATTGCACAATTATGTTCCATTATATTCACATTTGTTCAGGCATTTCTCAATACGAGCCCTCAAGTCCTCTCTTTTCCATTTCAGATCCTTTATAAGTTGTCTGTCCTCCCACAAATAAATACTCTATCTTTATCTCTCTGCTAATCTTTGTCCCTTCAAAATGAAGCACAAAAATCTGAAATCATCAGGGAGTCTTTCCTTGTTAGTTTAGGATCATTTACCATCTTGGAAGGTAGTATTTAAAAAAAAAGATGGCTATTTTTAAAGGTTTTATTGGTACCAGTTTTTTTTTATATCCAGATAGTCCTTGGCCCTAAAGCCTACTTTTATAGCAAAAAAAAACCCCCCAAAAACAAAAAACAAACAAAACCTCAAATTAAGCAAAACCAACTAACATCTTAACTGTATCTGATACATATACAACATTCTGCAATCGTATTCTTCTACCTGTATACGGAGAAGAGGGAAACAGGTTTCATCCTCTATTCTATGAGACCAAGACTAGTCATTCCATTAACTCCAAGTTCAGCTGCATTTTAGTGTTTTTTTTTAACTATCTACCCTCACTTTTATATTCATGTTCTATGTTTAGAAATACATGCATATACATACAACAATATATACACGTATACATATGTACATATGCATAGATGTATGCATATACATATACAGTCTGTGTATGTGTGTGTGTATGTGTATGTGTATATCTATATATCAGCTTCTTGCTACAGTGGATAGAATGCAGTCTGGAGTAAAGAAGACTTATCTTCCTGAGTTCAAATCCAACAGACAGTTACTAGCTATGTGACTGGGCAAGTCACTTAACCTTGTTTGCTCAGTCTCATCATATATAAAATGAGCCGGAGAAGGAAATGGCAAACCACTCCAGTGTCTTTGCCAAGAAAACCCCAAATGGGGTCAAAAAAGAGTTGGATACAATTGAAATGAATGAACAACAACAAATTACACATACATACACACACATATACATACATACACACATACATATACATATATACGTATAGATTCTATGTCATTTTTGTGTATTACCCTCTTTGGAGTTGCTATTCAAAATCATATTGGCACCATCAGGTTGTGGCTCCAGAAAGTCAACTACTTCTCTCAGGATTCCAGGGATAATCCTGAGGGGCTAGCCTTCTAGTATTATTGCTCCAGCATGCTCCTCCTTTAAAAATTAACCAACCAGACCTAATTGGGTTTTAACAAAGGCATTTGCTAAGATGATATAAGAACAGTTGGTACAAAACATTCCCCCCTCCCCCAAACCTGGGGTGAAATCTTCCACAAATACACACACAATCCATCAAGAGATTGAGTTCAGTCTTAGAGAACAGGATCAGTAGAGTGCATATGTAGAAGCATGTGTGACAAAGAGATAACAGGTCCCGGTATGGAAGTTCTTTTCTCCCTTTGTAGGTTTCTTCTGAAGTCTCCGTTAGGTGTTGCTCTCTGCTGAGATCCAAGAGTTGGTGCCTTTTTAGAATGCTTAGCTGACATTTCTCATTGCTGTGAGTGGTCATGCTCCTTGGAGATGCCTCTCCTTGAATGAGGATCACTTTGCATTGGTTCATGCTAGGTGTATCTCTCTGCTTGTGATGTAGCTGCTTCCACTACTGTTGGCCACTATTTCAGTGGACACTGCTACAGCCACCATTTAGGTGGTGATCTTCCCATGTTGGCAGTCCAATTCAGGCAGCCTTGTTTGGGATATCTATAGTTCCCTTTTGCAATACTATGAGAAATGACTTCTAAATGGAAAAGCAGGAAGGTGTGTGATTTTTTTGTTTTATTTTATTGTGGGCAATGAGCACTAAGAGAAAAAAAATGAACAAGAGTAACTGCCTTACCTTCTACTTAATTGTGTTTCTTATATTTTATTACAGAATACATTTTCCAGATTTAATATTATTTTTCATAAACACCTGTGGTTGACCCTGTCCTTATTTTTCCTGGCATTCCTTTGTTTTTTGTTCTGAAGACACAATGGGAGCTACAGTGGAAAGAGTGATTTTTTTTCTAGTGAAGGGCTGGGAGTTCCATCACCTAATTCATTGTTAAAAAGATTTTTTTTTATCTATCCATTAGGCAAGAGCCTAAAAGTAATGGATATTAGGTGTAGAAGGTTTTTCAAGTTAAAAAGACATTAGAGATAATGTAGTCTAACTCAATTTTTTAAAAGTATACAGATGAGGAAACTGAGGCCAAGATGTTAAGTAATTTGTTCAAAGTCACATAGCTAGTTAGTGGCAGAACTAGGGCAAAGTCCCCTGATTCTTATTCGTGTGTTTTTTTTTAAGTATTGTTCTTGTTTAATCATTTCAGTCACGTCCAACTCTTTGTGACCCTGGGGACCTCTGGATATGGAGTTTTCTTGGCAAAGATACTGGAGTGGTTTGCCATTTACTCCTCCAATGGCAAACAGAGGTTAAGTGACTTGCCTAAGGTCACAAAGGTAGGAAGCTTAGGCCAGATTTGAGCTTAAGTCTTTCTGATTCTAAGCCTGGTGCTTTATCTACTGTTCCACTTACCTGCCCCTTTCAAGTATTCTAAACTGTTATTCAGAACAGAGACAAATTTTGGTCACCTTTCCATAAACAACAATCATATACATCAATTAAGATCCCATAGGAAGCCTTATTGTGGGCATTATTCATTAGCTTAAGTAAAACCCTAGATCTGGATTATGCCTTGGCTAACTGCAACAATCTGGCAATAGAGTATTTCAGTTAGTGGAATTTTCTGTTTAAGTGAGGTTTTGCCTCTTCATACCTATGCCTGTTGAAAAATCACTGGTAAAACTGTTCAGTAGCAATTTCCTCCAAATCCACAAGATGGCACAGTATTAACTAAACACAGATTATTCATTGCATGGTATTTCAGAAAACATGGGATCCTGCAACCTCACTTTTCCATAGCAGAAAATTAGGTTCTTGTTTATTAGTTCTTTGGCATTTGAAATGAATAAAATACAATTTGGCTAATTATGCTTACAAAATATGATTTTTTTTGCTACTTTATAAAAATATCTCTAGGTACTTTTATCTTTTTTTGTTTTTAATTCTAAAGTATTGTATTTAAAATACAATCAACAAACAATTTGGTTAGGTACTTGACAGAAATTTTGAAAATGCTGAGCTTTTAGCACTGATAGAGTATAACATGTTAAGTTTTATGACGCTTGCTAGGGGCAAGTAGCCTAAACTAAACTACTAAGTCTTTTTAAAGTGACTTTTTGAACAGGATTTTCTTTTCTCTGAAGGCTTTTTAAGGTAACTTTTGAAAGTAGCACATCAGTACTTTGAGCCTTTTGGGTTGTTTTGCAACTCTTGTCTTTGAAAAGATGCTAATGATGTCTTATTGTTCAGTCATTTTTTTTTTCAATCATGTCTGACTCTTTATGACCTCATTTGAAGTTTTCTTGGCATAGATACTAGAATGGTTTGCCATTTTCTTCTCCAGCTCATTTTACAGATGAGAAAACTGAGGCAAATGGGGTTAAGTGATTTTCCCAGGGTCACACAGCTAGCAAGTGTCTGAGGCCAGATTTGAACTCAGGAAGATGAGTCTTCCTAACTCTAGGCCTGGCACCCTATCCACTGCCCACCTAGCGAATGACTTAGGGACTGCTTAATTAACTAAGATGCTCTATAAATAAGTGATGAAGTAGTGGAAGGAAAAGATCTTTTGTGGGGTACAGAGAATATGTCTTGAAATGGGCATGAAGGATGTGTAGGATTTGGACTGTTATTGAAGAGAGAGGAGGGTACTACAATCAGAAGGGCCAGCATAGGTAAAAGTAGGGAGATAGCAGAAGTAGGAGAACGTTCTACCCAGTAACAGCCACATTGCGCGATGACTAACTTTGATAGACTTAGCTCTTCTCAGCAAAGCAAGGATCTAAGACTCTCCAAAAGACTCATGATGGAAAATGCTATCCATATCCAGAGAAAGAACTATGGAGTCTGAATACAGATTGAAACATACTATTTGCTCTCTCTCTCTTTTTAAATTTTGTTTCTTCTTTCTTGAAGTTCCCCCCATTGATCCTAATGCTTCTTTACAACAATACTAATGTGAAAATGAAAATAAATAAGTAAGAAAATAAAATGCAGCCAAAAAAAGTAGGGAGATAGGAACAAATAGGGCATATGCTTGGGAGAGTGAGAAGACAGATCTACCCGTTGCAGAGCAGAAAGGGCAGGGGAAATAAAGTGAGCTGCGTAAGGCTTAATTAGTATGATGAATACCTTTGGTGGAAGGATTTGAATGTCATGCTGAAATCTCAAATTTGTTTTAAGGATTCAACATAAGCAGGAGAACTATATGGTGAAATTGTTGTTTTGGGGAGATTTATCTGGCCCTGCTATATAAGACAGATAAAAACAGGGAGAAACTACAACTGGGAGACATGCTAGGAGATCATTTCAGCATCCCAGTTATGATGTGAAGAAAGCCTGGACTCTCCAGGATAGTCCTGAAAGACTTTAGAGATGAGATCTCTAAAGTCAAGGTCTATCATGCAAGCATCAGGGGGGGCTTCATGACCTATTGTATAACTCTGACATCACAAACTCAAGAGAACAGAGACAATGGAGAGAACAGGGAGATATGACAAAATCTGAGAAAGTGAAGAAGGAGTTGAGTTAGGAGAGTAGATGGTAAGTGTAATTTTAGAAAGGGTCCTATGGGTAGCTAGAGACACAATATTGTAGCTCAGGTGAGAAGTGCTTTTAAGAACCATCTTTGAAGACATACTAGTTGAAACCATGAGGTTGAATGAGTTATCTGATGGAATTAATAATAAGATAAAAGAGCAAAAGGACTTTGGGCTGTCTATATTTATGGAATGGAAAGAAGGAAAGTAGCCAAAAAGGAGAGACACAGCGGTCAATAAGATAAGAGGAGAACCATGTGATAGAAAGCAAAGGAAGACAATTTTAAGGATAGAGATAATTAGTGATCAATGGCATGAAATATAGTGGAGAAACAGAGGAAAATAAAGACTGAAATGAGATATAGAAAGATGGGCTAAGACTATAATGGAAGCTATATTGCCAAAGACTTAGAACACCGTGTGTGGTGAGGAATGGAAGCATAGTAAGTACAGATCCTTTTCATTGGAATTTATAGCACTTAAAGCAGAGAAGGACCTTAGGGATCATCTAAATTCTGGTTCATTTCTCACATTTTATGGAAGAGGAATGGGACAGAAGATAAAATGAAGTGACCAACTTAAAGCAACACAGCTGGGATCCAAACCCAAGTCCTCTGATTCCAACAAATTAATTTATTAAATTTTCAACATATTGCTTTGGAATTTTAGCTAGTTCTTATTTTAATGGGAGTATTCTCTTATTGCAAATTAGCTCTACTCTTTCAGCTTCCTAAACCAATTCAGGAATGACACAACATGCTTAGTATTGTGTTTCAATGGCATCAGCTATTTGTTTACATTCTGTTTACAATTTAAGGTGCTAATTTTATTTATTTTTACCTTTGAATTAAATTTTACTTTTCCCCTCCAATAAACAACCATTTATTTTCTCTACCTTCCACTTTTCCTTCTATTATGGGAGAAAACAAAACAAAACCTTACAGTGTTGATTTTAGCTTACAGTTTGTGTCTATGTTAACCTAAAAACAAAGTTTTCTTTTGTATTTCATTCAGCTGAAAAGCATTATTCAACTTTAAAATTACAATTGTACTTTATGTGACAGCTGTAGTAAATTTTGATCAAGAGTCAGGGTCAGTAAGTAATTCCCATGGGTTTTTTCTACATGTTCTAGGGCAGAATCATTACAAAACAGTTTGGACGATTTCAGTTGAACAACTCTGCTGTGGTCTATTCATTCAATGGCATCATTGGCAAGGACTCAGAAATATCAATCACTCCAATCACCCCACTGTGTACTTGGACCACGACTTCTTGGTTCAATTGAAAGTTCCAGATTTTACCTGGAATAGTAAAGGAATTGCTCTGCCAATGAGAAACATGAAGCCACAATTCTTGACTTAGTCTCAATCCGTAAGCGTGGAAAGAATCTATTGTGTTAGGTTCTAGTCCCTGGTTCTCTGAGTATAAGCTTTCTCATTTGTAATAATAATAAGGCACATTCTGCCTAATCTATAATCATAGGAGGTGTTGTAAAAATGAAATGACATTTCAATTCCATTCAAGAATTACCTATTAGGCCCCTAACATATACCTGGAACTCGTGACACATTCAAAAATACAATTATTATTATCATTGCTATTATAATGTGAAAAACTAAGCCCAATATCTAGAAAATGTAAATAATTCCTTTTCCCTTACTTAATTATATGCTTTTACCATAGGATTCTTTCAATTTTCTAGGCATTTCATGAGAAAGATTCTAAAATTTTCATTTATAAAGAAAAGCCTTTCAATTCTTCACTTAGCAAATAGATATAGCTTTATTTGTCTTAAAGACTTAATCAATTTCCAGAGGTTTCTAATTTATACTCAAAGAATAGGTCATACAATGAGAGAAGACATAATGCAGATATCTTTGATTGGGACTATTTATGATGAAAGGCAGGATAGCATAATGGATAGGATAGCTAGCTTCCCTTAGAGATCAGGAAGACCTAGGTTCAAGTACTTTATATATGTGTGTGTACACATACACATATATGTAAACATATACAAACACACACACATATATATACACACATAAATATACATATACAGACACACAGATGCACACATATTTTGTTGTTATTTGGTCGTTTCAGTCATGTCCAATTCTTTGTGACCTCATTTGGGGTTTTCTTGGCAGAGATACTGGAGTGGTTTGCCAATTCCTTCTCTAGCTAATTTTACAGATGAGGAAACTGAGGCAAACAAAGTTAAGTGACTTGCCCAGGTCATCTAGCTAATAAGTGTCTGAGGCCATATTTGAACTCAGGAAGATAAGTTTTCTTCACTCCAGGTCTGGCAGTCTATCTATTGTGCTACCTAGTTGCATATATATGTATATATACACATATTGTGTATATGTACTTATATGTGTGTGTATGTGTATGTATGTATGTATATAAACACACATATGTATATAGATATATAGATATATGTAGAGAGATAGAGACTGTATGACTAGTCAAACTATTTAACTTCTCAGTGGGTCAGACAAGACTCTCTATTCTTAAGAATATAAGTTGGTGTTGATCTACACTAGTAAGTGACTGAATAAGAATTGAAACTTCCTGATTCCAAGTTCAGTGCTCTATCAATTACACCACCTAGCTGCTATGGGAATATGATTAAAATATATCTCTCAGTTTGGGGGAATTCAAATGAGATCTATGTCCATTATTCCTCTATGCCTCAGCTTAAACTGAAGGATTTCCCTACATTAATATCTATCATTCTTTCAAAGGGTCAAAGCCTCTTCTCAAATCTCTATCTACATCAGCTTTCACTGCATAAGGAAGGATGTAGGCTACCATCTGATTGTTATTCCCCTACTTATTAAACATATAGACATACCTAGAATGCAAATCATAATCAAGAAGTAAGCACTGACTCAATTCAAGTGCCACCTCTTATACATGGCCTATACAAATGTCTCCTAGGCCACTTGTTTCCTATACCATGGAAATTATTTTTATGTACTTTGTATTTACTTAATTGTTTTCCTGTTGTTTCTTCCCCATAGAATTTAAACTCACTGAGGGTCTTTTTAATTTAAATTTTATTTCACTGTAATGAAATATACATCATGACAGTATAATAACCAAGTGAATATACCTTCTTTAGGCTCAATCAATCAGTCAACAAACATTTATTACGTGCTATGTGCTGAGGGATTAAAAAAATGTAAAAACAGTCCCTGCCCTCAATATACATGAATTGGTACATTGGTACATATCCAATAAATACAGAGTATGTGGGAGGTAGCCTTAGAGGGGAAGGGACTAGCCCTTTGGATGCCAGAAAGGTTGTAAGAAGTGGGATTGACCTGCGTTTTAAAGGAAACCTGAAATTCTAAGCATCAGTTGTGAGGAGGGATGGCATTCCAGGCAAGGAGATTAGATATAGGATGTTGTATGTGAGGTATAGCAAGTAAGTTGATATGGCTAGCCCATATAGTACATAGAGGAGAACAATATGTTAAAAGATTAGAAAGTTAAGAAGTAGCTAAGTTGTGAAGAGCTTTATATTCCAGATATGGGCATTCAAATGTGATCCTAGGGAAATAGGGAGATACTGGGGTTTATTGAGTAAGGAGTTGATGTGATCAGACCTATATTTTAGGAAAATCACTTTAACAGCTATGTCATTGATATATCAGAGTGGGGAGAGACTTACAGTAGGTAGTTCAATGTGAAGTTTATTATAATAGTAAGGACCAGAAAAGATGAAAACCTGGTGGCTTTGTGATTGAGGAAAAGGAGACACATGTAAGTTATGTTGTAGAGGAAGAAGTTACATGATTTGACAATTGATCAATTGATTGATCTGGAGTAAGCAAGAAAGAGGCATTGAGATTAGCACCAAGGGTGCAAAACTTGAATAAAAGGTTGGTGGTAACCTTGACAGAAATAAGGAGGTTCAGAAGAGAGTTCTCTTTTGGGATAAAGAGGATGAGTTCTGCTTCGGACATGTCAAGTTTGAGATGTCTATAGGACATCCAGTTCTAAAGGTCAGCCAGACATTGATGATGTGAAACTGGACCTCAGGAGAGAGACTGAGGTTAGATAGATTTGGGAATCAATGACAATTGAATCCATTACAGCTGATTGGATCACCAAGGAAGAAGGTATAGAAAGAAAAGAGAAATCCTAGGACAGTGGGAAACACTCCCAGTTAGTAAGTATGAGGTGGATGATGGTCCAACAAATTAAACTAACAAGGAGAGTCATGATAGGCATGAGAAACACAAAACAAAACAAAATAAAAAAAGAGCAGAGTCATGAAATCCCAGAAACAGAGAATTCAGGGGAGGAAAGTGGTCAGTATTGTTAAGAGGAATGAGAATTGAGAAAAAAGTCATTAGATTTGGCCTATAAAAGGTCACCGGTAACTTTAGAAAGGGAAGTTTCAGTTGAGCGTTGAAATAGGCATCTAGGACAAAGAATTACCATATTTCAAATGTATAATAATACTTAGCATTCATATAGTGCTATAAGATTTATAAAGCACTTTACAAATATTATTTTTTTTATCCTCACACCAACCTTGGGAAGTAGGTGCTAATAATATAATCCCCATTTTACAGATGAGGAAACTGAGATAGTTATTAAATGACTTGTCCAGGGTCGCATATCTAATATCTGAGGCCAGATTTGAACTCAGGTCATCCTGACTTCAGGTCCAGCTCTCTATCCATAGATATTGTCTTGATCCAGTGGGTAGTGCAGTGCCTGGCACACAATAGGCACTTAATAAGTGTTTGTTGACTGCTTGATCAAATGAATATGGTACTGACCCAACATCAAGGGTTCAAGGGATTGAAAGGTAGAGAAAATGGCATTTTTGACATTACTGATCAAAGGGTCAAGACTGGATGGGGGTGGAGGGAGAGCAGAAGATGATTGATATACAAAAAGAATTAGGTAGAGATAGAAGGATCAAAGATCTTGAAGAGGATAAAAAACATGTATGGGAGACATAAGGGATTGTGAGACAGGAAAGGACAACTACAGTCAGCACAGGGGATTTCAAATTCAGAAATAGTTTTGAGTGATAGTGAGGTCTAAGATGTGACTGTTTCAGGGAGTGACTGAAAGAGTGGACCTCAAGGTCAGGGGAGGTGAATAATTTAAGGAAGTAAAAGGTAAAGGTATTAAAGATCATTCAACAAACACATAGATATTGAGGCCCCTGAAGATGACAGGAGGGGCATGGGTGCTGAGGAAGACTGGGCACAACATTTCCCCTTCTATACCAGTGAAGCCAACCCACTTCACTTTGATTTCATGTTATGTAAAATAGAATTACCATATGGGAATTTACTGAATTGGGTCTATGGAATATACAATCTATTTTGACTTTTAAAAAATCTGTAGTTATGTAATTATTGTATTATTTTAAATTCCAATGCTTGTAAGTCTCTGTTGAATACTTGGGGGAAAGATCTTAAAGATTTTTGATTCCAATCTACTCCAACTTCTCTGCAGCTCCATCTTACAGATAATATAGTTCACATTTACATAGCCCATTATGTTCTACAAATTGCTATTGTTATAACAACCCTATGAATCGGCAATGCAAGAATTATTATCCTAATTTTATAAATTATAAATGGAAGGATGATTATCCAGCACATGGATTATCCAGGTTTTTTTTGTGTGTGTGAAATATTAAAGACTGTTAAATATATGATAGTGGGATAATTTTGAGATGTTTCTATTCCAAAAGAGGAGTAGAAATTGGTTCCCTAGAAATGCCATTTACTGGATGGATTACCTTGAGCACAACACCTCTCTAAGCCTTAGTTACATAATCTGAGAAATGAGAAGGTTAGTCTATGTGATTCCTATAAAGTTCTTTCCAACTCTGTCATTCTATTATTTATAGATCACTGTCACAAATTTATAGCTGGAAGGGACTTTAGAGGTGCCCAGCACACAGTACATCTTATTAAATAAAATGCTTGCTGATTGATTGGTCTAGTCCAATAAACATACAAGTTCTCATCAGGCTCATAAAGAAAACCTCTGAAGCTTATAGGAGCTCCCAAAGCTTGTACTCTGCTTTAAGAATTAGGATCATTTCCAGACCTCAATGAATCATCAGAGCAGGATAATAAATCTGTGCCTTGATGGACCCATGATCTCCATCAGTGCAATTACAACTTATCCACACCTTCTCATCCTTGATAATTCTTGTCAATGTCTTCATAGAAATCTTCCATAGAGGAAGATGCTGGGGGGCATTCCACACACAATGTGCTAGGAGCCTTCTTGTAGGCCTCTTAACATTTCATGAGTATGAATGAAGCATATGGACTATTCATGTATCCTTGCCTTAATGATTGTACTCACCTTCTATTCTGTAATACATACATATACATATATATACACACACACATAAGTGTATACATATACATACACATATGTATATGTATATCTATCTATATTGTGTTTCAAGACATTTCTTATACACAAGTCACCATTGGTAATCTGCTGTAACCCACTTACATTCAGCAAGCATCTCTATTCCCCTTCCAGTTACCTGCAATTTTGATTTTTTGGAGATCATGATGTAGTAGTATCATTTGTTGCCATATAATGGCAATGGGAGAATATTAATGTTAAAAATATGGTGGTTTTCCTAGGAAGAGTTATATGAAGTCTTGCAAGGTAATGCAAGGTAAACTGAGAAGAGCCAGGAGATCATTATACCCAGTAACAGCAATATTGTGTGATGATCAACTGTGAATAACGTAGCTATTCTTGGCAATACAATGATCCCAGACAATTCTGAAGGACTTATGATGAAAAATGCTATCCATCTCCAGAGAAAGAACTGATGGAGTCTGAATACAGATTGAAGCATTTTTTTTAAACTTTCATGTTTTTCTTTGTGTTCTCTTTTCAGCATAGCTGATATAGAAATATGTTTCGCATGACTAGAATCTATATTGCTGGCCTTCTCAAGGGGAGGCTAAGGAGGGAGGAAGGGAATTTGGAATTCAAAAATTATAAAAAAAATAAATGTTTAAATTGTTTTTACATGTAATTGAGAAAAAAATAAAATAAAAATATTATTTTGTTTTAAAAAGTGGGTTTTTTGTGTAAGAGATTAACATGGAATTATTGAAAATTCTGATTAATTTCTTAAATGCACTCTAGGCTACATTGCCCTTTCTATTTGATTCTGAACTTAACTCATTGTTCATCTGCAATTCTTTTTTTTGGCTAGGCAATGGGGTTAAGTGACTTGCCCAGGGTCACAAAGCTAGTACGTGTTATGTGTCTGAGGCTGGATTTGAACTCAGGTCCTCCTGATTCCAGAGCTATCCACTGCGCCATCTAGCTGCCTCTCCATCTGTGATTCTTGTCAAAGATATGTATTCTGGTAGATTAACTCAATGAATTACAATTGAGTTTCAAATCATAATCTGAGCTATTTATATTCTGGATGAATGTCTAGGTCATTTGCTTTTAAAAATTATATTTTTTAAATATTTTAAAAAAAATTTTCATGTTATTTTGATATCTTCTCTATTCATGGTTGTAGCAATAACACTAAAGAGCTAGAGGTCTTGTTGTTTACAAGCCCTCATCCAGTGTGCTCCCCCTTGATTATAAGCCACTAGACTCAATTAGCCTATAGAAAAGGGTCTTTACCGAGAACAGTTGGTATGCAAAAAAAAATCTGGGGGCAGCGAGGTGGTTCAGTGGATAGAGCACCGGCCCTGAAGTCAGGAGGACCTGAGTTCAAATCCGGCCTCAGATCAAACACTTGACACTTACTAGCTGTGTGACACTGGGCACATCACTTAACCCCAATTGCCAAAAAAATAATTAAAAAAAAAAAGAAAAAAAAATCTATAAATATAAGGCATACTCTCCCAGAAATACATACAGAGTCTGTGAGGAGAGTAGGCACAAGCTTAAAGTATAACAATGATAAGACAAATAGGTAGAGAACACATGTGACCAAAGGGGTAAGTCACAGTTCTTTATTACTGGAAATCCTTTTTTCCCCCTTCATGGTGTCCTCATGAAGTTTCCCATAGGTAGAGCTCTCTGCTAGGTTCCAAGGGTCACTGTTCTTATGGAGTTCTGAAGCTATCTTTCCTTAATGGCTCTACTTTGTTCTTGTTTTGCCTCTCAGCTCCCTTACAATAAAATCAATTGATCAATTCAGGATACCTTAAGCAACTACTATGCTCTAGACCCTGTGCTAGGTGCTGGGGATACAAAAGCAAAACAGTCCCTGCCCTCAAGGAGCTTATATTCTACAGGAGGAGACAACATACACATATAGATATTTACAAATAATAGGTACTACTAGGTAATCAGTCTCAGGGAGGGGGAAGGCAGTGATAGCAGGCAGAACCAGAAAAGAACAGAAAAAAAACACTTGAGTCTTGAAGGAAATAGGAGCTCTCAGAGGGACAGGTGAAGAGATAATGAATAATGAATAGTTCAACATGAGGAACAGTGCAAAGGAAGAGAGATGGGAGATGAAGTGTTGTGTATGAAGATCTGCAAGAGGCTTGTGTAACTGGAACATAGAGTTCATAATGAGTAGTAATGAATAATAGGCTAGAAACATAAGAGGGGTCAGGTTGTGAAGAACTCCCCCAAATGGGGTAATTTTTATTTTATCTTGGAGCTAATAGAGTGGTACTGAAGTTTAGTGAATAGAGTGGTGATATCAATAGACTTGCCCTTTAGGAAAATCAGTTTGATGGCAGTGTGGAGTTTGTACTGAGTTGAGGAGAGACTAGAGGCAGGGCAACCAGTGAAATGGCTATTGTAATAACCAAGAAAGAGGTGACAGAGGACTGGGTTAGGATGGTAGCTGCGTAAGTAGAAAGAAATGGTTGTTGTACAGGTGAGATATACTGTGGATATATAAATCACATGACTTGACATGGATTGGATATATGGGGTGGGTGAGGGTGAAGACTCAAGGATGACAATGAAGTTGTGAAACTGGATAACTTTTAGTGTGGTTATATCCTTAACAGAAATAGAGAAGTTTTTATGAGGGAAGAATAAGGAATAGATAATGAATTCTGTTTCTAACTCTCTGAGTTTGAGATACCAATCGGACATTCAGGTCGAAATATCTAACAGGGCAGGGCCAGGGGAAAGGACTAAGGCTGGAGATGTACCTCTCTCTCTCTCTCTCTCTCTCTCTCTCTCTCCCCTGTGTAATTAAACTATTATTGATATTGACAATCAGAGCCAATGTCATTATTACTATCTACCTCCCATTTTTCAAAGCTAATAGCTTGTTCAAATAATTTGAACTGTAGTTCTTTTAATTACGTGCAAGTGTTCTTATCTTTTCCTTTCTTTTAATTTGGTGTCAATTTTTATTTTTATTCTAACCAATTGATGAACTGACTGTGCAAAAACAGTTGATTCAGAAATGACTTAGGGGAATTAACAAAGTGACAATTAGATATATGGGACTATCATGATCAGTGACTGTATCATCTTAGGCATCTGGGAGAAAATATTTAAATTTAAAACCTGACTTCTAAAATGTGTTTTTAAAGAAAAAAGGAAGGAAACTTTTCTTGTTTCTGCAGGAATTATTACACGAGAATTGCATAGGTCTCTTTTTGTTGCTGTTGTTGTTATTGTTTTTGTTTTATTCCAGCTGAGGATAAAAAATGCATAAGATTTTCTGCAACTCTTTGATTTATTAAAATTATCTGTTTCTTTTTTTCTGGAGAGCTAGCTCTTGGTTAACTTTGTTGCTGAAACTGAGTCTGGAGTAGATCCAAGGCCTGCTTCTGGGTACAGAAAAGGGATTTGAAGGAAATGTCAAGAAGTGGAATTATTAAAAATGAATAGCTCTTTCTATAACCTTTGCTCAAATATAAAATCTAGATGGAAAGTGTGAGTTTTGCATTTTCTACAATCTAGAGGGAAAGCATAATTCTTCCATTTTCTATCTAAGCTAGGTAGCAAATTTTAGAGGCAGCATTACATATTGGGTAAGGCACTGAATCAAGAGTCAGGAAGACATATTTAAATTTTACCTCAAGTACTATCTGTGCAATTCAGGGCAATGATTCTTCATTTGATTGCTTTTAAGGTTCCTTCCAGCTCTAAATCTACGAACCTTTGACCCTAAGGTTTGAAATTGGATCTCTATCCATAATAGATAGCCTGTGTCATTCCACTAAAAATTCTGTAACTCATTGATCTATTTGTCTCCTAATCATGCTTATTTATACAGGCTGTTGTTTTTCATTTTTGAAGAGGACCAAAATGACATCACTATGTTGGAGTCAAGGTACAGTGTGTCCAATTATGACTGATCAGACCAAGAGGAGCTTGGAATACTCTTCCAAAGTTTGGGCATAAATAGCCCATATGAACATTTGGAGTGGAGATATCTCTAAATTTGTGCATCTCACATTTCTTTTGAGCTACTACAATTCTGCTTCATTCATAAAGCATAGATAGCACTTTCTTTGAAGTGAGCATGCAATGCTGGGTGGTCCTTTGCTAACATCTCCCATGTCACTCACTTGATTCCAAAGTTCTTCAGAGAGACTTTGAGAGCGTCCTTGTATCACTTCTTCTGACTGACATGTGAGTGCCTTACCTTGCATGATCTCTCCATAAAATAGTCTTTTAGCAAAAGTATGGCATGAGAACAACATGGCCAGCCCCTCTGGGTTGTGATATTTGCAGTAGAGTTTGAACGTTTGGCAATTTAGCTTGAGAAAAGGATCTCAGTGTCTGGTACCGTATCTTGTCAGGTATTCTTCAGAATCTTCCTAAGACAATTCAAATGAAAGCAATTCAGTTTCTTGGCATGATACTGGTAGACTGACCAGGTTTCACAGGCATGCAACAATGAGGTCAGCACAATGGCTCTATAAACCTTCAGTATGGTAGGCAGCCTAATACCTCTTCTTTCCTACACTTTCCTATGCTACCTTTCCAAATGAATCACTTATGGCCTTTTGGCAAAGATTTAGCTTATCTTTCTGAAATACATATTCATATGTTGCATATAGACTTCAGGAAACAGTAAAAAAAAAAAAGAACAAAAGATACATGAAAGTAACAATGAGACCAATTCTTGTACTTTAGAGATCATCCGCTCAACTTTGCAGTATCTCATGAAACAGAAGTTTTGTGAATCTATGTAAATTGCTACATTTTGTCACAGAATTCCCAGACCTCAAATGCCTTGACTTACATATCCTTCAACATTTGGGTGAATTAGTCTTAATTCTTTTAAAGAGATGCTTTAAGCTAAAGGTGCTTCAGTGAATCTTAGCATTATCATCTATCTCCAAAAGTTACAAGAATATATTACTAAATGTTTAAAATGTTAATATAAAGAGGGAATGTATGCCATTTCTGCCTTCCTAATTCAAGAATAGGAAAGAACTTTGTTTCATGATGAAACAGCTGTGGTAGAGTGAAGGATTTCCTAGTCATATTGAGTAAAATCTCCTGACACATAACAGACCATTCTGACTTCTAACACAAACCATTTAAATAAGGTGATGACAGACTATTTACACATCATGGGAAAGGAGTATTATAGTCTTTTCCCCACTTTCTCATTGCAAAAGTCCACTTTAATTTTCTCTTTTGATGAACAAATTTCTTTAAAATCTTATTCCTTCATTATCTTATTAGGAAATATAACCTTTATTTTATTTTATCTTATTTTGGGGCAATATTTCATATTAGGCCAACTTGTCAATCCACAAGCCAAATTTATCACTATATCCTTTTATGAAGTCCAAAGTTTACAGAATTGTGTTTTCTTGCTTCCTTTAATGAGGAGTAAAGTTATAGGAAGTCAAAGGTACACACTGTGGTAATAGCTTGGGGAATTCATGACTAGAGAGCACTAAAGGAATGTTTTCGTAAAATTTTGAGGAAGGCTAAAATAAGGTTATTAAACCTTGTTCCATAGAATAGAAGGTTAGGCCTAATACCAGAAAGAGCTGAAAGGTTTTTCCCCCTTATTCCCGAGGGGGTTAGAATCCCTTTGAATTTCATCTTTAATGTGAGATACACACACACACACACACACACATACACACACACCCACAATCATTCAGTTGTTCAGTTTTTCTAAATTTAAATATGGCAATAATGGACGATTCACAAAACAAGTGAAAAATGTTTCAACAATCATAATGATAATGATAACTGTTTTCTTGTATTTGTATCCACAGCACTTAGCACAAAGCTAGAACATTGTAAAGGCTTAATAAATGCTCGCTGTATCTATCTATCTATCTATCTATCTATCTATCTATCTATCTATCTATCTATCACAAAAGTAACTGTATAAAACAGAATATTTGATTAACTAAAATGCTCCATTCCCCAACTGTGATAGATGAACAGTTTACTGTATTAAAAGCCTCTACAATGTATAACTGTTTAGTTCTAGAGAGAAGGTACTAAAATTTAAAACATTTCCTGTTTTAGAGGATAACACAGAAATTAGTACATATAGCTTACAATTTCATCAGTATAGATACTTTCTTCATTGGTGCCAATTATAACAGTTTTAGGAGTTCTTGTGTCCCAAGAGATGTAGTACTTCACGATCAGTGTTCTTTTGAGCCTCTCTGACCCACCATGCCCATTCTTCAAGTCTTTCCTACTTGGAAATCCCACCTCCTGCAAGAAAGTCTTTCCTAGTCTTCCTTAACCTTAGTGCCTTTCATCTGAGACTATCCCCACCCCAATTTATTCTATACAAGTCTTATTTGTTTACAATTCGTATGTTTCTCTTCAGTACACCATGAGCTTTTTGAGAGTAGGGGTTATTTTTTCCTCTCTTCTTTTTATTCCCAGTGCATAGCACATAATTGATGATTAATAAAATGCTATTTGACTGAATGACTGATTTAGGGAAGACCTGTCAGAATTTTTGTGAAACTGGCAGCCTTTGATAAACCAGGTCGCCTCTATATCACAATTGGGTATGAACAGGACTTTAGTGAAGAGCATAAATATGCACATATTAAAAAACCTATTTATCTCTAATAGGAACATATATGCATATATTTTAATTGGACCATATTCCTGAGAAAGTATTTCATATTTATTTTAGCATAACTATTCATTGGTTTTTCATGACAGAAAAATATTTGGAAACCATGGAACAGTTAGTTTTTTTTTTTTATGGAATCATCCCATCATTTCTGGCCAAAATCCTTCATTAAAGTTTTACAAAAGTCCTCCCTGCTTTTCAAATTCTAACTGAACCTATTAGCTGTGTAGGTTTTGATGATCTAGTAGGTATGAAGCACTTTTACATTAAATGTAGTGTTGACAAAGGAAATTCACTAGCAAGGGTTTCATTAACTGGGGATTAGACTAAAACCCTTTCCCAGAATTGCCAATAAATGAAACCCTAATCCAAAATTTGGTATTAAGTTTAAGCACTGGTAAAATGCAAGGTATGTGTGTTTGTATATTTCTTTACTGAATGAGCATGTATACACATACTCACATACTGTTGCCAGACACAGAAACTAGGGTGCTTTGGATTTTGCTCCGGAAAATATAAAATTCCCTGCTTATTTTGGGGCTAAATTGGTAAAATATAAATCCCTGCCCCCCAAAAAAGAAAAAAAATACCATACGTATCTGCAAAATCAAATACAGAAATGACCAACTAGATTTGAGGATGTTAAGAGACTTTCTCTAAAATAGTATTATAACAGAAGTACATATATCTTTCTAAGCAACTCTTGAAAGAATTTTTAAAACATTTTGTCAATAGAATATGTACTGATTTAGAGTCAGACCTCATTTAACTTCTTTGAACCTCAGTTTACTTATTTGGATAATGAGGGGGTTCTACTACTTAATCTCTAAAGTTCCTTCTGGCTCTAGATCTATAGCCGTAAGATCTTAAACCCCATACCTTTATTTACTTGTCTTTTTTACTTATTGCAATGTAATGATGGGGTTTCTGTACATAGCAAACATCTGACAAAATATTTTATGAATTGAATTTTCTTGTCATTTTTTCTTGACAAGAAAATAATCTAGTTATTAGAGTGATCATGGTGGAAAAATTTTAAAAAGTTATTTGCTTTAATGAGGTATCACCCATTAAAATATTCATTCTCAGCTTGTCCAGTCAATATAACAGAGCTTTGTAAATCATATATTACTTCGTATTTGATCTATTTGTCAAAATTGGGGAGCTATTATTTTGGAAATATTCTTGGAAATGATAATAGGTATTGATTTTAAAAATGGACGTTGTTTGGTAATCCTTCCAAAAATGGAAAGGAGTACTTGGTATCTGAAGGAATACTTAGGACTTCTCCAAATATCTACATGAAAAGCTTTAGAAAAACTTTAAAACTAATAAAGAAAAACATGTTTCATTGGTTTCTTCAATGAAAATAAATACTAAGAGAGGGATATCTATCACCTTGAAAGCATTTGTTTTTGTTCAGTCATTTCAGTTGTGTCTGACTCTATGACTCCATTTGGGATTTTCTTGGCAAAGATACTGGAGTGGTTTTCCATTTCCTTCTCCAGCTCATTTTACAGATGAGGAAACTAAGACTTACCCAGGGTCATATAACTAGTAAGGGTCTGAGGCTAGATTTGAACTCAGGAAGATGAATCTTTCCAATTCCAAGCCCTGTGCTCTATCCACTGCTTCTCCTAGTTATTTAAAAAGAACATAGGATATTGGAACATACATCTTTTGCAGTTAATATCAAAGGACAACCTACTCCTAAGATGGAATGTTAATATGACAATCATAAGATCATAGATTTGGAGCTAGAAGTGAACTTAGATGCCGTAGAGTCTTTTGTTGTATTTCTAATTCTGTGTTTTTTTTAGAAAAAGCAATTTCTCCAAGGAAACATGAAAAGTTGTGTGTCTCTTAAAGAAAACATTTCAATGCTTTCTAAAGAAACTGTAGCAACAGTTGGCATAGGTATGTGACACATTAAAGGATCATTCAAAGCCAATAATGAAACAAGATTATTTTCACTGACAAAGGTTGAAAATGAAAAACAACATCAAGAACTGACAAACTATTGTTGCAACACAATAATTAATCCTCAAAAAATAAGCAAAGACCTTTAGAAGGACCTGGCAAATGGAAAGGTTATTGGTTGCTCTGCTGTATGGGATAGCCGTACTGTATGGCATAAAGTTAGAAGAACAAGGGAAGTCCAGCAAGAAAAAAATAGCTGCTAAACATTGCTATGAAGAAAAAAACACTGGCCGTGGATAAGATAATAAATACTAAGATTATAGTACAGAAAATTGGAAAAAGGTAATTTTTACTGAGGCTTTTTTTTAATTCAAAGTTGTACTAAAGAAAAGTCTTGGTGAGCCTGTAATATCTAAGCATCTTCATTAAACTGTAAAACATCCAAGTAAAATTATTTTGGGGGATTTAAAAAAAATTTCCAGTGGACCTGAAAGTCTTGTCCCCACTGAGGAAATGATGGATTCTAATAAAACTACTGACATACTGAAAAGCAGAATTGTTTTTAGAATGCCGGAAGTTACCATTGGAAATGGACCTTGCATGTTGCCACATGTCACAGAAGATTAAGATATTTATCCAAATGATGGAGATAGTGGTCTGGGAAATCACATGATTTGAATCTCATTGAAAATCTATGGTCTAGGGGCAGCTAGGTGGTGCAGTGGATAGAGCGCCAGCTCCAGAGTCAGGATGACCTGAGTTCAAATCTGGCCTCTGACACTTGATCACTTGATAATTACTAGCTGTGTGACTCTGGGCAAGTCACTTAACCTCAACTGCCTGGTCAAAAAAAAATCTATGGTCTAAAGCTATACTTGGACAAATGCAGTGTTCATTAAAGATATGTTTAGTATCTAATGCTGTTAAGAACATGTGACAAAACCTTGTGAACTCAAGGCCAGTTGACGTGGCAAATTGAGAGTATTTCAAAGAGGTGAAAAAAAGTTATGAGGTTTATTTTACATCAATAAATTTAATTTGTCCCAAGTAATTTGTAAACCACATACATGAGGAATTCAGAGAAACATGCGAAGATTTGTATGAACTGATACAGGGTCAAAAAAACAGAACCAAAAAGCAATATACGTAATGACCAAAACAATGTAAATGAAAAGACCACTAAAATAAATTAGACTCCCAGTAAAGGAAAAAAAACTAATGAAGGTCCTGGAGAATGGATAATAAACACGTGGTCAACATGTCACACTCAATGACTTGTCCAAAGACTAGTACATTGACCTACTGGAATAGAACATTGTCTCTATTGTCAGATGTGGTCACTGTATCAGGTTTTGTTTGTTTGTTTTAATTTCTATTTGTAACAAAGAAAGGTTCCATCCAGAAGGGAAGATTTTTTTTCTTTTTTTCTTCTTCCAGAAATTAGTGATATAAAAATAAAATGAATTTTTAAAATTTGAAAATATTAAAAAAGCATTAACTTGGTATTCTGAATAGTGTCCAATAGAAAGAAAAATGTGATCACAGTGGTATATTTTAATAGTAAAATAGTTAAGAAAGTCTTACTCTGAATGTACAAGACCAAGATTTTAAATTTCATCATTAGTGATCTTTCACATACACATATAACTCTCATTCATGATGAGGCCATAGATTCAATAGTGCTCTCAAAGTACGTATAACATGATGAACAATTAAACACTGCCCTTGCATAGAATTTTGTGAGAGCAAAATGGCAGATTCACAATGGAGAATATATTGGCCAGCTAGAGTAGCAAACTCAGGAATAAAAACAAAACCTTTTGTGTCAAACATCATTCCCTCTTAGTTTCTAGAATATTCAGCCCATGCCCTCTGGTGGGCACCAAAATATTTATAACTTCTTTTTGTTTTTTCTTTGCATTGTAGCCGGGGTTGGGGTGGGGGAACTTTTTTGACACAAAAATATGATGTTAAAAGTGTCCCTGTAGAAACAACTCTTTAAAAAGCAAATGGGACTCAATAGAATTATACCCACCTCACATAACTACATGAGAAAGAACAATAGAATGTCTCAGAAAAATCATAAACATTTCTTCTGTCAACAAAGAGCTCCATTTTCTACCCCAGATTAGGGTGGTCTAAAGTCATCAGTAGCTAATCTGACAGAGTAAATCTGAAACAAATTGCTGTTGCTATAATCCGCTCCTGGAAAGAGATGCTGATTAGAATGAAATCACCAGAGCCACAGAGCAGAGTAGACTTGGTTGATGGACAATGCATTTATTATCATTTAACAAGATTAATGTGACCTTGTTATCACTGATACCTTGTATTATTGTATTTTTAAGGCATTGGTAAATTTATCTAGTTAAAGTTTTTTTTTTTAAGTGAAGAAGTTCTTAGCAAAATTATGAATTTAATGAGAATCATTTCTGGATCTCCAGATTTTGTATGATCATTTGCTTATTTTTTTTTTGCTTTCTTAGGAATGCTTTACTAATTATGTAGAATAGTGGAAAGAACTCTAAACTTGAAGTCAAAAGACCTAGGCAAGTTATTTAACCTTTCTGTGTCTCAGTTGCCTCATCTTTAAATGAGAATATGCTTTTTTTCTTCAGTAAGTATCTCAGAGTTGTCCCCAAAATAAAATGAGACCAATGATGACTTAGGAGTATCTCAGACTTCTAAGTGAAAGACCATTTAGTCCATCTTCCTGCCTGATGGTAATCTTCCTTTCTTCCTTCCCTCCTTCCTTCCTTCCTTCCCTCCTTCCTTCCTTCTTTCCTTTTTCTTCCTTCCTTCCTTCCTTCCTTCCTTCCTTCCTTCCTTC